>NW_028297099.1:1607967-1917112 GCF_055798465.1 Pogonomyrmex barbatus | reverse complement strand
GAGCATCGTTAAAATTTCTGCATGATTGCACATTATAAATTAAGCGGGATCTATAAATGGCAAATCTAAAAGATGCAGAGGGTAGAGTATTTATCAAGCATAAACGGAGCTACATTTAGCTGGCGTTTGCATCCAACAAACGTTGGCAGAATTATCAAATCCCGCTCCTGGGATAAATCTTTTAAAAATGCATTAGCTTAATTTCCATTACAATCCACTTTTGGAACTGTATTATCAATCGCGAGAGAGAAACACTCCCGAACTCTTTACCATAAAGAACTCCGTCTTCTCGCATAACGCGAAAAAAATGTTGCACGCGAGAGCGGATCTGATCTTTCCTTTTGGAGGAGCCCCGTTCCACGAAACTTTTGGGACCGGCCTTTGGCACCGCGCCATTCCGCGCATGAAATAGGAGGCGTGTATACGAAGCACCGGAGCGAGAGGAAGACGAAGAAAAGACGAGAGAAGAAAGAAAGGAATACCGAAAAGAACTATTGACCGGACCGGGATGAAAGGGTGTCCCACCCTTTTTCGAAATCCGAGTGGCGCGCCGTGTGTTCGTGCTCCTATCGTATCCCATATCTCCTCTCCGACAAGAGCAACAGTTACTACCACTATCATCATCACCGCGCACGCACACCACGCACATCTACGCTTCACACACGCGTACACACATACATACATACATACATACATACACGCGCGGAGAAAGAGGTGCAGCGCGCAAGGTACTTTCGTGCACAAACGTAGTTGGCTTTGCGAGAGAGCCGCCTGCCATCTGTCCGATACGCAATCCGCCTCTCCTTCTTTTTCTTTTTCTTCTTTTTTTTTTTGTAATCTCAGTCGTTTTCCAATCTCGGACGAGCGATTCACGGGCCTCCAATCCGCCTTTCTGCCGCAGTCATGCTGGATCCATTTAGCCGGCGGTCGTACCGCTCGTGCCAAAAAATCGAATTCGGCTTCCGACCTTCACCCCCTTCGCGCGAATCTGCCGGGGGTTGTGTCAACCCAGTCGTACAGAGTGTTTCGATTCTGCGCGGAGTTTTGTACCTCCTGTATTTGCTCCGCGGGCTTCCAATCGCCGGAAAATTCTTTTTTTCCTATGTGAATTCGTAAAGCTATATGAACTCGATTCGAAGCGCGACTAAATGTTTGCGAACCTCTTCATTCGGGATTCGAGCACGCGGAGAGAGGCACGGAGTATTTGTCTCTTTATTCCGTAATCATTAAAAATATATAGATTGAAGTGAATATTCATTCAGTAGACGAAGTTGTTGGATTTCATATTTAACAGCGTGACTCGATTGTCTTAGATTAATTCCGGTTTCGATAAGTCGATAATCATCAAAGTTCATTAATTTATTAGCTACATATTTATTATTGTTTAACGAAGAGAGAGCATTTAAATTATTCATTTATTCAATGTGTTGTGTCTTTTCTTCCTAAAATATAAAAGACGATGATGAGGGATGATGTTTTGTTCGGCAAACTTGTATTATTGTCTAAATTCATTCATTAAAGATCCTTAAATTCCCTGAGACCTTCCTCCTCAGCGCAACGCGTTCAATTTCACGATCTTGGAAAAACACTCAACTTCCTGCGGGAAATTTCCTCAGATCGTAATCTAGTTGCAATATCTGCGACTACTATTTTAACCGGGAGTAATACAGTGTCGAGTTAGCAGTCACAGTGGGAATACCCGCTTCCTTAATGCACTTCCTGTCCTTACGACAGACTAAAGATCTTATCGAATAGGTTCGGGGCCGTATCTCACGGTTGCTTCCCCTCGTAGCTTCGTAGCCCTTACTCGCGAGACCTTCGGGCTAGTTCCGGCCATCCCTCCGTGTCCGCGAGACTCGTGGAGGGTATCCTTGAGAGATGGGGGAGAAGTTCTTGCTAAGGTTTCCTGCGGGCACCTTCGACCCGCTCGCAAGCGGGGTGCATATCCAATTGTTGAAATCGCGGCGCGATCGATGATAAGGCGCTAACTTTAGACCTCGTCCGAGTAAAGGCAGAAATCGACTGATGTTTAAACGTGGCCGTCCTCATGACGTCATTCTGCGCGGCTTGCCTAAATAATCTGGATAATAATGTAATGTTAAATATTGTTTGATCTGCTTTATTGTTGCTAACTCTTTTGGAACGATATGTATCTGCACGATATGTATGCGAGTTACAAGTAATAATAGATTTCTCCGATTTATTAATAAACGGGGATGCATAATAAATCCAGTCCGTTTTGCCAACGGTAATCAATAATACTTTTCCCGCTTTTATAAATAAAAATGTATTAAAATACCGAATTGGGAGTATTGCCGAATCGTACGTCATCCTTTTGTTTTAGAACACGATACGTCCATGACTTTTCTTTCTTGACTGGTTGTGCGTCAATTGTTTGCAATTAATGTTATGCAAGAAACGTCAGAGACCCCATGATGACGTAAGAATAGGGATAAGAATACCTAAATCAGGGTTCGCCAAATTAGACTAATTTGTAACATCCGGAAATACTTCATATGATCACGTCATTGTCAAGTTCATCTGAATTTTTCGTCAAGAGGTTAATTGCGTCCGCTTGTGGATTAAAATAAGAAGACATTTGTGCTGATGAAGTGACGTAAGTGACTAATATTAAAATAAATTTAAACGTCAAACGTAACGTCGTAAAATACATGTTTCGACGTAAGCGTCAAGTAGGCAGAAACTCGGTGGTTAATTTTGTGAACAATCTGACGCTTGACCGCATGAAAATGTCAAATGATCTTTTACGCGTATTATAAAGTTGAAATAATTATATTTAAAAGATGGGAATATTCCCAGTGTCTCAAGAATCGTTACTTTACGACAGACAGCGAACAGAGGAAACCTCCCAAGGCGCGACGATCCTTGATATTCTCCATCTGACAAGTGCTTCGAGTATACGCCGTACTAATGATAAGTAACGAGCGTCCCAGAACAAAGGATTGGAATAAATTTTCGGCGGTCGACATTGCGCGGGAGGAGCCGCTTATTTTCTGGCGTTTACGGTCGCCGATGCTAATCTCAGGAGCCCTACGGGAGACCTTCGAGTGCCGGCTTCTTCATAGGCTCGCCATCTGACACCGGGGCCTCTTCAGGAAGGAATCTGGTCTGCGTTTCGGACTGAATTATGATAATACCCCCCCCCCTCCCCCCTTCTTCTCTTCAACTGTCTGTGATTCACGTCGCCCCCTTTGCCGCCACGCGAATTGAAAGGGAAGAGAAAGTGGTGTTTCCCGTGGCGTTTCGCTGAAAATCCACTTAGCTGCCGCAACTCTTGCTTTAAAAGCAAATTGTAATTGCAAATTAAATATTAATTATGATGTTATGTATCTTGTTATACGACATGTAAGCATTATCGAAAATTTTTGCGTTCCTCGTAGTAAAATCCATTTATATTATGTGTCTCACGATAATGTTACAATTTCGCTTCAATTATTTATTTATATCAAAATTGCAAACTTAATTTTTCTCTGAAATAATGTCCAAATGCAACACGCACAATTTGTTGCAATTTGCGCGACATAATTTTGAATTAAGAGAGATACGTAATTTTCAATTTGATACGTAATTATCAGTATTGACTTTTCTCTTATCAAAATAATTGTAACAGCTGTAATTCCGAATTAACATGAAACCAACAGTTCGATTATATTTCTCAGAATTTTTTCTATAGCTTATAAAGACGTAGAAAGAAAATTACGATGTATTTCGCACACCATAGAGTTAAACTTTATAATTTACGTTTATAAAGCATATAATATTGCCTTTAGGATGCTCGCGTGGCTATCGAGAAAAGAATGTGGCGAGCAGCAGTGGTCGGCGGGCTGCAAACAGCGTCCCGCGTTTTGTATGACGTATCGAATGCGTAGGCACGCACGAAAAAGCGAGACGTGTGCGACTCCACGTGTTGAGACGAATAGTATTGATATTTGGGGCCCTCCCTCCTCCTTTTTTCCCAATTCCGCACGTGAGCCATGTGTCTTTTTTTTACGTTATATCATCTGCAGGCGAGAAAAGCGAATGCACCATGCGCGCGTTCTCGCAATATATCCCAATAGTTCTCATAATCCATTCCATAAAAAGAGGAAAACAGATGACGCGTATGCAATAACGTTTCTATATATCCAATTGACCTACTGCAACTACAAGAATGATTATTATATGATTGAATGAATATTATATTATTTGGTCTTCGTTTCCAAATGCTGTCATGAACTTTTCACGATTGTATGTTAAAAATACGTGTATCTATTCGAAAAATTTGCCTTCGTTGGATTGTTGTAAGGGATATGTAATCAACATTCATAAAAGTGCATTTTCGTTAGTACGGCTCTATCATCGAAAAGAAGAAAAGAAAGAGAAAGAAAAAGTTCAATGTATCATCGTTTCAATGGAGACGTTTTCCATTATTAAAAGTTCACCCTTAACGTGTTTTAATGCATGAGTAAATTACTTATTATTCAAAGACGCAATTAAATTGCGGATTTACATATCTATTACGGGTGCGGGTCGTCGAGATTGCCCTACTTGCGTCTATACATAAATGCAAAAACATGATGGATGACACGAAATAAAGCGCGGAGTCGCCCTCAAGACAGAAGTAATTCAATTTTGCTCGGTCCAGGGCAGTATAATTTCCGCATTAACTCGGTTAAACAGTGTTTGACTCGAGGGTTCGACATTACAAAAATCGTTAGACCGGAAAAAATTTGTATCAACCTATTACAGCCACTCGCCGATTCTGCTGTGCTGCTCGAGCGAGAAGAAAGATCGGAAGTCGCCTTGTAACGCGGATATAAAGCGGATAAGCAGCTTCTTTCACCGATTCCCGCTTTCAATCCCGCGGACAATGTATCAATAAGGGCGAAGTGTGCCGCGGGCAAAGATAACTTTCGCGGAAACTTCGCATGCGGTCCGTTCGCGGTCCGTTCAATCTTTCCTCGGAGCTGCGCGATATCGGCGCCGATATTGCGCGTACGAACGCAATCCACCTACACACACACACACACACACACACACACACACACACACACACACACACACACACACACACACACACACACACACACACACACACACACACACACACACACACACACACACACACACACACACACACACACACACACACACACACACACACACACACACACACACACACACAAACTTGCCTCATGGTCGATCGTTCTTAATATACAGACGCAGAATGCACCCGATTGAACGAATGGAATCCTAATAATAAGACGTTACCAGTCACAAAAGCCGAACTCTTTCTCCGCGAGACGATATCGCTCCGATTTCGATGGGGTGGCCACTTATCGAAAGTGAAATTGTCAACTATCGGGGATTTTCATCAGTCACAAAGGACCCCGGCGATTCGTGAGTTTCTCTCGGAGAAAAGGACCGTCTTATCTCCACGATCCAATCTCCATTAGGCCGACTGTTACTACGATTTTCGCGAACCGTCCGACATTCAACCGAGTGCAACGGTCGATCGAGCGGCATAAAAGAACTGCATGAACGCGAGCGGAGGGAACAACATTAATGTGCTCGTTGACATTGTGTTTATCCCGGTGTGTACACGAGCGAGCTAGGGTGGTAGGAAGGGCGAGGGAGAGAGAGGGAGAGAGAGAGAGAGAGAGAGAGAGAGAGAGAGAGAGAGAGAGAGAGAGAGAGAGAGAGAGAGAGAGAGATGGAGTCGGCTTTGCAGGGATAATCGAAACGAGCAGCCGCTCAGAACGGCAAAGATAAAACAAAGCAAAATGTATTTCATCTGTACTAATTTAAATAACTTTCCGGCTATTATTTTCCAATTTAATTTTCAACTTACGGTAGATATTAATAATTAATCAGCGTTAATAATTGAGTTGAGTTACAAAGTATTGATTTAAAATTAGATCTATTCTGAATCGAGGAAAAAAAATGTCTTCCTTTGATGGTACCGTAGAATGTAAAATATATTTGTGAGTTTATAAATTTTTTAAACTTTAAACTTTCATTCCAAAAGAGTCAACGTATCGAATTCCCGAAGCGATTAGCGAGTCGGGATTCATATCAAAATAAATAATATCGCGAAATGGAGCTCTGGGCGCAACTGAACCAAGAGCCAATACTGGATGCGGGATCGTCGGAGAAGGGGAAACAGAACGCAAGTCCTGGTCTGGTCCAGTGAACGCAAGAAGGGGGGCAACGTCCCTCTCCCATGGATGATGGATGTCGGGGCCTTTCAAGTCCGTGGCGCATGGCCCCCTCCCGTTCTGTCCTGTGATTATCTAATACGACGACGCCGAAAGGGGATCCGATGGACTCGGAACGATCGTTTTCGCCGTTCTGCTTCGTGTGCGAGAGGCAGAGCGACGGATTCGATGTTACCAAATCATAAATGCAACTGTATCGAGTCACCTACCGGACCTTTTCTCGGGACGAGAACATTCTGAAAACTCGTTCTCGCCCTGTTCTTCCCCCCTCCCCCCCTCCCTTTTCTTCCCACCCTCATGAAGGTCCCTGCTGAACGACATACGGCTACCCGGGGACTGCGACACTCGCGATGAATGGCGAACCCGCGGCTAAAAAAAAAACGCACGCACGCACACCGACGACGGGTAACCCCTTTAATCTGTCACTGTGCACTGCGACTCGCGTCGACTCGTGCAAGGAGAGAAAGGATATGCCCGGGATCGCCTTTTCCGGTGGGGCTTCTCGGGCAACGAAATTACCGGGCTGCCACTCAAATTGGCCCGACCGGGGAACAATCGGGCCTATTACGTGGCATTTGTCAGCACGACGCTGCTGTCACCGTGCGCAGCAAAGGCCCTTCTCGCGTTACACGTTTTTCTTTCGTCTTCGCGAAAGGGGTTGGAGAGCGAGCGGGACGAGGGGGCCCCGCGGGAACCCGCGGTGTTTAGACAGGCAACAATGTGGCGTTCTTGCACAACGAAAAAACAGGCACGATCGCCACCTGTCGCGACGCATGACACCGCAATGGAAGCAGCCTTGCACCAGCGTGGAGGAGGATAGATCGAGGACGTTGCGTAAATTAAAGCAGGCACACGTGTTGTAGATTGATTAATGATTGACGTGGGAATGAGGGGGTTGCGAAGACAGAGAGAGGTGGTGGAAAAAAGTGCGGGCTGACAGACGAAGTACGTAAAAAACGTGCTACTTAGCCCCCCCCCTCCTCCCTCGTTGCAAAGAGTCCACATTATACAGCTGTGAGATTTTATAAGAACCGCGGTAATTTCGGAACACGTTAAGACTGCCAATTTGCCGATTCGAAGAAAGCTGTCACTTTTATAAGTCATTTGATGATAAATTATATATTATTACGTTATATTATTACGTCTTGTCTGGGAAGAAATCATCTCGTTAGAATTCGTCTGACTTATGAATTCGTGGAATATTCCCGAGGTACATTTCGATTTGCACCAAGAGTTCGCGCCGTTCGTCTTTGTCGGCGTATAGTCACGAGGAAAAACGGCGAAGAACAAACTTCCCCTTGCCCTGGTCTCAGATCGGATCGTTTTAAACGAGCGGGGGACGACGCAGGTTGGTATCGATCGTTCGGTTTCGCAGACGGCCAGCTGCGAAGGCCCTCGCCGCTTCGATATTGACGATAAATATGGGCGGTTTCTCTTGGCAGCGACAGGTTTAAGAGGCTTTTAAGAACGCTTCGCCGATCGTTCCGCGATCTTTCTCCACCTACTCCTCGCCATTTGCTTTTTTCCCCTCCGTGCTCTTTCTCCCGCGAGATCGCAATGAAGATTCGATGAATGAAGAGTGCCGGCAACCTGCTCCTCCCCTCCGCTCGCTCGTATCCAGAGGAATAATATCTCGGAGCGTGAAAAGTTAAATTCAAAATGAATATATCAAACATTCACTTCAGGGGAGGATCTCCTTGTGTGCGGAAATCGTTTAGATCAAACATATGTATCGGCTTAACTATTCAAAGACGAGCAATCCCTTTCCAGATGACATGCTCTTGAAAAAGAAACTGCAACCGAATGGAAAAGAAGAATTCAAGATGCTCGAGAAACCAAATCGAAAAATTAAGATCGTAAAAGTTACGAGAGCTTGTTGATAATTTTATTGAACTTTATTAATTTACACCGGATGATCATCAGATCGTTTCGATATAAAATCGAAGATATTCTTTGCAAATGTATTTGATTTACAACTGTGTAAAACGTGTGATTCAAAAGTTTTGCCTTTAATAAACTGGAACTTGGACGTTCACGAAGTACAGAATGGCCCAGTTATATTCCGCCCCTCTTATGTACGCTTTGTTATAAACTCGGTCTATATTTTTTATCAGTCTTTTCTGATAAGCACTTATCGTTAAACGACGCGGAACTTTGGAGGCGTGCCCGATAACTCCGAGGTATTATTGCGAAGTTTAAGCTCGGGAAGCACGGAAGTCAGAATCACTTTGCACCACGTCGCGCCGTTTCGAGCCGTTTGGACAACTGAAAATCGTTTCTCCGGCCCAGGATATTTCATCGAGCGTAAAGAAAAGCCGTTGAAATAATGTTCGCCGAGCTAATCGAAGCGGACAGCCGTCGTGAAAACTTTGCGGGTCAAACTTAGATATTAAAAACTATGTAGAGCCGGACTAATTGACAATTGGAATAAATCGAGGAGAAACGAGCGTTGCGCAGAACTCTTTTTCAGAAAAGAGTATATATTATTATGAAATATATATTCTCTTTAAGAAATACTTAATTAAAAAAAGTTTATTCATTTATTAATTTTCCGTCTTAATTTTCTCTTGTCAGAATAAAAAAAAAAGACGGCATGATTCGCCTTTCTCATATAAATTATATAAACGTAACCTACTTTTGTACGCTTAATGCATTTTGTCACAGACTTCCTTTAATAATAATGATATTATATATTATGTAGACAGTCGAATGTACATAGTCGATATTAAAAATCCGTATACGATGGTATTGAGGATGTCGTGTATCGGCACGCGCCACATCATTGAACATCAATAAATCTGGTGTTTAAAAAGTCGAGCAGTTCGCGCTAATATCCTCGTGTGTTTGCCCCGTTCGATCTCACTCGTGGATATCCGTCTCCCTCTTTTTCCTCCTTTCTAGAACTTCTCGCTTCTTGTCTGATGATAACTGAACGGCAAGAGAATGACCCCCACGGCCGATTATTGGATCCTTCTTTGACCGCAGACTTTACCCTCTCGAGGAAATATGCTCGTATCAGCACGCACGGGCTCTCTTATTGACCGTATCCTTCTTTCTTTCCGTCTTCCGTCATGATGGCTCTCGGTGGACAGCTCGTAATACCTTTATATGGTGCGAGTAAGCGTCTGACGACGACACAATGAGAAGAATCGAGTATTGATGCCGCCTAATCTTTTATCGGCTATTGCAGACGGGATGTAGCGTCGTTTTAGATATACGACAAATTCTAGAATTTGGAAGATGTTGCGTTAAAAAGAAATTCAATTCGTTTCCTTTCTTAGTAACACTTGAAAAAGTTCTAAATTAAAATTCTAGTGCGTAAAATAAATAGTTACAGTATTAATGTAATCTTCCTCTAAAGAAAAGTTCCTTTCAACCTAAAATTATACTGGAATTACTGGAATTATTTAGATATTAATTCACTTATAATAGAAAGCATGATATTTTTGGTCCAGAAGAAAATATTTTTACAGTGTAGACACGGATTCGATTTATTCGGCGGAAAGTAAGATCTAGGAAGATGCAATTATTTTACGAAAAAAAAAAAAAACACGATTGATGGATTACGCTGATGTTCGCGTCTTGAAAAGATTCGATTAAGGGTCTGATTGCTATCCGAAAAACCTCAAAGAGTTTCTTCAGTTGAATCGGTGTAATATCGTTCGGCGCGTTCGGAGCGGAGTGTTACTCTCTCTCTCTCTCTCTCTCTCTCTCGAAAAGGGTTCGTTCATTTCTTTTATCGGGCTTGAGAGCAGTTAGATTGCCAGGACAAGCGATTTCGAGGAGCAATTCCCGATTGAGGGGGGAGGAGGGAGAGGGAATAGGGAGGGTGGGAACGGGTGGTGACTCTTCGGTTAGGAATTTCGAAGGGTGTCTAATTGCTTCAAAACTTGTCACGCGGCTTCGATCCCGCGATGCTCAGCTGGAGTCCTGCATGATTAATGGAACTCTCAAAAAAGGACGCACTTATCTCGATCCCTTCTATGAACCAAAGAAGCCTGCCTCCGTAATGCGTTTTCCCGGTGATCTAGATCGACCGTCTGTCATACGATGACACGAGCGCGAGACGGGTCGAATCATGTATAAGGCTTCTCAAACGAATCTTCCGAATATGTCATTAGCTTCTGTCTGTCAGAACGTGCCCGTCTCCACGGTCACAGATAATTATAAAATGGATTCTCTCCTGTTGGTTTTGAGCGATAAGTATTTTCGCGTCGATTACGACCGTTAACGATCAATCATTATTTTCGAAGCTTTTCAAGTTAAGTGTAATTGATAGCTTCTCCTGTTATATACCCCGTGACCTAAATCCACCTAAATCAACTTTTTCTTTATAGCTTTATTAACGAATTCAAAATATACCTCTTTAGAGAAACTTCCTTCTTCACATTCCAACATTGAATAATTTTATTTTACTCGTTTACTTTACAAGTTTTTTTTTAAATAATTTTTTATAAAATTATAAATAAAAGTTATATATATATAACTTTTATTTATAATTTTATAAAAAAAATATAAATATAATTTTATATTATAAAAATATAATTTTATAGAAAATTATTATTTAATTAGATGAATATATATATATATATATATATATATATATATATATAGATACCACTTTTCGTTGAATTCATCTAATTAAATAAAACATATTATCTGCAATTCAATTGGCAGAGAAAGAAAAGTTAAATATGTTTCATAGCTCGTCATTCCAACGACAAGCAATAAATAACGCGATGGAAAAAGCGATATATTCGACATGTTTTAATAATTCATTCTTGAACTTGGGTACTTTTGTACACCGAGCCCATGTCAATACTCAGTGATACGATCGATGTGGTTTTATCGAAAAACACGACCACCTGACTACTCGCTTCGAGTGATCGTGGCTCCTTTTTTTCTCATTTGCTAACAACTATGATACCTGTTATTTTCTTTTTAATATCAAATAGCAAGAAACTCCGATACACAAAGACCAATGAATTGCTGAATTCTTTCCGTTGTTCTTTCAATATGCGATGCACGTTAGAAATAAACGTTTGATTCGATAATGTTTGACCATCATATATTCAAGATAGTTTTATCTTAAAAAAAAATTTAAATAACAAATACTTGATTTGCACTTATCTCTATTTTTTTCATTCCGCACTTCATCCATCTTTATAACACAAATAAATAACGTTAAAGAAAATGTTTTACTTGGTTTAATTGCTTACTCAATATAGGCACTAAAAGAATTTGTACCGTTTCAAGACATGATACGAACAGACATCTGCCACGTTTGAACCGGAACGTTGCCCCGCATGAACGACGCAAATGTGTTTGTCATATTTTCAGGCACTCAAGCGTCGTCGCGGTGCTCCAAGGAATTAGGGGAGCGCTTATTCAAACACGCGCGGTTAAAAGTGTCCGCGTTCTCCCCTCTCGTACGTATTATCTCGGCACGTCTATTGGCAGCTTTGTACATGCCGCTGATGAGTTACACCATGCCGTTCCACGAGGAGGAGCGGGACGTGCATGTCCCTTCTAGCCGAAGAAAGAAGCGCCGTGGCATGCTTACGGGAACGCAGTTGCGCGTGAAAAATTCTCGGTCGTGTCGATGTATCGGAGTCAAATTGTATGGGGGAGCTCATAGTTCTACGACTGTTGCGCAAACACGCTTGTGACTTTGTAAGTAAAAAGCTTTATTGTGATTTTTTTTTTTTTTTTCTAAAGGAATTAATTTGTAACGTAAATCAAAGTTAAATGAAAAATTTTAGTTGCTTTTTATCACCTTTATTTTTTCAAATGGGAATTATTTACATCGAAATCGTTCATTTTGCGTAATCTTAAGCAAGATTTAAAGATCGAGATTAGATTATCAAAAATTTACGACAGTTGAAAAAGTGTTTCCCACAACTATTTCGAATTAAATTACACGTCTATTGTCGATAGATGACAACGGGAGGGTTAAATAGAATGCCGTCGTGCGAAGTATTCCGTATTACTATTCCGCTCCCTATTCCGCCGTGCGTCTTTCACCGAGTGCCGCCAAGATAGATGCTGCGCGCCCGCGTGATTTCAACTATCTAAACGGATATCGGGAAGTACGCGCGTCTGTTCACGCGCGTGTGCACCCCGACGTGCGTGACGTGCGTGCACCAACGGCGTTATCCGCGCACAAAAGGCGATGCATTAACACATACACGCGCATCGCCGAGCGATATTGAGATGTGCTAAGGCAAGATGAAGGATCAGACGGAACTGCGTTCAACAGGGACAGGTAGGGTTAGCAAACATTGAGACTATATCGACATTGAAATCGGAATGCCGGCGGCCTTCTCTCCTAGAGGGTAGAAGGGCAATTTTGGAGATATGTAAGACAGATACGGAACGCGAGATGCGGAACTACGGAAGACGCTCGCGAACATCTGCGCAATCTGCCTCGCACACTGAGCATATTAATTACTAATTAATATTAATATTGCCGATCGCCGTTGTTACGTGCCATTTATAAAAGAACGTTATAATAAGACATCGATATGATGTAAGAATATCCACCCAAGGATAATCGTGTCCCGAATAGAAATGCTTTGTTTCGTAGAGCCGACTGCAGCAGATAAACTATCTCAAACGCGCGAATAGCTGTTTAGGGCGGTAAGAGAAATTCCTGACACGTAGCCGAGAGTATAGTGGATGGCATAAGAGTAACAGCGTAACGGAGTATCGAGGGTCGTGATGTAGGGGATTAGCTATTTCTCCAAGTGCGTCTGTGTAATGTCTCTGGGGTATCGTATTGGCTCGCGATACCAATCGTCCGAGCCATCGATCACCTTTCTTCCGTGGAAACGGAATCTCTCTTTCGATTTCTCGGTGGTTACGGGACGTTCATATCTCACGATATATACATGTGTGTGTGTGTGTGTGTGTGCGCGCGCGCGCGCGCGCGCGTGTGTGTGTGTGTGTGTGTAGTGACCGGAGGCGTTTTATTCTTCTCGTTTATAACTCGTCTAAAGTTAGTTAGCTTTAAATTTTAAAGTTTGGTCCGATTCGCTATATATTTTTGATTTTAATTTTAGAATACGAGAGGAATAAAATAAACCGTACGCTGTTAAACCGTTTTGTTTAAACCGAACGAAAGTAATAAAAGTGACGTGATGAAAAAGTAATAGGAAATAGAAAAAGGACGAGTCTATTTATATTAAAATTATTCGAAATATCGCGTTGTTTGGTCAGATAACTTTCCGACGTAACGTCGCGACGTTAACGCGCGAGATCGTGCATACAGCGTTTTCTTCCTCGCATGTGTTCAGAGCCCATCTGGAACTGTTTGTGTTGGGAAGTGTCTTGTTTCGGGTGTTTCATCTGGGCGCTGCTGGATCGAGGATCACGCCCAAATTCCGTGGAACGTATAACTCATACGTAACTCGAGTACACGTCGTGACTCATGACGCGCGGTCATTCCGCGTTTTCCGTAATATCGCTGTCTTTTAACACGTCGCTTTTCGTCCTCACGAGCGATACGATATAATTCTGAGAAAAAACGTGAGCTCCATCGTGAGATTAGCCAGCCAACTCAGTTCTTTTTTTTTTTTTTTTTTGACGAACCAACGAGTCTGATTAAAATAGCGCCGCGTTCGCCGTTGGGACGAACGGACGTACGAAACGGAATTAACCTAATTAATTTCCAAATGGAGTACCTTAGTACTTACGCCATAGTACTCAGCACTCTTGGCATTATGAATTCTATTTTATCAAACTTGCGCTTCCTGCATTCAAAAATTATGTTAGATGATTCGGACGTTAATAAGGAAACCTCTCGAGTGTCGAAAGTGGAACAATTCAGGATTTTTTTTCAGCTCAGTTCTCTAAAAATTCATCTCTTTCCTCTCTCGGAGTTGAAACGTGTCGAGTATCATTAGATTCTATCTGGATTTAGCATGCGCTATCGATGAATCTGTTTCGAGATGCGATTGTTCCTCGTCACATAGCAGTTCTTGTGTCGGCTCTAAACCTATTTATTCTTCTTTTGCCGCTTGGACGTATCGATTTTGCACACGCCGCATATAGACCGCAACTGGACCGCCATTGGAATTATTTAGAGCAAACAGATGAGAGATTTCGCGGTCTCAGGGTGTCTACGTCTGTCGCGTATATTCGTGAGCTACCTAAAAGACGACCGAATCGTTTCATTCTCGGCGCGCGCATTGTCCTCCTCGCGAGAGAGATTTGCATTTTGGTCCCGAACAATCCTGACCGAAAGTCTACGATGAGCACAAAGCCCGTTTGCGCGGTCTTTTCTGGACGCCAGACACCCAGCATCCCCACTGGGTGACCGGTTTCTTTTTATCTTTATGGAAGGATCTCGAGCGACTGACTAGTGAAAAGGACATCGGGCGTCCCGTCGTCAGCAAGGATATTTGGATTACGGCTCGGCGATCCTCATTTCTTCTTCGTCGGGGACAATTAGCCCCTTTTAGCCTTTTAACATGATACCATTGGTACGGAGAATGGGCCCGAAGGACCCATTGGGATAGATATTTACCTGAGTCATGGAAAATTGGAAAAACAAACAGGTTATACGAGAATCTGTAGACCGGACTACGCGAAGAATTGAATCGTCATTGACTAATAGACCTGAGCCACGGTGATTTCAGGTGTCTATAAGAAACGGTAGTAGGTTAATCTTGAGATTATTCGTATCGTTTTATTTATGTTTGTTTGCTTTAAACTTGTGAGCAGTCATTATTCGTTAAAATCCAACTGACTGTCTTATCTTATCCTATTTTATCCTATTTTATTCTATTTTATCTGTCTTACCTTTATTTGGATAAGATTTTGACTTCTGATTGATAAAAAATTGAGGGAATAGATATTTTCATAAAATATGGAATAGAATTTCAGTTGAACGTTTCGGTCATTGCTACCTGAACTTTTTATCTACGTGTCAAAAATCATAAAAAATCTTTTCTATCTTTAGAAGGTTTTCTTGAGGTTCCATGGGATTTAATTCCACATAATATGAAGAGAAACGATCATCAAGAAAGCTATTATAAATATTGGGCTTCAAGTTTTCGAAAAAAAAAAAAAAAAAAAAAAAAAAAAATCTGTTTGAAGAACCGAGGCTTTAGCACCGTGTGACATTAGTGGAGATTCAACGGTTGGATAGATCCTGCGGATGCCATTTGTCTCGAATGCCGGAAAATTGGTTTCATAAACATAGGGTTCCGTGGAGGGCGTTCTGCACCGGTCGTCTTTCATAACGATCTTTCAATAGTATGCGGCCGTCGGACGGCTGCATAAACATAAGAGTTTTTCCGCTTGACATGATGACAAAGTGCGAATAGACAAGCCGTTTAAAAACTAGTGGGACTATGCTAAGCTTTAAGAAATAAGGCCGTGCTCAAGATCGTGGCGGTCTAATAGCGGAGATGTGCCTTTTCATCCTTCTTCACCGATACTTATGTTTTCCACCGAGATAATCCACCATCCTAAATCTCTCCTCGATCTCGCGGAATAATAAAATTACAAAGATGACCGAGCAATCTCGTTCGCGCGTATCGAAAAACTATCCTACTCGCAATTCAATCGAAGAATTCTAATCGCGCCGAGTATCTCGGAGCCTCGAGTTTTCTACAGCTCAAGAAATCGATTTCTGCGATCGACGCGTGCAAGCGTATAAACGCGAATTTTATATATGGTACGCTTTTATGACACCAATTTATCCCGCATGCGAGAATTCTTCTAGCGAATATTTCATTCCATCGCTATTCGCAAAATGTAAGAAATTTACATAATGATGAAACTGTATCGTAAATATTAATCGTTAGGCGCCACATCATCGACTCATGATGAGTGGACGTAATAAATAAGTTTATTAGGACTTTAATTAATTAATGTTGCCCGGCACAATGTTAAAAATTATATTAAGATTCTTCGCCGACATCTGGACCGCCGAGAAACGCGTCCGGCTTGCATTAACGCGCGATATTAATATAAATGCGCTTTGCCTAAGTAGGAGAGCTTCTAGTGCACAATGCGTGGGATGAATCTCGTGAGAAAGGATACCGTCCGTGGTATAGAACCGGTTTCGCAATTATCCTTAGAGCTTTCTAACCGCTAAGTGATTTTTAATTCGTCAGATAGTCTCGTTTCAACGAATGCCCGGCTCGCCGTAATAATTTTTCGCGCGATAATTTTTCATAAAACCGCGACGTTTCTCGAGATTGTTCTCGCGTGCGCGTGCATTTTATCCGCGCGCTGTAATAATACGTTTTCTCAACGATATAGCCGATTATCCGCATTATCCTTACCGTGGTACTTCGTGATTGCGCGCGTATCACATTTCGTTCTGCCGATGAGACTTGTCTTCTGTGCAAATGCGTCTCACGATCGTGTATCGAGATAAATGATACTTACCACACTCAATAATCCTCGCGAAACTGTAATTTACGCGCAATTCTTTCGATAATGCGAGATATCTACAGTCACAAATCACAAATCGATAATCATAATCATTTGTGAAATCTGCGCTCTATTATATCTGCGATATTGTGAGAGAAGTGCCTATCCATTAGCGCGTCGAAATAATTGCCACAGATTTCATTTTTTCCAACATGGTATTAATATATTTCCTATTTTTCTTCTTGAATTTGAATATATTCTCTCAATTTTACAATTCTGTAATATAGTCAGAGTAGTTATCTCTATGCCACAATATAAGTAGAAAAAAATTTTTTTTAAATTAAATATAATTAAAATAAATAAATAAAATTAAATTATAAATATAATTAAATATAATTACAAAATTAAATATAAATATTTAAAATAATAGTCTCTCTTCCTTTCTCGAACAGAAGGCGTCTCTCATTTGTTTTCATATTTTTCAACACTCGTTCTAGTTCTAATTCAAAACTCGTTAACTCGGGGGGGGATACAGGAAATTCGTGCTACGCTTGTTCTCCGAAAGGTCTACGATAGTAACGGAAGCTTAGTGGAGTAAGGATGTAAGGGATTGAACCATAACGATTTCTAGCCCTCGGAAGATCCCTGATCGGCGGGTTAACCGTATGCCGTGAATACCAACAGTCGATCCCATTCGCGGTGGAAATCACCGCCCCTTATGAAGTCAATTTGTAAACAAGCAGAACGAGCCCGGGTTCCTGCGAGATGGGTCGCCGATGGAATTGGGGACAGATGTCGCGGGACAGGTTGTAGGCCCGACAGGATTTTCGTCCTTCGAGATTGCGTGAGCGCCACGTTCGCTCTCTCCGGTTTTATCCGTATCGCCTTCCGTATGTCATGACAGGTATAGGGTTGAAAAACCATTCTTCTATAGTATTTTTTACGTATATTCTCGTATATTGAGGATCCTTCCGTTCCGCAGGCCAGATTTTTTACGGTTCCCTTTTAATTCGGAATATCCGTCCTTTCTCTCCTTAAACAGAGAGATTAATTATGCTGCCACGAGTTTCTCATTTTTCGTTTCCCCGTTTCTAAACGATGATGCCGTCCAACGCGATTCATTACGACTACGACGAAGAGCTAGTTCGGATTGCTATGTATGATTTAATCTGTGAAATCTGTATTTTTCATAAAGTTTTAATATCAGGGACAAATTGAGGGGGGGAAACTTTTTATAAAATGAGAGTCGTGCCTTTCTTTTCTCGAGGGATTATTCTGTCAACCGCCAACTCATTTCAGTGTTAATTATTAAGAGTAATTAATTTCTTATCTAACTAAGCACTTACGAAATATGTCGATTATACGCTCGCTTTGCCTCTAAAAGAGCGATGTACATACCTGAAACAAAAGAAAAAAGATCGATTAGAATAATTAATGTAGTTAACAAAATAAATTCAAGTAAAATAATGATTAATGAAAATAAGGATATTATTCTGTATTTCTGTATACTTTTTGAGATTGTTCGATGATTCTCAAGCATTTTCATGTTCTAAGATGATTATGAGATAATATTTACAATTACAATTTTATATTATCGATAACTAATGATAAAAGAGAATTTACATCCTCCAAATTTAGTGTAACACGGCACTCTATATTCAATAATTATGCTATTTCACCATAATAAGCCGAATGCAATAAAGCCCAAACAACGATTAATTAAATACGACGGACTAATTCTCCGCCAACAAACGCATATACGCGTACAATAATATTATATAAAATCAAGTTCGCGTTACGGTAGAACAGGCAGAGAAATAGAAACTGTTTAAAATAAATTATTGTTAAATGCGCATGTAGTCATATATCGAGGCAATAATAATTAACTACTATATTTTACACACGTACACGCACTTGCAAGGAATTATGATAAAAAGGCAGATATCGCGGCGCTCAGTTTGTTAACGGACCAAATCGTGACGGTGATTTATATTTTAATCGAGTGCTGTCCATCAAACTGCGTCGACTTCCATTTCGCTTCTTTTAATTCACTTCGTAATTAAGCGCCCGCGCCCGCGCGCCATGTTTCCGCGCATTTAAAACTTTACGGCGACTGAAATGGCGAAGTTCGGAATGGCGCGCTGCACGCTACCCTTCTATCTTGGGCATCATTAAATTTAAGGGTATTTAAGGGGCGATGCATGTTCAGGCGGGAAACTTTAAACTTTCTTTTTCTTCGCGGATGACTTACGCCACCCCCGGCGGTGTCACCATCAATCTTTGGGGCGAGTGAATGGCGCGAATATGGGGGTATACGGAGTGCTATAGCTCCTCTCGGTTCACCCTACCGAATAGTTGCCCGAGGTACCCTCGACTCGCGCAAGGTGACGTGTGTATGCACACTCTTGTGTACCCGATACGCTCTAGATTAAAACACACCCTCGGTAATATCAACTCGACTCTCGGCCGTTACCGGTTATTACGTTCCGCGAGGGACATTCCGTCGACTAAATAAAAAATATCCAAGCTGATGCACAGCGAGTGTACGGGAGGTGACGCGATCTCAAGATCGGGCACGAGAGAAGGGCACGTCGGAAGGGAGAAACATCAATTGATTACTCACACTGTGGCGCGTGTGATGGAAATGGTGGATTAGAAGCACGGATTTAGGACGTTGTAAAATTTTATCCATTTTTTTAATACGACGAATACAAAGAAATGCACAGCGATTATCACATATAAAAATAAAACATTCATTTCGATATGTTTTATATATATATCGTTTCTCGAGAGGCGATCATGGGGCATCATTAATTTGTCGGCAAATTTAATTTTAACCGAATGCACGAAGCGCGTCGGGCAAAACGCAAACGTTTTCTTAATCGATCGCTTCAATCGAGCGTAAATTTCGCACGGTCTACGGTTTCGGCCTGGTAGTCACGTCGATATTAATGATCGGCCCTGGTATTGCAAATACTCGGTCCTTCCACTATCTCCCCAGGCGGCGGCGGGGGTTCCGGAGTTACAACTCCATGTAATTATCTGCAGGCAGGGTGAATGTTAATGGGAAGAAGAAAGACGGGTTGAAGGCGCGCGGGTGAAGGCCGGATCATCCGTCGGCAAAATACCACCTCCTCCTAGCCTGACTTGACCTTAGAAGAGAGCAGCCAGTCAAGAACCTTCTTCTCCCTGCCTCCTCATCTCGCGCGCCGCAACGCCGCGCGTCTCCTTCTCGTAAGAGCGTTTCTCTTAGCCTCCCACGCGCGGCCAAGCGAGCGATCCCAACTTCGGCGATTGCCGTGGCACAATGCACCTGCACGTGCATCGTACCGCGAACTTTGAGAGCATCTCACGGCGCGGCCGTGTAGCAGGTGACTGCCGGCACGTACATAAGTTATTCGCATTGAAATACCTCTCTTGGAAACGGTCTTGAAAGAATAATGAGCGCCTCCATTGAGGAGGGGGATTAAAGTGACCTGGGTCGGTTATGTATCTGCATATATGGTGGAATTGAATTCACCCTGGGATACAGCCTGGTCCCGAGCGAGGAAATTACAAATTTTTCCGCGTACGTGTTAGAATCCGAGGGAATCATCATTCCCTCGATGCGTTACGTTATGCATCCAAATCGCGACTTTTTTTTTTTTTTTACGTTAACAGACATGATATTTCTATATATCGTACGCTTTGCCATTGCTTTGCCATCGAACTACACGAGTTTCCAACGAACTTTTGGGAAATCGTATTCTTTATATTATACCAATAAGTTACATTCATGTAACAGAGTAATTTAGCTAAATGATTAATTGTCACGCGTTTAACGCATATAAAACTTTTGTCATTTATATAATACATCAGTCAAGGTCAGTTAGATGTCTCTTTTGGGATCGTACAAAGATTAATGGATGTCTTCTATCATGATGAATAGTTTTGGAGCAACATCTAAAATGGCGATAAACTATTCGTGGAAACTTAAACGACGTTTCGAGATTCAAAGATGAAACACATCCATCCATGATCCATGATCCACGATCGGAATTCGCTCAGGTACGTCACCATCTCTACTTTTTCTCCCTTTTTTTCTTCGTATAGGTTGTTTAACAAAATTGAGCCTCCCACGAATTCCTCGAGCCTCCGGCGACTGTCATTACCGGGCAGGTAGGATGAACGAGACCACGGCAAATTATCATGATCGTTTGGCGGCATGCTAGCAGCACGATCGATTTGCGAAGCACATTCGCGCTTCACATGATGTATTCCCCCCCGGACACTGCGGCGGGAAGAAAATTGCCCCAAGAATGCCCCCGTGAGTATCGCTCATCGTCTACACGATTTTTTTCAGCTTCCGACCATGATTCATCGCCATTCACCTTACGATTACGAGATGCCGCGGACATTTCCTCGAGAGGATCGTCATCGCGCCCAACTGGAAACAGGATGCTTTCCTCGCTCGCCCCGATCAGCCAGGAATATTATTCCGAGTGCCGATGACATGGTGTCGGGCGGGCGCATGACTGGCAATCGCATGTCGTCCCGTAAACACCGTTTCCCCCGCGGAAAGTTCTGCAGAAGACAGCGGTCTAGCCGGGCGCGTTTAAAGTCTGGTTATAACAGCCGGGTGAATTAATGGAAATGCACGTCCGGCGGAATCGACCGATAGACGTATGAGAAAGACCCCGAGGGCTCGGCCCCGGATTGATAAAGGCTGCTTTTAACCCTTAACTGGTATTTCCCAGTACGTCTTAACGATGATATATGACGTGACAGGATCACGCCTGACCTTGATGGCCGAGCAACGAGGATAAATGGAGCCGTATACTATTTGGCGGCGTGCCGATGCTCTCTCTCTCTTTTTGAATAATGACCGAAAGATGGAGTGTCTTTCGATGGCGATCGTTAGATTATAAATGTGATATATATATGCGAGATTCGCGCGATCGGAGATGCGGAGAAGAGAGATAAAAAAGCGAGTTTTCTTACCTGAACGACACATAAGTTCCAAAGCCATTTGCACAAGATTATAACCTCTTAGATGCTCGTCTTTCGACAGGCGGGATTTACATACGCCGAAAAAACGCGGGATCAAATAATTGTCGATAGATTGCCAAGATAGATAGACATCTGCGTATTCAACAGGTGCCGTGGTAAGTACGAGTTGCCCTTTTTTTTTTTTTTTTTTTTTTTTTTTATTATTCACTTTTGCTCGTTTGCCGTCGTCTGTATCATCCTTCGTTGTCACAATACGAAACACGGGGGCGCGGTAGAGACGGGAAGGGAATTACAAGATCTTGCCTGGCAAATATTTGCACGATAAACCGCAAGAAATGTCATTCCTGAGGAATCGCGAGTAATTGCATTGCGGAGCACATCGAGGAACGACTCGTTCTACACCGGCAGCTAGCTCGAGACTGCACAACCGATTGGGTGCGAAGAGTCGTCTCCGTAGTCCAGGACGGGACCACACACGAGGGGGTCCATTGTTTCTGTTCAGGCTAGAATCGCTCGGCAACGTACGCAAGGCTCGTCAATACGACTCGTTGAGATACGCTCGTACTCCGTACGGCATGTCGTCGAATTAACGTCGATTAGTATGCTCGTTAGGCGAATGCTGAATCGCGACGGTTCACGACTGGAGGCTGATTGAAATTTGCATTCGGCGTCTTCTTCTGTTGGTGAGTAGAATAGATGGTGGTATGAAAAAGGACTTTATTCCTCTATGGAATACTATGGCGTTGCTGTTGTAACTTATGTATCGTAAAAAAAAAAAAAATTTCTTCGTCACACTGGAACAATCGTGATTTTGTTCAATTTTAATAAAATTGTCAATTATAAATAATCAGAGATGTTATTATTGCTTTAACTCTATAAAACTCTTAGTTAAATTGCGAAAGGTGGAAATTTATGATACTCGAACGAGATGAATTATATTTTTGTATTTCATTGAATAAAAAAAAAAATGAGTAATGCCTGTTGCGTACGTCTTATGATGCGTCATTACGAAAGTCCATATGTAGTGGAGAGACCTGAATACAATGAGGATAATTTCAGAAGGAGAGGAATCCGTTTAGTTACGGTGGATGAGTGTCCCTTCGGTGAAGAAAGGTACCACGCGAGGAGGGACATCGCGTTTTATCCACGGGTAGGCATTTTGACGGATTTAACGGCCCCATTTCCATTCTTCGAAGGTCTTTTTACCGCGCGGTATATACCGATCTACTCTCGCGTAATCGGTTTTGCGAGGCATTGCGTGGCATCTGCCCGCGAGATTAGTACACGCGATCGAAGCTTTCAGCCTTCTGAAAAATTTATGAGCTGCGCTGGGTGCAAAACGAGAGAGAGAAAGCCGTGTGATCAATAAGTATCGGAATGCGTCGATTTATAGGACGCATTCTATCGCGCTGACTATCGGGGTGACAGTTTTAAGCGTTTAACTTCGGAGTGCGGTGAAATTGCAGATTCTCTTTAGAAATCCCGCAATTAAAAAAAAAAATATATATATATTTTTTTTATCGGTTTTTCCGATAAATCCAATTAACGTTTCTCTCGTATTACCACGTATAGATGCAAATGTATCTATACAAAATTAAATATTTATATCATCATTTTTTAACGGAGCGGTTAAAATATAACTGGTCTTCTTCACCAGAGAAATCTTTTTATTGCGTTGCAACAATGACGAGGGTCAAAAAGATGCAAACTTCTGATGGAAAAAGATCAGCAGCCGTCGTACATCCGTTGGCATTCAGTAACTGCTGGTAGCCATTGACGTCCCGTGAAACGTGATGGAAAGGATGTAAAACTGAGGACGAGGGAAAAGGGTAAAAATCGTTTCGATCTCTCTCGTCGTCGACCTTGCACACGATTTTCCACGTAGCGAAGCATAGATAGAACGGCTGCATCGTCCCGAAATAAAAGACTGCATTACTCAATCCTTTCGACGCTACCACCCGCCGTCGTTCCTTCTCAGGAGTGAACAAAAAAAAAAAAATATCTCGACTTCCTCTTCTTCCTCGGCTGAACGAAAATCGTGAAGCAACTTTGGCTCCACGCTCCATTTACCGAGTCGTTTCCGTAAATAGCTAATGGCCGGAGTATGCTGCCTCCAACGTGGTATCGTGTTTCTCGAAAGGCGAGCTTGAACTAACTGACTCTCTCTTTCTCCCTCCCACTTTGTTGCTCTACGTCTTATATACGTATTTTCCGTTTGTTTTCCTTCGCCTTGCATCGTCGTGCGGTTTCGCAACGACGACTATTAAACGCGTTCAGGAACATTACGCCGTTCCATAACTCAGCGTTTCCCTAAATCCTTTACTACTTTTCACTTTACAACGCGAATTCGGAACGAAGAAATGTGTTAAGCATTAACTGCATTCAGGCATGCTCGGGTGATTTGGAGAAAATTGTTTCGGTTTTTATTCCGTGAATGGAAGATCTTTGTGGAAGAATTTATTCAAAGATCTCGTTCGAGTTACATATCATAATTATTTTTACAATTTATAACTTTTTACATCTCATTTTTATTTGCACTCTAGCACTCTAAAGGTGTGTGCGGTAACAAAATATTTCATAAGGGACAAACCGAGATGATAAAAAGGACGGAGAGCTTTCTCATCGTTATTTTCTCAATGACCATTGGATGGATCTCTTTCGCGAATTCGAGCACCTTAAGACCCGTATCGTCTTAAGGATGCAGGAGCGAAGGGCTCGGTGAGGTCATCCGAAACTGCCAGCTGCTCGTACCCGGAGACAGCTACGAAGGAAGACAAGAGTATACGGGAGCAGCGAGGGGATGGTTATCGGAGAGCTGGTATGGCAGAATTATAAAAGGAAAGAAAGGAAAACAATGCGCGAATCTCGCAATAAGATGCAACCGGAGATAAGTCTCGGCACCCCCGAAGAGGTCGGTCTGGTTCAAAAGCGAGTTATTATTACCAATGGCGCGGCTCTTTCGTACCAGGTGCTCCACCGAGATCAAAGAGAAAACGGTGACTGTGAGTTCCACAAGCTCGAAAACGTGTTACTCTTTTAGCAAGAAGGAGGGTGAGAGGGAGGGGAAGGCTATCGACGCTAATGGCATCGACATTTCGCGAGCGGACGGGTGTCTGCCAGGACGGTTCGATCGACAAGGATTCTGACAGATCTAACGCGCAATACGCGTGTCCTCCTTTGTGCTCCGAAATTGGAACATCGCGTTCTGGTCAGGGCATCGGAGCGAGAAACAGATACACCTATATCCACTTCGACAGCTGACCCGTTCTCACCTCCGACGCATTTTATCGCCGCGCGTTAAAACAATCCTCCTCCCCCCTCTCCCCCTTCCTCAATACCGATGATGGACGGAATGGGAACGATCGCGTTCAGATTGATCGCGGAATTTAATCGATTATTCTACATGGATTGAAGAGGGTGGTGCACTTTTGCACCACCGATTCGGTTAAATGATCTTTCTTAATGCAATTTTGCAATCTACTTTTTCACTGTATATTGTCACGTATGTATGTTCTGTCAAATTGTTAATATTTTTATGTGTGTTCAAATCGTTAATATCTTTATGTACTTAAAATTGAGAAAAACATAATAAAAAACTCGAAATATTAAAAATCTCAATTTTTCTCTATAATTTTTCTTATTTATGTATTTTTATATATACAAAAAAAATATAAAATTAGTATATTTGTTTAGCAAATTATCTTCTTCATGGGTGACAACACGTTATTTCATCGCGTTCGTCAGTTTTGTGTATGACTACGCATCACAGATCAAGAACAACCGAGTTATTCACGGATTATCTATAAATGACTAATTTTGATAATAGAAATTAATTAAAGACGAATATAACGGATATAACGATTACGCCCATTGTTTGGGGCCTGGATTGATTTCGCGGTCCTATTACGTTTTACTGGTGGCCCTTGCGCTCTAATTGCGCGATATTCGCGGATCGAATGCGAATTCAATGGAGTTCACTCTGCGAGTCTATTACATCGCATCGAGAGATCAAACGTTCGCGCACACGATCAGGGATAGAGTTGCAGTTGCCGCGCCGAGGCCACAATTTCATCGAAAACTTCGCGACCTACATACATAAAACCACTTTGCGCACCGATGGCACAAAGGACGTGGCGGCTCATTCATTTTGAGTTCGCGCGGTAGTATATCGATGTCGCCGGCCTTAGCGTTGCTTTGCCCTGGCGATACATTTAAAAAGCTCGCGGGAGTTCGTGCCGCGGAATTTTTCGTTAAAACAAAAGAAACGCACACGGTGAGAGGTGTGCGAGATGAAGGGAAAAAGAGAATGAGAGAGAGCGGAAGGGAAAAAAAGAATGCTGGAAAGCTTCGAAAGCTAATATGCACGCATGGTGAGGGTGAGTCTAAAATGATAATGGATAACTCGAAGGTATGGCCCCATGAGGGCGCAAAAATAGTTCATTCGCGATATTTCATGGCGGCAGCTCGTTTGGCAGGAGGAAAAAGACTGGGAAACACATCGAAGAGCACATATAGGGAGGACAATGTCGTTTGGGGAGAAAGAGAAAGAGAGAGGAAGGCGCAGGACAGCTCTCTACCGGAGTTTAATATTGTATATCGCGCCAGAGAAGACGAGGCGTGCACGAGAGAGAAATATGTACCCATGCATATGTACATGCAACTGGACCTGTAGGCACGTGCAGATGCAGCAATGGCGTGTACCGACATGTATATGTATGTATGTATGTACACACGAAGGACGAAATCTCGTGACTATCCGTACAGTAGCGCGCGCGCGCGCGCGCGCGCTAACGTAATATTATTAATGACTTTTTAATGAAATAAAGCGCGCGACAGGAAATTAAGCGCTTCTCTTCTGACGCTTCTCTCCGCTTCTACCTTTCTCGCTGGTTTATCGCCTCTCCGCTTCTCTCTCTCTCTCTCTCTCTCTCTCTCTCTCTCTCTCTCTCTCCTCCCCCTTTTCTCTTCTTTCCCTTAATTTACATCTTTTATTTTTCATATTAGTACTCGTTGTCCTTCTTTTATTTTATGGATTTATTTTTAATGTAAAGTAATGTACATCGTTTTGTTAATTTTAGTGAGTTTTTGAGCGTCATACAATGGTGTAAACGCAAATTATATATATTATTGAAATAATTGGTCACTTAATTGTTATATTTCCTGAAGAAAATTTGAGGAGAATATCATATTTTTTAATATTTTTAAAATATTTCCATTATACTTTATATTCCTGTTTGTAATTTAAAAAAACAAATAGCGAGATATATCATCTATAATTTATGAAATGTTCTTTTAATGTAATTTAACGTCTCATGTCTATTTGCAATTTACTGATTTTAGGAGAAGAGAAATCAAGAAAATGTTACATAAATAAATCTTAAAATTGTATGACTATTAATAACATATTAATAGAAGCGTATTATTTTTGATTGACTGTGAACATTATTTCCTCGCTTAATGAGAAAAGGATCAAAATTTTGCGCTACGGTAAGCATGCCGCGGCCTCTGCTGGTCTAAATTAAATTTTAATTATATGAGAGTTAATTAAAATTCTGCGTGTTTAATAGACTCGCGCTGTGAATTAAAAATTTATGTCAGACGGATTGTCTATAGCGGGGGGAAGAGAGGGGGGGCAACGTACGTGTTTATTAATACAAATATCATATAAAACTAGAAGACATATATTTTAGATAATTATGCAAATGAGAATCAACGACTAATTAATTATTGCAATTAAAGAATAAGATGCATATAATCGTATCATTATTTTATTATCCTCTCCTCATCCATGTGAGCTCGATATATCTCAAGGGTAGAAATTTTAAATAGATCTGTCGAGATATCCGTAAGTGCATTTCAATGCTTGAGACGCTCTTATGAATATGCAAACTCACTCTAGTTATTTGTTCCGCGAAACGTGACGAACGCGCGGCGCCCTTTGATTGCCGTAATGAACGTGCCAATTAGATAGAAAGACAGATCCGATGCATGCCGGGAGAAGCAATATGGCATATTCGGGACATCGCATCGCAAGAGTCTCGAGAAGGCCGAGAACTTGAGCGAAAGAATCTCTTGCGATCTCGCGCTACTTAAAGATCTTAAAGAACAGCGACTCGACGCGCTCGTAAATATTTTCGGCATAAATCTTCCGGCGGCACTCTCGCGACGATCCGGAATCACCCGCATGCGGAGACGCGGTCATCGCCACGTCAACAATCAGCCGGAAGTCACTGATCTTTCACGCTCTTTAGCGCGGCATTCGCCGCCAATGGTAATTCATGGTCAGCATTTTCTTTGTCGACGCGGGTGCAAGTAGATCAGAAAAATTAAATATTATTTGTTGATCTAATCGGAAATAGATCAAGACAGCAGAGATTTTAATTTAAATAATCACAAAATAAAGATAACAAGCGAATATATATTGCACGTATACATCTGTCATAATGATGTAATATGATATTATTTGATCAATTGCTCGCGTAATTTTATAATATACCGATCAAATATCATTTTATATAATACCATATAACAAAAGACTGAAATAATCGAAATTGGATTTTTCGGAGTACAATGTATAATAATTTTTGTACGATAATTTTCCGACAGCAATGAATTAATCATGGTGCCGCTGTCGAGCTCTGTCAAGTGCGCGGAGACGCTTCGACCCTCTCGAGAGTTTTTCACAGCTCCAGCAGGATCGTTCTCCTCTTTCTGGAGGGTGGACTTGGAAACCCAAGATGGTTCAGTGAAGTGCGACGGTAAGAAAAATATTCGTCATCGTGTTCGCGAGAAGCCGGGGAGGGATAAGGGCGTTTCTTGCCGCGTCCCGGCGGCGGTTCCGGTCCGATGTGTTTCCGCAAGCGTAGCAAAAACCTCGCGGGGAATCATACCGGGGGTTCGTCGTAGACTTGCCATTTCGGCGGGGTGACAGACGGACGACATTCTTAATTTCGTCAGACGTCAACGGGAGACAGACGAAAGAGGACCCGAAGTCATGAAGTCGGATAAAGGATTATATTTCAACGTGGAGTATTCCGAGCATGTCGCGATATTTGCATCTATCAAAATTCTACACCGGATCTGAATAAACCTCGAGAAGCTCATTTTCAGTAGCTATCAACAAAAGTGATGTTTTTTTCAAAAGCACAAAGCACAAAGAACACGTGATTACATAGTTAGAGAAAATTTCAATAGCCTAATCTGAATGTTTACTCAGATGTTGAATTGGACTGTACAGCGATTTAATTAAATGTGCGAAGTAAAGCCCAGTTAATTAGTTGAAAGACCCCTTTGATGTCTCGAGTGCTATCGAAATTGTTTAAATATCATACAATCCACATCTTTTAATTAATCATGATGAAATAGCTTAATATAAATTATAATTACGTGTGTAAGTTGATGTTAATATAAAGTGTTTATCATGCTCATAAATGCCAGGAACAAACAGCCAAAAAATAAACATGGCGTTTTGATGAAAAGAAATAATTCATCAAGAACATCATATAAATTCCGCGCGTGGATGCGGGATTCGACAATCTTTCTTCGAATGCGGAATAATATATGCCCATTAATGATAAGCCGGATGATAAATATAAACGGAAATTCAATATTTAATCAGAAAATGCCAGTTATCGTGCAATTAAATATTAAATAAATTATACAATATAATAATTATATCACATTACACGTTGCAGCGCGAAACCCATACACAAAACAACTACGTACGTACAGTATTTCAATACAATCCTCCATGAATTCGTGAAATTGCGCTAGTCTGCGTTCAGAAGATTTTTTTCAACGCGTCGCAATACAGACATACGTCAGCTTTCAGGTACGAATTCATGGATTTCGCCGAATGATGAAAGAGACTGACTGTTGCAGTCTTCCGCCACCCCTATCTTGTTCACCATCAATTTACTCTATCGGATACGCGCGCTGGCCGATGACGATGGTACTAGAGAAATCGGGGGGTTTGGGCGTGGATTTCCATTGGAGGCAGTCGTTGACAATGCCCGGGACAATGCGAGCACCGGTGGCGCCGTATGCCGACACAAAGGCCGACAATAGATTGCTAAAAAGGAAACCAAGTAAATACGAGAGCCCTCTCATCTCGTACACGGGAATTACATTAATGAAACTAACTAATGCCGGAACAATGGACCGGGAAACTTTGCCTTGGCTATCCGTCCTGAATCGCCGGCTTCAATCCCCGCGCGTACACCCCCTGCATCGGCCACCCTGCATCCGTCAACCTATGCCATTCGTCTAGATTCGCGAGCGACGCGACGAGACGAAACGAAACGCGCCACGATGCGATGTGACGCGACGCGACGCGACGCGACGCTTCAACATCGACGCGAAAGCAGACGTGAAGGATGTCGCAATGCGGATGAAAAAAACCTGCGATACGTTCGCATACTTCTTTGACAGGTGATTGACCCGGTGCCGTGCAAACTTTCGGATTATTGGCGCGCAAAAATGGAAACGACCCGGGGTTGCCAATACGCCACCTCGATTCCACCTTGTTTTTCATCGACGGGTCAGTTATAATTTATTGCAATTTTTATTACATTTAAATCATTTAGATTACGGCAATTATTAAAATTTGTTACACATCATTAAAATCGATTTAACATTTTATGTATTTTATATTATCCACCGGAGAAAATAAAAGATTGTGGAATTTTATATTCCATTTCTTGATTACAGTTCCTCTTACTTATAGTAAATGAGGACAATTTTCGAAATTGGTTTGAAATTTAATTGTGCATAGAATTAATTATAACAATGTGTAAATGTTACGAGTTAAAACAATGATTTCCCGTCAACTTAAATAAGAGATTAATGGTAATAGGATTCGTAATCTAGTTATCGCAGAGAAATATGACATGGTAAATGTGTATGGAAAGGAAAACATCGAATATCCCCAGAATTCATTTATTAAGCTATATTTCATTATAACTCGACGAGAAATTGTCTTTGCGAAATCCGTACGATATCAGTCGAGCGATAATTAAATGCTTTGTTAATTATTCTCGTTCGCCCATTCTACGAAAATTGGTTCGCGAGACACAATAATCGGGCAGTTCTCTATGATTTCCAGATAGTCTTAATAGCAAGCCAGTGAGCGAGGAATTATTGCTGACCGGATTCTTGAACCGAGGACTCCATTGAATTTCATGAGTTGCATTTTACGCGATTACGCGATCCGTATATCGCAACGTCATTCGTTAAGAAAAAAACGAAATAAGCATTTACTGAATTTCACGCCCCATTCAATGCAAATAGAGAACTCAATGTCATAAATGTGAAAGAATTAATTTAATTATTTAATTTATATTATGTTATTCTTATTTATTCTTATTTTCTTATTTTCTTGCTTATTATTCTATCTTGTTATTTGAAATATTAAGCGAATATTTGTTCAACAAATAAAAATAGATTGTGATATGTTAAGTATGTATATAAATTGAAAATAAAAAGTAAACAATAAATTTTAAATGACATTATATGACATTTAAATGACATTTATTTTTCATTCATTTTAACTTATCAGTTTAAAATAAAATATGGAATCTTTCGATAAGTTAAAAACAGTTTTATTTTTGTTATCTATCTTAATCTCTCTTAAAACTTGAGATTTTAGGAGAGATAAAGATAGAAAATATACATAAAATTATTTCGATTACTTCGATTCTTTTGTTTGCAGTTATCTTCATGATTATAACAAATCATTAAAAAAAATTCTCTTTTTGCATAGAAATGATGTTTGCTATAACAAAAATATCCTTCATATTAATTTATGATCAACAAATGTAGAAAATTGATTAAAGCCAACCGAGGTTATTTGCGCTGGTTAGTTGGAAATTCATTTTATTAGTTTTTATTCTTCATTCCATTTCGTACCACGGACAGCTTTTAGCTACGCTATCATAAATTGAAAAAGCAACACATTGAAATGTTATTTCCGAACCGAGATTTCTGTCTGAAGTAATTGATCGTTCAGGCGTGCTATATAAAGTCAATCGAAAACCCAATCGCATGAGTTTACTGATTTAATCGAAAACATGTGTCCAAACGGACATATGTTTAGAGAGACGTAATCATGTCGTACTAGTATATTCTGCCGAGCGAAGATCGTTATCTGGAAAACATGATATTGTGAAAAATTCAGGCTTGTAATCTCCGTGAACTTCATAAGAAAATCCAATATCTGTAATATGCAGGGCTTGTCATTTTATCGATAAACTGTTACCATACGTCTGAACACACATACACACATACGCGCGCGCACGCACGCACGCACACATATAATATATAATATATAATAGAAAACTTGAACACAGTTATTATTATTGAAAGTCTGATACAAGGAATTTACTTTTTTTGATGGGATATATATCTACGATAAAAAGAAAAATAATAAAATTAAAAAATTTTTTAATTGAATAAATAAGATGTCGATGTTCTATTTACGTATATTTACGTAATCCTAGCGAAAACAACGAAGTGGTTAAAATTTTTAAAGCAATCACTTTACACATGGATATTTTATGACGAAGGAATAAAGATCCATCTACGTTTTGGTATTAGATTTTTTCTTATGATTCCAGCATCCATTATTTCTTCAGATTGCGATCTCGCTCTTTGCTTTTCACTTATTCATACGAATTTTGTGGTTCTCACTATCGTACTATAACCGGCAAGTTTCCTCGAAGTATTTCGCGTATCCGCGAAATGTTTGACACCGTCAAGATATATCCCCGCCGACAAATTAGTCCTCGATCCTTTTGACAGAAGTTATCCCGTTGGTTGTATCACGATGGGAGACAACGTATCGTGTTCCGTCCTTGCGGCTACAAACGAAAGTTATCCTCGTACGTGCGCGTTATTCCTCGAACGTGCGTTATCATCCTCTTTTACGACGGCATCAATCCCACTTTCATAGAACGCATTCAGACATAAACTCGTCGCAGATAATATCCCGATCGCACTCGAAATCGCGATCTCCACGTACGACTCTCCTATTCAGACAGTCGACCCAATTCGACGTTCCATCACTCGGACGCTGGCAGCTCTCGCGTCGAATCGTCGCAATCGTGGAATTTCCGTGAATCGCGAGGAGATGGAAAGATAAGGGGTGGTGGAAAATACAGCAGCAACCACCACCACCACCACCAACACCACCAGCACCATCATCGCCATCGCCACCGCTGCCGCTGCCCCGAACATCCCTGGCTTACGCCACATTCTGAGAATGCCAGGGAAGCTCTCTCTCTCTCTCTCCTTGGCGCACCCTTCATTGCCGGTCTGGCGGAAGGAAGAGGGCGAGCATAGGTGGAGGACGGAGGGCAATGTCAGAGGTAGCTGGGGGGCAGGAAATCTGATTGCCAATACATTCCATAGCCCCGCGAATTTCAAACCAATTTCCTCGGTCTATTGCCAATCACAAAGAGCCCGAAATTCTTCGCTGTCGGTTCGGAACGAAATACTTCCCGTGGTTCCTTTCAAACGATCGCCGTGCCCCTTTGACCTCCATTGGTGGCGCCTTGGTAATCTTTGGATACCTCGCTCTCGCGTTACTTAAACGAACGTTCGTTCAGCGCCAGCGAGATTTACGACGACGGAAGTCGACCGCTCCAGCCATCTCGATACGCCAACGTCTCGACGAGATTTTAGGTATTTCGTAGCCAATGGAATCGCAATTGGTCAAATCAGGTCAATTACATTCGCAGACGTTCGTGTTATCGAGATATTAGTTCGCCGTGAGACAATAATCAAGATTTCATTATTCACCATTATATTTTCTATTCGTTATATTAGCATAGTCTATTTCACGACCACGATAACTACATTAATAATCCACCGTTGCGTCCATTAATAGAGGCTTTGGAAATACATATCGTTAGCGTTCTATAATTTGATGCAATTTGTTAGCCGATTTTGATTGATGCCCGATTAATACATGGACGCATTGTGAACGAAATATCATTTATAATCAAATTCATGACGAAAATGTGAATTTCCTCACGTTACGGATCTTTCGCATGAGCCCGCGATGCACACAATGTTGCTGGCGTACCAATAAACGTCCGACGCTGCTTTCCGGATTTTGAGAAACACCCTCCATTATTCATAGGAACTTCGTATACGCCCGAATTACCCTTCCCTACGAAAAGCGTCAGTTTCACCCTCAAGAATGAAACCTGTCAGCGGGGTCGGTATCGAGAAAATTGATTTTGAAATCGCTCATTTCGGGACAACGTGTAACTTCCATTTCTCATTCGACCCCGGTGGAAATCCATGAATCCTTGAGCCGACTACGCACGAAAGTAATTTTGCATGTATCGCCGATCTCACGCTCATTTGCGTTTAAATTTCCACTCGAGAGAAATCTGTCGGGAATTCCTGTAACAATTTAGAAGCAAGAAAGCTAGGAAGAAATGTTGTAACTTTAGAACAAGCTTTTAGAGCAGGCTTTTCTCTCCTAGAATATATAACAAAATTGGCATCGTACACTTGAAGAATTATCGACATTCATGTCTTAAAAATGCAAAATATGTTTTCATGCTCAAAAATAATAATAATCAGAATTCGTTCGACGAGTTTTTTTCCTCTCTTAACCGTCTAGGACACGTTCATAAAACAGCACGCAAAGTCTCCCCACGGAAGCCGAAATACGATCGTTCTTCCTAAAGTGTAAAATGACGTCCGATTATTTCCTCGAGAGACGAACAGATTGTGAGCACAGAAACTTTCATCTTAATACCTTGATACAGACGGCGCGAAGTGGAGTTCTCCTCGGAAAGAGATCGCACGACGGGTGCTGCGAGGAGGGGCGAGCGAGAAATTCGGCGAAAACCAACCCCCCGGAGAGCGCCTTGCGAGCGAAACGTTACGTGTATAAATCGAGTCGAGGAGGCCAATTTCCCGGGCGCGCGCGGTTACGTCGTTTTCGATAATAATTGGCAGCATGAATGGACGTCACGGCTCGCATAGAAATGCGACCTCGTCGCCTCGGTCGGTCGGGGTGCAGTTGCGGCGCGGCGCCGCGGCCGTGTGGCTGCGCGCACCACCCAGGCCCGTCATCTGAATTTGATTCCTGGATGCGTCTGGTCATTAGCGAGTCCAGCTGCGTACACAGCCGCCGTTGCATCCGTGCGTGCACGCGCACGCGCGCGTGTGCGTGCGTGTCCGCGTGTATGCGGCCGCCAGAGTCCATTCACGCACGCGCTACCACAAACGGGGCGAGTGACGGCCCTCGTCATTTCCAACGGGGCACAGGGCGCGGGCCGCGCGGGGGGGGGGGGGGGGAGAGGAGGGTGGCGCGGCTCGGACTTGTCCACTGGTGACATTCTACACACGAGGGGGATGGTGGGCGCGTACACGTACACGCGCACCCTGCACGTGGCACGCGGAAGTCGATTCCGCGTCGCGAGGTAGGGTACCGGCGACAAAACCATCAAGGGCTCACGTAGCTCGCCATGTTACTCTTTAAATGACGTCGACGTCATTTTCTAGGTCGCGAGGGATCAAATATCGGAGACACGTCGCGTGCTTGTGTACGCATGAAATTTTCGCCATCCGGCGTTTAATCCCTTTTGTCTTGCTTTGACACGAATAAATATGTGGCGTCGTCTCAGTGCGGATAAAGAAATAGGATAGCATAAGATAAATAACATAAAAGTACACAGATGAAAAAATGATGCTCGTGTATATATACACACATATATATATATATATATATATATAGGGAGAAAATTTCGAAAGATTTAACGATACTCGCGTGTAAATATGTGAAACGTTCACGACAGAATTATATCATTCTAGATTTTCATCCCGAGTATTAATGATCAAAAGATGTAGCAAATACCATCACGCTCGACGGATATCGCGAGTTATTTCGTTATTTATTACATTACACATTTTTTAAATATCTTACATAAATATCTCAGTTATGATAAAGAGATTCCTCCTTATTATTTTCACGTAATTATAAAAATTCATGTATTTTTTTTCCTACTGTCGTTCTTATACTTTTATTTAAGAAAGCTTTTAAGTAGGACACAATCACATAATCTTTTTTCCTTTTCTCCTTTTATATCTGTGCCAGTACAAACGGCCTGCGTTCCGGTGGAACCTTTTTGGACAAGTTTAAGCGCTCTCGAAAAAAAGGTGATTTGTCTCCTAAACGCGTTTCTCTAAGTAGGTCGTATTTCGATCCCGAATACGAATCTGAGCGGATTATCAGCGGGTATCGATCCTTCCGCGGCGGCCATCTCGTTACGTTCGTTTTCTTCTCGAAGGGAAAGGGACACTCGAGCGTCGTTTGTTCCCAATTTCCCGAGCGCAGCGACGTTTAATGCGCTTTGTGTGCGATTTGCCGGGCATGCTGTCGTCACAGATCTCCACACGCCGTTTTGTACTCCTCTCGGCGTAAATCCGAGCCGTCATTATTGGCGCGTTTAAAAATACTCGCAGCGTGCGGATAAAATGACGAGGGCAGGTCTTCGGAGGGCGCATTACTTTTAGCGATTCCATTGTCGCTGCGAATGTTATTAGGGCATTACGGAGCAGACGGCGGATTAACGGCGTGACGGCGCACTGTTACGTGTTTCAATGGAACGAGCGGGAGGAATTCGCCCGTCAATGGGACCTTTCGGTCCTTAAGCTTCCCCTTCCGCCCGTGCCCGCCGTCTTCCGGTTTAGCGTCTCCTTAGGCCTCGCTTCTCCACCGCGTCGCGTTCCGTTCGCTCCATCATCCGCGTTATCGTTCGTCTTGTACAGCGAGCTAACTAACGACGAATACGTGAGCTAATCCTAGAGCGACATATCGTTCAGTGGGATCATGGACTCTAGACCGGTTTATAATAAACCCGTAACAAGCTATTATATTACGATTTCTTAAACTACTAGTCGTAAAACATTACACTCGAAACTCAAAGATTCTCTGGACTATTTAAGAAATCTCTCTCTTATTTTATTTTTAATATTTTTTTATATTTCGTATGATCGTTCAAGTAATAATTTTTAGAATGGAGATTATATTAAGAGTTGTTGTTATTAAATCTATTTATAATATTAAGGAAATTAAGATATGTATTGAAACGATTAATTTGTATGAGCTATTTATACGCGTAGTAGAGAATCGTTCAAGAGAATATTATGAGCGTTGCGTTCAATAGTTATTCCAACGAGCAACTATTGAAATTAATCACGATCCTAAGAAGTCGTTGACATCTAATTGAGCATGACGGCAGCGTAGTTGTTAGATCGTGAGGTTGACTCATTATACGACTCATCTGGAGGAAATTGAATCTGCACACAAGTAGAACCGATATAATTTGTACATATATTAACATCATTGATTGATAAGATAAAATAATGATGTCTCGGATTTTCTGTTGCAACTGATTGCTTACCGCGACTCTTTTTGCGCCTAAGTATTATATGTCGATTTGATGCCAGAAGTTCATGCAAATGTAATTCGATGAGATATTACTCATTTATGCGTTCAGTGATAATTAATTTTGAGTGTAATGCTTGTACAGCACAAATATCAACTATTTGGAGCATCAATAGATAATCGCGAAACAAACGTAGCAGTACGTGGTAATTATTGTATCCCAATGTACAATTATACGGTCTACTCCCATCATTTTGTCATAAATAGAGTGCGAGTAACGATAGCATTGTATTGAAATGTAATTCTGCCACAAATGATTTGTGACGAACAATTTTACGAAATTAAACGGATAACGTAAGAAAATGAAATTTATAATATAAATTAAAAATAAATATAAAAATTAGTTTTGTATTAATATAAAAATAAGTAAAGATGAATATAAAAAATTCTGAGATACAACATGATGCTTGCGTTGCTCCAAAATTCTCTCCTATCTATTCGATTCTAATTTTCGATTCTATAGAATTTACTTCTTTCCAAAAACAATTTTGCTGAATAAATCTCTATGTCTTATACATTTTACTTAATTTTCACGGATAGGTGAGTCTGCGTACAAAATCGCGTGAACGCGCACGTACCAATCTGATAGAGAACCGACAGCTCGTTAGTTCGTTATTATGGCGCACCTTTGAAACGAGCGGCAAATGAGAAGTCACCGAGCGCTTTCTAAAAAGCGGCGGAATCGTCCCGCCGACTTTTATGGCGGGGTACAGGTAATTGCGAGCCGGATAATTAGATGCCGACAGCGTCAAAACTCGATTGCGCCAACGCATTTTGGTAGACCGGTGTTCGTCGACGTATTACCGGAGGTGGCTGACCTTGGTTATGCTAGGCATAATAATTACGTGGAGGCATTTACGATCGTGGGTTAACTGTACCCGACCTCCCCTTTCTCCCCTCTGCGACGTTTATTACTTGCACATCCTCCAACCCCTCTCATCGCTCGTTTCGTTGCCCTCGATCGACTCTGCCGCCGCCGTACTTTCGGCCTCATCTCCTCCGCCGCAGTGATTCTCAAAATCTTTTCAGCTTTATTACGTAATATCATACTTGTCAATTACATAAAGGCAAGATCGAATTAAAATATATCAAATAAAATATCATAATGTAATATCAAATAATAAATTATTTATATATTAAATAAATTAAAATAGAAACTTTACACTATTGCAGATTTATCTTTCTTTTACATTGTGAAAGAGAGAGAGAGAGAGAGAGAGTTTATTTTTATACAATAAATCACTGATTAAATTTACATTAAATTTACATCAAATTTATGTTATAAACAAAACTCTACATAAAACTCTACATTCAAAACTTCGTGATCCGTCAAAACTATCGGGACACACACACCCTTCGAGAATGACCGCATCATTATTATCTCTCTTCGGATCTAGACATCCCTCTTCGTAATCGGTGTACGCACGAGCGACTAAGAAACCTCTAACTATAAATACGCTCGTGCAACGCATCCACTTTTACAGCCCGCTTACATCTCTATCGATGTAAACTCGACCAGTCCAGCGGCCGTTTATTGCTACCGTTTGCGCGAGCCACCCCGATCGGTATCCGAGGCCAGGATGGGTCGGTCAGTGTTAACAGGGCCGTAGAACGCGCGATCCTGCTCAACCCTTGCTCCCTCCCGGACGTGGCTTCATTAATCATTAACCGGCACATCGACGATCGATGGCTTCCGCGCAATTAGCGACGGATGCCATAGCACGAGGACTTGAACTTGTTTGACAGGATTCACGATATCGTAAGCGCATTCTCTGCCTTAATATTATTTGAGCGTATTTCGACACATTGTTTCTATGTTTAATGAATAAAACTTTTAACAATATGAAGTTTATATATTTTTGAAAATATATAAAAATATACTGTTTTAATATTTATAACCTATTATTCCAATAATTTTGAGAATTTTATTATTTATTTATTTAATATTAATACTAAAAATTTGATTTTACTCGAATATTTACAGATAAAACTCTCTCCTCTCCTTTTCAAATAATTTATTTCTAGTTATTTATTAAAATTTAATTAAATAGAATAAAAGTCATTATATTTTTTCCATTTTTCTAATTTCCCCTTTTAATATGAATTTTGCATGTAATTAGCATTTAAATGAAGAACGATGAGAGACGAGAAAACTTTATTATTTAATGAATTCCACGGTCATACTATCGAAAGGAAAGTTATTTATCTGGAATAACATTTAAATATAGCATGTTCATTTAAATGGAGAGCGTGACAAGATTGACATCTCGGTCTCGAACATGCAATTTTCCACGAGTTACGTTCGGAAATTGTCGTAAGTTCGCACGTATTTAGCCGTGACATTTAAGAGGCCGGCGTACTTAGCCGCTCATTAACATTCGTTATCACGTTTCCTCACGCTTAACGAAAGCGGCAATGAGGACGCGGTTTATGATTATCGGGAATTCCTCCTGACTACAAATGTTTCCCTCGAGTATGTGTGTCCCCGGCGGCAAACTCTTCCGCTTTTCCTTCGCCGTTACTTTTACGATCCGGTCTTTATCGTCCATTCCTCGCTCCATTCGCACCGCGTATATGTGAGAGTGAATGGAAAACTTTCCGTCGCGCCGCGCCGGTTCGCGGCCAGCTTTAGCCGGCCCTGAGCTCCCGTAGGACTGCCGTTGAGACTTCCCCGGCTAATCGGCGATTACGTTTTACGACGGGTTCCTCATATTTTTACGAGCGCCATTCCGCGGCAGAAATATTCTCGCTCGTTCTTCCCGCGAGCCCGGGAGCCTGGAAACGCGCGCCTAAAGATTTTTCCAGGTCTGCGGCACGGCGGCCATCGCCGACGACGTGAAGTATAACAACCGGCACCGGGAGAACACGGAGAAATAATAAAGCGTAGTCCGATGACTACCGGGGGATACCTCCCCGATGCGATTACGCGTTTTATAGCGGTCCGATAATTCGACGGGGCGCCGAACGAAAATTAATTTCCATTTAATCGTACCGATATTTCTTAATCCGCTACGCACAAATTGCGTCGCGGATTCTGACGAGTTGCGTACAGCGTGGGCACGTGCCGGGTGTGCGTGCGGAAATTGCGATAAAATAACACACTTCAGAGCCCGAGGTGTTCTAAAAATTGAAAGCGAGAATTTTCCTACTCCGCGACTCCCTTTCTACTTTCCCTTCCACGCCTCTCTTTCCCCCCCCCCCCTTTTTCCATATTCTTCATTTTCGTTATTGTAAACGCGCGAAAAATACCCGTTATATCCCGTCGCACAACGCCGGAGCAGATTATCGAAGGATTTTTTGTCGACAAAAGCAGGCGAGCCTTTGCTGGTTTTCCCGGTCCTCTGGAGGGAAGAAAAATCTGAAGGCCGCAACTTGCCGTCGCTCCATTTCATCGCTGTCAATTTCGCATACGAGATATTTCATTAGGACGCGGTCAGAGAGAAAGGGAGCCCTGTGACGATCTCGCATATCCCTAGACGCTGATCATCGTGCAGGGAAGGAAGATGCAAGAGAGAGAAAAAAAGGAGGGGATTACCCTGAGCTTTTACTCACGGGAGCGGACACGATGACTCAAGCCGTCGTCCCCTTTTTTTCCTTCTCGGAATATGCATTTTCATATATTGGCATTCATCGGGCTTTGCGGTCGGCGCGCGATATATGAATATCATTATCGGATATATTTTATGGTATTGCGGCTGACGCCGTGACGAATCGATCGGCCGCGCGCAGCGAGAGGCACGCGCGCTTCATAAAGTTCTGCCTCAGGAACGGAGGAGAGATCGGCAATGGGTTTCCTCGCTTTCTTGATTAGTCCCGCAAATTTCTCGCGCGCGCGCACGCGCGCCGTCGATCTCTACTTGGGAAACGTGTCCGGCCGCTCGTGCAGTTCGAGTTCGACGTGTGAAATTAGATTGTGTATTGTCGGCTTAGGAATTTAGTAGAGGCGGGGTTACGCCGGAGAATAATGGAGTTCCCATGGCCTTATCGTTATTGTTCACAATGAGTTCCGCAATTGCTACGCTTCGGCCGATCCGGCTGAGCTTCATGCCTCTCACGTGTTTTCAAATTTCGCTTTGGATCGTATCGATTATAATTATTAACTAAAGCACGATTAAATTAATTTCCTACGGAACAAAAGTAAAAAAAAAAAAGAAAAGAAAGAAAAACTCTTTAATTTCATTTTTTTTTCTTGAGGAAACTTTCAAAGAGAACATAAATACACTCTTTTTCTCTCGGAAGGTAGGGAAAAAGTGGCAAGTATGCTTTTTAAACAGATCTGATAAATATGCATATTTACTTTTTTCAAGATGTTTACTTTTAAACTTTCTTCTCTTTAAAGTTTCGATACTTGAAATGAATAAATTAAATTATGCTATACTATTAGGAAAGCATCCTCCACTTTCCGCTGTACTAAACAAGTTTCGCTCGGTAAGCTTCTCTCTTGTGTAAATCTTAGATTTTTATAAAGTTTCAACCCATTAGCGATATATACGAATTGTTCAAACTCAGGTCACCCCACGCCAGTATTTTGCACTGACGAGGGGTCGAAGCGAGAAGATGGTGTTTCCCGGGAGGTGCGACCATCGATAATCGAGAACAAACTCGATTACGGAGGAAATCCGTGCTCGCGGAGGTGTGGATGCCGGGTATTCTTTTCGCCGGCTCGTCGTTGATCGATGAGCTACAAATGGCATAGGAGGGTCGCTCGATAAAACGAACCACCGACCCTTCTATACCGAGAATGGATGCGTTTCGGGGGTGTGTAGCTCGCGCAATAAGAAGAAGTTAATGACGCTGCAGCGGAGAATTATCTCTCGGCTTCACCCAGGCCGAGGGGTGGCTTCCAGGGGAAGATACTCCGCCTCATCCCTGGACGCGTAACGCGATATCGAGCAAACTGTTGGCGGTAAAAGGAAAAACCGAGAATCCACGAAACCCCTTCGCAGCGTCAGTTCCAGCTATATCGGCGCTCTCTCGAACGAGATCTCTCCTTTATTTAACCCGAGAAAAATTTAACGAAGAAGAAGAGAAGCAAAAGATGAGATATAAATAGAAGACGCCAAGGTGTAACTTGTAAAAGAAAAAAATATATATACGTATAAATTTTTTCAATATCTCATGGCAGAGGTGGTGAATATTATATTTGCGTCTATGTATATTTAATTCGTAAAAAATGGTCATCCATGAATGACAATTATATCCGTTTCGTATCATATTTATTGTGCAAAATTAAGATATGTGAAAAATAAGTTAATAATTAAATTGCGAATATATAAAAGTATTTCTGTGCAAGAAACTTTTAGATGGAAGCGTATTTCACGCTTCTCAATTTCTTGGTATTCCTAACGAATGTCTTGATCGATCCTGAAACCTGTAGACATTAACAAAACTGCAAACGAGCGACGCACAAGTTTTCCGGTGAAGCGCGTAATTAGGATACAATGCCAGAACCTGTGGAAGAAGTTCTGTAAGCCTGATTGGCTTTGCGAATGGTCGAATGGTTGATCCGGGACTCTGGGTCTTCCAAGGATCCGGTCAAGGAAGGGTTGATCCCCGGGGTATTCACTGACGCATACGCAAAGAGCCGCCCTTCTTCGAAAAGGAAACTTCGAATTTCGCTTGTTACGTACGGGAGAGAACAAATGACGTTTCTCGCAATAGAAACGGGAAAAGCGTGTCTAACTTAACGAGTTAGATTGTTTGCTACTGAAAAATGGAAATCAAATGCCAGCCAAATGCCACGTTCCTATAATCGTTTTTTTTTTTTTTTTCTTATAAAATATAGTATAATCATATAACAGATTCAAAAAAAAATCAAGCGTCATCGCCATTTACGGAACAATTAAATACCTCTAACCTCATAATACTTGCGCGGATTGAGTTGAGAACATAATTCTCAATAGTAGGATACTTGATGCTCCAATCGCAACTGCTGGGTTACATCCATCGTCACGAGCTACCTGAGATTGTAGAAATATTGTCGACAATGCCGGTATATCGACGCTTTGCGAAAACGTCGCGCGAGAAGTTTTTCTCGCTCGCTCGTTCGCACCCTCGTGAGCGCAGTTCCGCAGGATCGCAGGTACACGCGTGCACACACGCGAAGGTAGAAGCGGGATCGTGGCAGCTGGCGCGTTGATAACAATACCCATGGTACTCGTATAGCAGTCAGAGAAGCCCTGCACTCGCGCCCTGCACTCGCGCACTCCGTGCATATACACGCGCATTCTGAAATCTCAAACTGCCCTCCGGCAGTTCGTGCGCTCTCGCCGTTGCTCGCATTAATCGCTCCCTCCGCCGCCCCGCGTTTTTGTAACGTTCTAGAAAAGGGGAGGGAGTGGCACTCCGATCCTCGTGACGGCTGAAATTACGTATCGACGCGCGATACACCCGCGCGATTCGGCCGGAGATGACGGGCGCGTGTATTTTTTCCGCACGCGTCGCGGTGCTGTTATTTGCCCTGTATCATTTTATTGACACTCATCCTCCCCGGCTCGGAGTGGCGAAGCACGGGAAGGATGCCCATAACCCAGATTTGGGTTGAGGTTTCGGACGAGTTTCGATTAGTATTGTAAAATGGGATCATGCGTGATGTTTTCAGATGCGGCTGACATTATTTTAAATACTGGTGCAATTTTGCATACTCGATCTGAGGTTTTGTAGATCCATGTATATATCTAACTCTTCGAACGGATCTGTGTAATCCGACGATACGTATTTCTCTGCGATTATCTCTGCGATTCGATTTCCCCGCGTTTTGTGGCGGACAAATCAGTTCTGTGGCGAACCACGAACCGTGTCAAATATCACCGCACGGAAGCACAACATTTGTTTCCTCAGGATATGATGGCTTTTGATAAATAAATAAATCATCGAAAAATCCCATTGCAGCAACGGAGCATCAAATGATTTTTATCATCGACCTAATCATAGTCTTTCTGCGCAACAAAATTGTTAAAAAATAATTTACAATATCGTAAAGTCCCTTTCTAATCTTTTTCATTGTTTTATAATAATCTCGCAGTTCGTACTTAATAACATCTAAATCAAAAATTTCTATTATTTCCGAGTAATGAATAATTGATCCAAATTATTTATAGAATTAAAAAAATGAATAATGAATATTAAAATGAATATTAATTACTATTTATGTTGCAAGTAATGATTGTATTCTGCATTCGAAATATATTTTCAGATATACTACATGTTTAGCATTGCCTCGCCGCATGTGAAAAGCGATATTAATAGCACATGATACTGTAATCTGAAGTGTCTATCGAGGTGTCAATTTATGAGATAGTACGAATTACTTTCGTTGGCAAAATCCTCTATATGTAGATATATATACGCGATTGTTCATTCTTCGTTTAATCACGAATAACCACCGCGCGTTCGTTAATAGTTACTCGAAATAAATCATACAAGCAGCGACTTCTGTTTATCGCGTAAATATCACAAATATCGAAACTACGTATTTTTGGAAAGAAAAACGCTACCGAGATAAACAAACGCTTGCATTGTTTATTCGATCTTCGTATAAAGTAGTACAATAAATCGAGAAATTTGGCAAATTTCCCAGCCATGTGCTTGAGCGTTTCCTGACGGATATAAAAATTAATTACGCGTCCATATTTATTATCAATGACGGCTTTGTGATTGTCGTAAGATTCAAGTAGTCTGAATAATAATTACGCGATGACGCAAGCCGTTGACGTAATCTGCGGAAATATCCCGAGCACGCCGGACTCTGTTCGTTTCCTGTGTCGCACATTTATTTATATCGCAAGGTTATTGCGCGTTTACGAATGGAAACAATGAGGTCAGTTATTGGCACTTTGATGACGGTCGGCTCTGCACGTCGGCTCTGCACGACGCGAGCGGAACGACGCGAATACTCTTTTTTTTTCCGCGGGTATTACATTCCGGCGTGGTATCCCCGGTAGTCTGCGCTGGTTACAATATACAGGTTTTCAATTCGGATCAGCACGATTGTGCGGCCGTGCCAGATTTCTATAATCGGTTGCCCATTTAGGCCAACCGATGGATGCAGCCGAAACGATGTCGTCACAAATAAAAGCGCGTCGATGTTACTACCAGGGAAAATTGCCGAACAATCCGTTTATTTGTTAGATGATATCAATATCGAAATAGTTATTTTATGTTCAATTTTAATACACGGACATGGAATATTCGCAATAAGTATTGTGCCCAACAATATCGGTACACTGATGCGCGGAGGATGACCATTGTCCCTATTTTTTTTAATAACTATTTGTCGTTTGTTCAAATTTACAGATTGGGTTTGGACGTGACGTTCGCTTTTTAATCTACACACGCAGTTGCACGTACTCGTGCTTTTTATAGTAATTATATTTACCAACGATGTATTTTCGGTAATTCCTATCCGTACAATTTTCGTCACGCGGACGACTTTGATTCCGCGTTATGAAAACGGCCCTCTTACGGATCGGCGAGAGAAATCGGCGATTAAAGTTGCCTCAGGGGAACGCAATATAACGCGAACGTATCTTATGTTATCGATATCGACGCGATATCACTTTGAAAATGATGATGAAACGGCAACGACCCACGAGATCTACGACGCGGACTTTCCGTCGCGCGAATCCGCACGTAAAATTCATTCGCGCGGGCAGACATCGGCGCGGTTTTCAATCGGCTGGCATCTATCAATCATCGAAAAACTCTTGTTTCCTCCTTTTTCCGTTATCGTCGCCTCTCCTCCCCTCTTCCCGTTCATCGGCGCCCTTTCGCTGTCTCCCGACCTCCGTCAACCCACCCGATTTTTCCCTCCCTTAAACGCGCTCCCGAACCCCCTCCGAAAATATGCACCATACAAATAAAACGACGCAGGCTGCGCAGCGCATATCAATGCTGTTTTTATCGTATCGACGCGCGACAAACGAGCGCACGGCTCACCCTTCTTCCGCCCTCTTTTTCGAATCATTGTGTTTTATTCGTGGGACAGGCCCTACCGCCCGTATTCATGTCGTTGGCGTAATTAGTGATTATTGCGTTCGTTGTTTCGGATCGATAACGGAAGATGAATGAGACTGTCTTCGAGCGAGTAATCACCGAAGATTGAAAAAGAAATTATCTGTAGATAGATTATATTGTGTGTATATTTATTAATGTAATAATATATAAAAATTTAAAGATTTTAACTTTGATTTAAAAGTTTCGAGGAAGAAATCGGTATTAGAGCTTGCAATTTCATACTCAAAAAATTTACGACATTTTGGAGACGAATGTTCATATTTTATTTTGTTGACGCTCGGAAAAGCTCTCTACAGTTTATGATACCTGTTACGCATAAATCTGATAGCCCCTGAAAAAAGCATCCGGCGTTTCCACGTGACTTTATATCGATCGGACATAACTTTCCAGAATACGTAAATATGCATATTGCAAGCAGCGAGCAGAGAGATCGACATATAAATTCTGTATCAATCCGCTTCCAATTAATTTTACTTCGATCTCTCGCAAACAAAACTGTATATCTCTTTGTAAATTTCGAAAACATGATAATATCGCTCACGTAAAATTATGAATATATACATGTATATGTAAACTAGGATAAAACTTCAATAAAAGATATTTAATATAAAAGCTCCTTTTTTATCTCTCCATTTTTCGATATCCGTTCGTTCCGGATTCGTAGCGATATTCCATCTTCATGAAGTACTTTTATTCGATAATTTCCGATTCGCGTAATGACTTGCCCGTGCGCAATTGTTACAGAGATCGACGACGACGACGACCCCGCGGAACAATATTCCGGAGTTATTCATAATGCGCGTTCCTACACAGGCACTCGCCATAGATCATCCCGCGCTATACAACGCTTAGCCGCGCACGCAATACGGCGCCACGCATTTCTCCCAGATTTTCTAGCCGCTTCTTTTGTCCCGGTTTCAAAAAGCTAAAATTTTTTTCCTCCCCCGGGCGGATTCCGCATTGTAAGCAAATCCCGTGGGAGAGGAGGCGTGGAGGACAGTCGCGTCGAGCTATCGTCGTTGGGATTCGGGGTTGCGGAGGGTGCCGAGGGATGCGGTAGGAGATCGGGTTCGAGGATGGCGAGACGAGAAGGGGGAGGGGGGGAAGCCCGAGAGAGCGGAATAGAGGGGGGACGAGGAGGGGGGGGGGGAGGGAGGGAAAGGGTGGCCGCGGTAAAACGGACGGTACACCACTGGGCACAAGAACGAAAACATTGCACTCTCTCGGCCAACAAGCCGGGGTTCGTTGTAATTAGTTCCTGCGGAGCGAGAGTTGAGCCAGCTCAGCACACAGACGCATACACACGCGCTGTCGGCCATTGCGCGAACGCGAGCGCGCTGGAGCACACACAACGAAGGGAGAAGAAGGAGAGAGAGAGAGAGAGAGAGAGAGAGAGAGAGAGAGAGAGAGAGAGAGAGAGAGAGAGAGAGAGAGAGAGAGAGAGAGAGAGAGAGAGAGAGGGGGGGGAAGGAGGGGAAGAGAGCTCCGCGCTATTGCGGCAACGCTGATGGCGGAGAAGCAAATAGGACGCAATAAACACGGCACTACATCATCCGTGGGCAACCCTTTATGCGACGAGACCGGGCGCGATGCAAAATCCCTACGGATGGACCGGGCTCCGGGCACGTTGCATCATGGTGGCGAGCGAGCGAGCGAGCGAACGGGCGTGCGAGCGAGCGAGCGAGCTTCCGGCGCGCGGGTTGACAAAAAGCTGCAAACGAATCGGGAAATCGAAGAGCGAAGAGGTCGCGACAGATCGAACGCGAACCGCGATGCGGAGATGCGTATTCGATTCCTGCGGTGTACGCCGAGATGACTTCCGGTGTTCGGGCATGAGGGTGCCCTCAGGAGGGTGCTGTTAAAGATTAGTAGCGTGCGGTTTCTGAAACAGGTAACTCTCGACGCAATACAACTCCGCGGAATACAGGTACCTGTATCATATCCTTAGGTATGTCTGTCGGTACTATAATATACCATTAGATACTTTGAGTTTTCACAAGTCGACTGACTTTGATGACTGTAAGATATGCTGTTCAAAATAAAAAAAATCAAAATAAGCTACGCGACATTTTGTTATATTTCATAATGATTATCGAACATTTTACTCTATAAATATACTTAAAAGAAGCAAAGAGAGAGAGAGAGACGTCTTCTAAGGCTAACAATCTCGTCGCGAAACCTCTTTATTGAATCTTCGTATATGCCAGACGATGCTCGATCTTCGACCTCGCCTCTTCCTCGAATCTTCCTCTATCTCTCGAGATGATGATGATGACGACGACGACGGGCAAGCGACGACGTCGGGACAATGACGGCGGTTGATGTCGGGGCACGATGGCGCTTATACGTGCAAGTTGTGGCTGAAGTACGACGATGAAGCTTTCATGAATACGGCGATCTTGAGATAAACAATCGGCGCCATTGTGTGTAAAGAGGAGATGCGAACCCCGGCCAATGTGGTGGTGTGCTCCTCGCGTGTTCTCATGCACGTCTTGGCTTTTTCCTTCTTTCCACGTTCCGCCCGCGCTCTCTCACGAGAATCACCATCGAGACCAAGCACAGTGCCTGGTTTGTGCCGGTCCAGCTGGTCGCGATTGAACGGTCTGCTGATTCCCCGCGCATAGAGAAAGGGAAAGAGAGGGAGGAAGGGGGGGAGAGGAAGAGAGGGAGAAAGAGAGAAACAGAGAAAAAAGAGAAACTCTGGCCACTCTAGCGGAGTGGCCGACGCGGACAAATTGACGGCGACGATGAATTTACGAGATTGACGCAATTGTCGGGAACGCGAATATGCGTTTTGATTCCGAGCTGAACGACAGCTAAAAACGTTGCCAGCCGGCGAGTTGTTGAAAACTGACTCGCGGGTCACGAGACATCGCGCCGCCTTCATGTTCTCTGTTGCGAGTTTAAAACAACCAGCGATTCCATTATGGTAATGGTATATCACGGTAATATAAAAGCGCAGTACTTATATATTCAATCCGATAATCGAATCCTTTTAGTCCTAATATAAAAGGATTCGTGGCATGGAGCTTTTTATAAACGGAATCATACGAGTTATTTGCTCCGATCATTTGGGATGTCTCGCTAATATTACGTATTTATGATTCGTATTTGGAAAATGCGATTTTTCTCCGGTTACCGCCGCCACTGTGATTTATCTCGCGATAATCAACTCACTACGAAACGGAGCGCGTAGATATACCGAGTCATCATACTTAGCGGAATTGAACATCTTTTAATATTCCCCTCAGATTAGACAAACGATACCGAGAAAGAAATATGAAGGAGCTGGATTGAATCCAGTTATGAGATCTCAGAGCTTAACTCCACGAGGCAATTCGGCTTAATTAATCCTGTTGCTGGCAGACGTCGCGCGAATGACTTCGCGCGTTGAAGTCATCTCTTAATTAGCTAACGACAATGCCGGCTTGATAGCCTTACGTATCACAATTAACATAAGATTAACCCGAAGAGAGATTCCGCAAGTTCTTGCGCGAATGAAAGCGCGCGTGCGCGAAGTGTCTGAATGAAGAAAAGAAGAGATTCGCAGATATTTCATAAAATTTCTAAAAGCTCTCGTAATAATAATCTTTATAATAAAGATAGACGCTGTCAGTTATGCTGCAGCGTAAAAAGTATTTCTAATTCCATCCAGATAGTGAAATGTAGCTAATGGTTCCTGTAGATCGCAGAAAAATTAATTTTTTTAAGTGTTCAATTTTTCATTTATATGTGAGACAACGTCAGAATATTAAATATTATATATTAAATATTTACTTTCATGAAATATTCAAATTATAAAAATATTTTCGAGATATTTTATTTTCTGTAATATTATGTTAAAATATAAAATGTCAAAGTTAAAGAAATATTTTCGAGTTAAAATGGATTAAAAATTATTATGTAATATACATTAAATCGTTTTATTAGTTATTTTTAATAATTTGAAGCGTTAGCTTTTAATTTAAGTATTGCATGGTAGAGAAAAAAATTTCATAACATAATAAACGTGATATTATTATCAATAAATTGATATACAAGTCAGAAATATTGATTCTTACTGCATAATTATATGTTTATAATCAGTATTATAGTAATTGAATTATTAATATGCATTACCCCATAATTTAATGAGATACATTACTGTTCGACATTGAATAGCTATTATCAACGTGGTTATAAATAAATGGCCTCTCATCGCACATTCCCTCTCGCAAGAGCCTTCCATTCTCTGCTCGCCTGTCTCATCGGATTACTATGATTTGAGCTTAGGAATGATTCATCTTCTAATTGCATGACGGACCACCCTCCGGTCCGCCATAATCAAAACTCCGGTCGTTCATTAATCACCTCGGTCGCCACCATCCTTCGTGCCAAAGGTGCAAATGCCTCGATGAATTGTCGTTCGGAACAAGGAAGAAAGAAGCACAGGGATGAGGAGACAATGGCGCGGAATGTTATACACCGTTTTCCACCTCGAGATTAATTTTTTAGTCGTCGAACAATTTATCATCCCGGCAGCTCCTTCACGTGATCAATACTTAAGTCAAAGTTGAAAGCCGCATTGTCTTGGGGATAAGGCGTCAGGGGTAAATCGATTTATCAAGGGAGTAGCCCCCGCGAAAATATGATTTCCGCGAAATTATCGTTAATTATCGGGCTAAATCGATATAAGTTTCAATAAGTATCAATTTACATTGAAATTTAGAGGTGCATGTAATATGCAAATTACGCGACTGTATTTAGAATGAATAGATAGCTCGCGGTGTGTTTCACTGATGCGCGTGTCGTTTCTCTTAGGTTTGCCATACTTAGCGGAATATAGCCATTAGTCACGCTATAATAAATGCTATCAATCAATCCAATCTGCCTATCCCGTCTGTATTATTTCACTGTCTTTTTATCTATCTACTTATCGCATTGGCTTCCTCGCGTGTTCGCGACTATGCCGATTCCACATTCGTCCGTCAGGATATAATAGCTCTAACGAACTTTCGAGTCAAACAGCTGCTCTCGGTACAGGTATCAACCTGTAGATAGATATGTAACGTGCTTAAAGATAATTCAGATCTTTATTTGTTCTGACAGGTGTCATATAAATTGTTTGCTCAAATTGCCATTCTCGTTTCGAAAGCTCACAACCCGAATTATCTCAGACCAATTATTATCCTAATCATATACATGTGCCAAACTGATAATAATAAAATCTCTATTTTACTTACACTAAAATAATTGTATCATGCGAGTAATCATATTATTTACAAAATATAAAATCCTCATAATATTAGAATATTCTCGATTAGAGATTTAAATTATCATAAATTAGTAATGCTTTTTATTCTCCCAACCTAATTCTTCTTCATTAAATGGAAATGAATCGACCTCTCGGTCGGATAGAATTTTACGGACTTTCCCGCGAATGGAATCAACAACACGGTGGAAAACATACGTCGACATATTCGCGAAACATGCGTGAGCAGGTGCGGCGATGGAAATCGGCGAGCGCAGCTGCGCTTAATGAGTGATGGATCGCGGTATGCGCTTTACAACGCCTCCGCGTCAGTCGCGCAATTGCTCGTGCTCACGCCAGATTTCACACCTGTTCGATGCTTTTAGTCAAACACTCCTTAGCTCTTTGTCTTATTTAAACCAGCCGCGAGCGTGAGTTTTACAAATGTTTCGGTCCGAACATTCGACTCGCACCGGAACATTGTCAAAATAAAATAATATATCCGCCCAGGGATACATTTACATCTGTAAACATTAATCTCTTTTATTCACCGTTAATATCAATATCAACGCTGACAAATAATAAACGTAATGTAGACAAAACTAATATCATAAAGTATCTCTCTCGCTATGTAATTATCTCTCTTTACTCTAAAACAAAAAAAAAATCTTTATTCTAAAACAAAAAAAAATCATTAAAATAGTTCGATTGTATATCCCCTTTATATCCCTTTTTTTTTAAATTTATATTTAAATGTACAAATTAGATATACAATTCTAATATTACCGCAACGTGAAATGCAAATTTGTACGATCAGAAATGGTGAAGCGCATCAAAATGGAAAAATAAATCAAATTTATTAAAAGTTATTTATTTTTACCATTCGCTGGGAGCCATTATCTGTAAAGTGTTTATTATATTCGCGATTTCATTACCAAATTGCAATTTTATTGTTGCGTCACGTCACAGGCCCGTGGAAATAACGTTTCTACCAGCCAGAGTGTGCGCTCGCCCCGGGGCGTACCGGAATTCGTATGGTCGAAAAGTTTCGTTAAAAGTCTCGTAAGTCCTGATAGGATCATCCCTCCGTAATCACAGCTATTACCTTGAGCGCGCTTGTGTCGGCGTCTGTTGCACATGTACGAAACGATGCCCGGGGCAATCGATAATCCGAGGTGAGTAAAGGTGAAAAGGGGTAGGTGCGAAACGAGCGGCGAGGGAGAGTGGAAGGTTTTCACGGATAATCAGGGGTGGTAGATTTTGTACGTGCGGAAGATGAGAGCGGATCGAACCCCCGAAGGAGCATCGACGTGTCGTTCCTTCGTGCGATAGCATTTTCTGTATTTCACGTTTGCGTTTCGCGTCGTTAACGCAAACGGCGATGCGAGTTTTAAATTTTATTAACGCAATAATCAGGTGCACTTTTAAGACTGTATTGGAAAAGTTATACTTGTTTTTTATTCCACGGCGTAATATTAATATCAAGATCAAATATTAAAGAATTTTAAATGTGAAATTGATATCTATAAATATGCATTTTTCATGATTATTTAAATGGCAAATAATAAAATAATGCAACAGTATAATATTAATCTTTTTTAAAGTCGTATCTATATAAAACTTCATGCGTATTGCCTCTTAGTCAAAAAATAAAAAAATTATATGTTTTTATGACAAACATTTGATTAATATATTCGTATCGTGTTTAAGCATTCAACGTGTTATTATTATGGGGCATAGAATTTTGGGGTTGCAGCTTACGCTTATCATCATATTAGGTTACTTGGTTATTTGGGTGTCGGATTATGCAAATTTGCAGGTATTAGTATCTCCGATCGATTAATTTACACGTATATTGTCACATTACAGCAGGCATATTCCGCCAGTAAATGGTATGGTGACAAAACGCCATGTGATTGTGTAAACTTGAATTTTCATTAATTTTGCAAGAACTTTTTCGGCATTGCCGTGTAAAATATATATATATATATTCTTGTCTGAACAGCTTGCTAGATTACGATACAAGGAAGTTTCCTTTGGAACCGGTTCTTCTCCAACAATGGAATCAAATCGCCCGAGGAGTCGAGAGAAATGGGTGCTACGTGGATAATGATATTCAGAGGTAGTGCAAACTTTTCGCATAAATGAAGACTAAAAGATGAATAACCTCAGCGGAATTAATGAGGAATTATCGGGAAAATAAAGAGATAGAGTAGCGGAACACTTTAAATAAAAGACCTCGCAATCGATCGAACGATATTAAATACATGAACAAGTAAGTTCACTGAAGATCCGGAGGGGTTGCAATTTCTTTTGCAAATCAATGATCTTTACAGCGTAAAATTGAATGTGATAAATAAACGTGATTTATTTAACGTGCTGGTTTTAGCTTTCCTTAGAGATTTCCTCTTTTTTTTTTTCGCGGAATTTTTATTTGAAATTCTTACGATGAGATGGTTATGCAATAAAAGTGATTATGGATATAAGCAAAATGAGAGCTAGTTAATAGCAGTGAATAGATTGCTGTAAAATGAAAGCTACCGCGCGCGATAGTAATCATGGCACACACGATAATAATTTATCGGACAATGAATATTATATCAGTCGATTGTTTATTGTACTTACGCTAGAGAGAGGAATTATAGATTCGGTTATACGACGAATTATAAACCTTCGGCGACTGTGACAGTTTCGAGAACCAACTCACCTGAAACAAAAACGGGAAATTTGATTAGAAAAATTTTGTACAAAACTGACACGTCTATATTTTACGTTCCAATGGAAATCTAATTTATTACGAGCAATTTTGCGAACCAAAAATGTATAATATAATCGATGGGCGAACCCACTGAAATTGTTATAATGTACGGCTTGGCAAATCACATTTTGGTACATTGAAATAGATTCCAATCACGTATGGCTGTTGCAATATTCTACTAAAAGCAATCGGTATTCAGAGACACAATCATATGGAAGTCATTTTAGAATTTGACAGCGTAAATCTTCGATTCGCGGATATATTTATAATAAATTTTAAAGTTCGAAGCTGCAAATTCAAAATTGTACATCAAAGATTTGTGATTTCAAGCCAAAATTGGCGCGTTGTATTTTCGAATATTACGAGATGCGGGGGTGGAGTAGCGTCAATATCCGCTATATCGGCGACAGCTTTTAATGAAATCCTGTCGATGGTTTTGCGAGCGGCATAACGCGATTTTAATATTCTCCTTTAATTGGAAACGAAACTATTAATTGCCACGAGGAGCAGGCAAATTCATCTTTGCGCTCAGGGAGCGAAGTAGGGGAAGGGGACACGAAGTATCGCGGTCGAGAGGGGTTGCATATTCCGGGAGTGGCGTCCCCGCAGCCCTTGGCGTCGTTTCGATCCCCTCGGTCCTCTTCGCCCCCCTTTTGCCTCTCGCGTTATATCTCCGCTGCCGCTTCTCGGCCAATCTCCTATCTCGGTACTCCACCTCGCGGGCGCATATTGAAATATAATTAGGGGTGGTTTAATAAGCGACGGTCTGCGGCTTTCGCTAAGTCTCAACAGCAGCGTAAGCAGCGGCCTGTTAACCGATACGTCGGCCGTGTTCTCGTTCTCTAACGAGCTACGAACTATGAGCTCGCCGAGCTTTGCTGCGGTTGCATCGCGCCCGGGCGCAAGCCGACATGAAATGTGCAGCGCGCGCGCCGGCTGCATTCGACAGAATTCGGATGTGCGCGGAAGTAGTGCCGCGGATGCGTCGTACATCTAGAAGCAATATTTTATAGTCACTCGCGATATCTTTCCCGCGAGGTTATCTTTCCCGAGATTCATGGAACTGCGCGGATGCGCGTTAAATTCACGGAATTATAACAACCGCGGATATGTAGCTCTCGTTTTATTTGCGAGATAATGATGCAAACAGAAGTTTTATCTATCCGAGAGATAGATAAATTTGAAATTCGTAGTAGATACATTCACGAATAATTGCGATTATAATATTTTTGTACGTATCAATCACTTTGACTTTGCGTTAGTGACAAAATTAATTTCGTTATTCGTTCAACAATTTTCAATGCGACGGGAAATTGAGATATATATATATATATATATATATACGATTGCGGCGCCTCCGGTGAATTTTACATCTGCAACGCGATAGATCGACACTAGAAATGATCGCGACGGGAAATCGTTGAACGCCTCGGCACAAAGTCAGACGCTTCATTCCCGCGACAGAAGTTCCCCTGGCTCCGCGTGCTCGCGTTCGAGCGAGGAAACTTCGCCGGCATGCTCTCGTCGATCGTAAGAGCCATGAGTGACGCGTAATTACTCGCATCCGAATAGCAGACAACTGGGATTGAAGGGTACCGAGGTTCGGAGTGACAGAGCGTGTCAAAGTTAAGCGCGCGGGTAGAAAAAGATCGTGACACTAATTGCTCGAAAATATATATAGGCTATTTTGGCACCGACTCGCGGAAAACTCTCGCATTTTAGCGCGCGCGTGCTCATATGCATGACGAGGTAACAAAAAAAAAAAAAAAAAAAAAAATCCGAAAAAAAAATGATAAAAATGAAATAACGCTCGCGCAGAATCGGTTAAGCCGATTAAATTTCGTCATCGCGTAACGTTGCCGCTGGGCGATACATTAACTTTCATAAAACGATATTTATATTCGAATAACATACTTTATTCCGCGTATTATAACGGTGCATTTTTCTCGCGTTACACCGTGCGTGCGGTTGATATTTCGAACGCGTCCCGATATAACGATCGGTCTCTTTGCGAGATCGCTCACAAGTTAAAATACAATCGTCGCCGTGTCTGGAAAGACGATCGCTCGAGCAGTCGCGGCGGTAGATCTTGTCTACGCCGATCTCGTTGACGATCACGCACACGATCTCTCGTTGTCGTCAAAATTCCGCGAAGCAGCTCGGCTATAATCCACAGAGAATTGGCAGACGTTTTGCCGAGGATTAATCGCCAGAACGGAAATCGTTTGGCGCTAGCGCCAGCAACGTGCAGCTGCATCCGTCTGGTACGGTCTGCTTACTGCTCGACACGCCGGAAGGTTACGACCTACGGCAAGGGGTTGGTGCATAAATGCTACGCCGCGTGCGAAGGAGAGAGAGAGAGAGAGAGAGAGAGAGAGAGAGAGAGAGAGAAGTAGAAACGACGAGATGGAGAGAAAGACCCACCCCGTCGTCCGGGGGCCCCCGTTAAATAGCTACCACTACTGCGTAGCCTCAGCTACGCTATCTCGCCGGTGTGCCATGCGTTTCCTGGGTGTGTTGCGCCACCCCCCAAAAATTCATAACTCGGTATAATAAGGGCTCGGCGAAGGTAACAGCTGACGCGACTCGCAACCATCGAACTATACCAGCTACGCATTACGCGCTTAATTTACTGAACAAGTTTAATTGCCTTCCAAATGAACTTCGCTCAGTCAAAGAGAAGCGTCTCTTTTTGCGGGCCTTTTTTCCCCTTTTTTCCCTACCGCCGCACATCCGTTTTATCCGAGGAACTCTTTTTGTTGCAGTTAGAAGTTAGGAATACTTTATTCCTTCATGTTTTACGTGTATTAAGTATCCATTACCAGCACAAATTGAACTTATTTTACTCCTCATTACATATGTATTTCATCCTCTTAAATGTTTGAAAATTCAAAGGACCACAACGAACGGATTAATTAAACATATTGCAATAACGAGCAATTATCCCGCGGATAGTTGTATGTCTAGTAATTCATGGCAGCACCGTGGACATCATGCATATCCATTCCGACTTGCTTTACGTGTTAGTACCATCGTCCTAAATCAGTTTATTACGCATGTAGTCTGCGCAGGGTCATCAATCGTCGATTAATCAACCGGAAATGGTCGATTTAATGCGTTAACGTTACGGCCGTGGATACGCGTTTCGCACGTATCAGTGGCGTTAATTAATGTAATATAGGCGTCCGTATTACCCCAGCTACGAGGATGCCATTTGGTGCCAGTTTTTCGACTAACTAAATCAATTTCGTGGGTAAAACGCTTTATCAGCGACAGCGGATGCTCCCTTCGTTGGAAATGTCGCTGTTCGGACATTGTCGTGTCTGTTTTACACGAAAAATACTCTCCCTTTAGGAAGACCAGAGGTATAATCCTCTCTCGGATGTAATAAATCTGCTGCTACAGGTTTATCTTTCCATTACATGCTTCTCGTCTTTTGCCGCCAGATTTGTCTGATAAAATGCAATTTGTTCACTTATAACTAACGGAATAAGATAAATTTGTAGAGTACGAAAAAATATCCGGCTAATACCTAAGATTAGAAATCATACATACCAATTATTACAAACAAATAGCATGACCAAATTCTATTTACATGATACATGTGTAAGACGACAGAAATTCATCTGTTCAATCCAATCGGTAAATTTGGCAAATATTGATCATATTAGAAATTTCAACATGTATATATATATATATATATATATATATATATATATATAGAAATCTAGAAAATCATACCGAATACAGAAGCAATATCTTCGTGTCGATATTAAGTTTCGAGAGAGATAATAAAATTTCATACATTAATTTTTGAAAAACAGCTGAATAGAACGCCGAAGCAAATCCAAATTACGTTAAATGTGATATAATGTCACGTCCTCGATTATTCGATTCTATCTTTGTTTATGATGGCGAAACCCAGTTCGGTTTTATCGTTCCTCGACACGATGACGACGTCACTTCCCGGACAATCGATTTGCCCGCGTACTCACAGGATGCAAATAATCTCGACGCGCTATCAACGGCCGCGAGTGGCGCCTCCGATAAGCAAGAAGCACTGGCCGGTGCATTTCATTTGCACGTTAATTAAAAATAAATTTAACCTAGCCGCGAAGTAGAAGAAGAGTATATTGCATCCGATATCTCACGGTCGGCTATATGTGTGCCCGGTGGGCAAGGTCCAAGCGCATCCGTAAGCATAAAATAATAGATTTGACGCATTAAAACGCTCGGATTTTTATCGCAAAGCATCGCGTTTTTCTCTCGATTCTGTTTGCAGTTCTTCGTCTCGACGCCACTGTCAATTTACAGACTTTTTATGATTCAGCGCCAAACAAGCGCCGCGAGGGCGCGCGTTTTGCATTTAATCGCGATTCTAAATACTCTGTCCAAAATAACATTTCACGTTTATAAATTTAGCCAGCTGAGAGAAATTATAATTATTCTTAGGAACTTATAACCCGCATTGATATACTTTAAGATAATTAAATATTCCTCGCTCTTATTATTATATCAGATATATCGATTCCTTACTTTAAAGTAGTGACTAAATGTGATATCTACTCGGCTCATATCCTAGCGTCATTGCTAAAAGTGCAAACTTGCGACATAAATGACGTATTCTAACAATAACATTCTGTTCCATCGACATCGCGTAAATCCTACATCTAAGATATTTTATAGTTTTATAATAAACCTATTTATTCCTACATTATGAGGTTCAATTTTAAGAAGATTATTATTAGAAAAAGATTAATTCGAAGAGTGGCTTAAAATCAAGTTTACCGTAAAAACAATTTAACTTTGTTAATTTTAATCTGCAATATCTATAAAACGATTCGCGAGAAGTTTATAGAATATTCGAAGCAGAATATTTGGAGGCGATATGATATTTTTACGTGGAAACGTGCTCGCTATGTCGGATAAAAGTTGGCCGGGCCGCGAAGGAAGAAGGAACCATAAAAGATAACGTGGTGATCGAGTAACGGACTAACTAATTAACCAACTCCCCGACGAACTATCCGATTAATACGTAGAAACTCGGATAAACTTTGTTACTGCGTGCAAGTTCCATAACAGCTGCGTTTATCAGCGAACTTGCAGACAGGCAGTGGTTTACATTCGTCTATTCCCTCAGCTAAGTATAAAACCCTAATTTATTCCGCACAACGATGCGAGTAAGTTTAGCTTGCACTTCCAACAGAAACATAGACCAGCCATGGTAGTGGTCAAGTTCGAACATGTACTCGCACCATTTCTATTTAATTATGTATGTGCTATAAGTTAATTGTTCGTTGGTGTCATTTCATCTGTTCTGTTCTTTAATCTAGGAAGTTGATGGTAACATAGGTGACAATTTTAGTTGGCTGAAAGTTATATCGAGATTGAATCTGGCTTACCTATCTTGTTTTCAACAAAAGGTAAAGGACTAAAAGCTTAACGGCGAAAACAAATCGTATTTTCTTCGCGAGGATTTTGACTCAAGAATATCCGGCCGTTTCTAGGCGTCGTCTCTCATTGCAGTTTCTCGCGTCCGTGAATAGAAGGCAAAAGACGCGTGCCGCGGCGCGTCTCCGAACAATTTACGGCATTTTCGAGGTCGTGAGGAAACCGAACGGTGGATGAATATAAGGGTATCGTCGTTCCCGCGAGGCTTGAGATGAAAGGAAGTGTGCTACGTGCAGGGAGAGGCAGCCGGAAAAATAAAATGATGACGTATGACGAAGCGCACCAGACGCGTGCCTATTAATAGAGGCGCCGGTTTGCGATCCTCTTCGCTGGGGTCTTTTTCTTTTCATCATGCTCCCCTTCGCCTATTGGATATAGCAGTATTCAAGCATTGCACATATATTAATATGAAAAGAAAATATCGCTTTAATTGTTCCTTAATACGGGAAGAAAATTCTCAACAGCGTTCTGATTAAAAATCTTTCAGCTTTTATAATAATAATAATAAAAAAATATCTATAATACTTAAGTAAAAATAATTTTTGAAATAAGATATAAGAAACTGCGTTAGATATAAATTAATAGTAGTATCTAAATATGCAAATAATATCTAAACAATATTTATCTCTTCCTCCAAAAATATATACTGTCATCTCAATATTACGATAATACGTACGTAATCGATACGTATGTCGTGATAGTGGCAAGAAACTGTCAATACTTTCAAAGTATCAAGCGGAAAGTGTCGATGCTAAAGTATCGGAGTATCAGGGCGAGACTATTGAGATTGCCTCAATAATATTGAATATCGTTAGCGGTCCTACCTATTGCCGATCTCTCGATATCGCCATTTTCGTACGAATGGCTCCTCCCTCTGTCCCGGATTCGCCCGGGTTGCTCTTATCAGTTAATTATCTCTCACCCGGATAGCGACTAATTACGGGCCGGAAACTAGGAACGCGTCCCGAGCTTGACCGGAAGTGTCGCGCTTATTGTCCGAAATTCGTCGCGACGTGGGCTTTTCGGTACCTTTTGGACGTGGAGCACAGAGGGAAACACGGGAAGGGGAGAGGGAGGGGGGAGAAAGAGAAAGAGAGCAGGATGTCCGATACAGCCGGCGGCTGTGAGCAGACGTGTAAACGCACAGAGCACTCTCCCGCTTTGCTGGCTATCGGGTTTGATGCGGTCACGTACACAGAGAAGTGGCGCAGATGTTGCGGAATTGTTCATCGATTGTTTTTACCTAGTTCCGCGTTTTACAGAGCGCCAATATTATTTATCGACCTAACGCGTTCCCCAAATTACGCGCTATTTCGCGTTTCCCGCTTTTTATTACACCAATATTTAGTAATAATCTTCAAACGCGCGACGAAATATCCTATTTCGCTTCCCCTTCGCGTTATATAATTTTGATGTATGTGGGGTGATACTCGCTACAATTTGGAAGAAGTCTGCGAAAGCTAACAATAGAAAATAGAATATTTTTCATTCCGACTCAGAGACTCTGCGAAATATTGATTGGCGAGAAATTCAAATATTTAATGAATTAATATGACAATACGAGAAAAATGTAATTTGTATCGGATAATAACACTTACTGATTTCCGATAAAGTTTCGTTCTTTTCCTTTCTCGAATTCAATAACCTATTTTCTAATTTCTCAAATTATATGTCGGCTCAAATTATATATGATATGAAAATCAATGTATATTTCCTTTCATGCTCTATGAATATCCTACTTTTCTGACATTATTTTTTCACAACAGATTTTCTATGTGTATCTCTGGTTATATAAAACTAATACGAACATATTACATATATATTTTTAATTATAAAACTATTCCAGAACAAGAATTGTTTTCAAAAGGGGAAAGCTAAAATTTTAACTAAATTTCAAAAAGAGTATAATAAAACGGGATTGAATTGAATTGTTTCGTTCATTTAATAAAAAAAGTATTCTCACTATTCTATTTAAAAGTTAATATAATAGAGGAAGCCAAGAAAAGAGGTTGGATTTTGTCAAAAGCAATCTCTTTCACGTAATTATGTACGTTGTTCGCGAATTTCCGGTCATCACAAGTGAGCGACTCGACAAATGTCAGCGGCCGTAATTAGTAGTGAAATTACGCGACATAAAGTGACCGTCGTGTGTTGCTGCGTTTATTAATAACGCAGAGGCTCTAGACGTTAGATAAATGCTTCGTCCGGCGATATTCAAAGTGATTAATGACAGCTGTCGTGACGGCGCTCGCGTACGCGACGCAAACGGTCGTTCTATCACATCCTGATTAAAAGACTATCGTTTCCTCTCAGTTTCCAACATGCAGATAAGACTTCCGATGGCGTGCGGACTACAAGAATAATCAAGCAAATTTTTTTTAAGATATGCAGTGCGTCCGCTTATTAAGCGGACATCGACATAAAGAAACTTTGCCCAAAGTTTCAGAAATCTATTAATCTTTCGTCGAGATTCTTGTCGCAATTTGTCAACGTGTATTCAATTAATAAATCTGACGATGCAATTCATTATAATGTATTATGTATATATATATATATATATATCTTTTAACGATTTATCGAATAAAGTAATATTTTGGTTAAATTTTGTAATGCCTTTCTGTGTAAGAATAAGCGCGGTCGATTTAATTTCGCTTCTGAATTAATAAATCGCAACGGCGCGGATACTTCTCGGCGCAATATCGCTCGTTCTTTTATCATCATGCTGATAGAAGTTTCACTCGTGATTCGCAAGACGTTTCGAGTAAAGAAAACGCGAAGGAGGAAGAGAGAGAATGGGAGAAAGAGCGTACGGAACGGTGTGCTTTTATTGGCACGAGTCTCCATAATTGAACCGACATAAGTACTCTTTTTATATCATCGTTGCGAAATGATGGAAGAGGATTACGTCGATCTCGCGGGAGAGAAGCCTGACGTCGTGGCAGAGACGAAGGACAGCATCGTCGGAATATATGAGAGAGAGAGAGAGAGAGAGAGAGAGAGAGAGAGAGAGAGGGGAGGGACAGCGATATCTGTGGGTACGGTGAAGACGAGAAGAGATGAGAAAGTGGGAAAGACGAACTTCCAGGTTTCTCTCGTCGACTCGTCTGGAGGCGAGCCGAGTCAGCAGGACGCTCCTGCGTCCTCGTTCTCCGTAACTTCGGCGCCAATATCTTTTCGTCTTCCTTCTCCGCCGACTCTGCCTGGCATCGTAACGCTTCCTGCCACGGACATGCCCGGTTATAGCGAACGACGAATCGTGGAACCGCGGAAAAGTGGTTCTCATGTCGCCGCCCCCTGCGGACTCGCTGCTGCTCCTCGCTCCGACTTAAGTGGTCTTATGGAATTCGAAGTACGATGGGGGAGGGGCAAGGTAAAAGTTTATTCGGCCCGTGGATCATAAAAGCCAGGCAAAAAGTATTCGAAGATACCGCGCCGGATAGCCGAATCGACGGCCGTTGAATCGAGTCGTCGTTTATGAAAGATGGGGCCGGTACTGAAAATTCGCCACGGCACGGGCAAAATTCGGGCCAACCATCCACCATGCAGGTTTTTTTTCAGAACGAAACTGAAACACGTTCCTCCCGAGTGTATCGAGAAAAACCATATCAGCTCTTCGCGGTATCTTAATTTATTCAATACAGGCTATTTTGTATTCAAGTGTACCAGCGTTTTGAATTCTGCATCGGTTTGTTTTCTCGAGTGAATTGCACTCGCTAAAAATTGAATCGTGATAGATACAAAATACAAAAAAAACATATCGGGCGATGTACGCTCGGATACTAAAATTATGCAGATAAGATAGATTTTATAAAAAGATGCAAAAAAATATTTAATTTAAAGAAAAGAGCTTCCGCATCTTTTTCTGTTTTTAAAATAATTTTCCATAGTTAAGTCTAACATTATAAAATCAACTCGTTTTTACAAACGTCAATCAAAGAAAAAGAATTATCAAGAAAAATTGATCTCAAAAATTTTTCTACATTTGCACGAGTTTAATTACAATGGATAATTGTTGTGTCATCATTGATAATTTGAAAAGGTATAAGTATAAATATATACAGCTGTAGTGTGGAAGGAGTATGAGAACCCTTTGGTAAATCGAAACAAGGCTGGAAAGCAGAAGGTAAAGTCGCGGCCTGCGCCGTGAAGCGCGTCGAGCTGTAGTAATATTTTGTTTGAGCCGGCCGCACTCTCTCGCGCGCGACCAAGCCGGCGGCTCTCGGTTGTCTTTCTCACCGGAAATTAAAACCCTTTTTGTCGTGGGGCTCCGACGAATGTGCTGCAGAGATCCCGCTTTTTTCGCGTATTTTTAGGTAGACCTTCGGCGCGACTGCCCTCGCCGATGGTCGACCGTCTGTAGCTTGTGCTTCACGTCGAATTGTTCGATTGTCAGTGGGGCTAATTAGCGACTGACGTTTTCTCTCGTGGCGCAGCATTGTCAGCTCGTTCTTTGATTTTTAGAATATTTATAATCCATACGGTTTGTGATCCGTCCGAAAACGACAAGGAATTCGCTGTCTTAATGAGGTTCATTAAGAGAATAGAGAGAAGAGAAAATTGCGATATAAAAATATTACATACATAAATGAATATATACGTGTTACTTAAAATATTTTAATTTAGACAAGTAACAGTCGTTAATTAAGTCAGATGTCAGACAATGGAATGTTATGTCGAGTTTATTTTACTCGCAAATAATTTTATTTTATTTTCCAATGACATTTTCTTAAACGATTATTCTCCCGTGCGTTCGTTTCACGTGACAAGCATCTAGAAATGCATGATCCTCTTTTCGATTGATCGGTCGACGGCCATTTTGACGAGTGCTGGTATATTTTCAAGCGTACACTTGCGTTGAGAGACACATACGACGGGACGAGAAAGCAAAAACGACGGCAACGTTTGCCAACATCGATGTACTCCACCGTAACGTGTGTTTGGAAGGAAAAGATAGACTAGATAGACTAGATTCCATGACAGCAAGACACACATTTGAAATTCAATTAGCCGAACTAACGTAAAACTTCCACGGTTCGAACCTCACGTTTATTCTGATTTAATTCTCAATAGCCGAGCTAATATACCGTAGATTTGGTATTGCGGCAAATCGAATCGGTATAATCGGCAGATTACTTTTAATTATCGATCTTCTCGTTGCTTATTCGCCACTTGTTATCACACTCGATTTCAGATTTCAACCGGCGTGTTTGCATTTGATATTATATTTGTTTATAGATTACGTGATGTGTACAGAGCAAACGTTTCAAGGCATTTTCAAAATATCACCTCGTGGACGCCGCAGTTTCTGTGTTCTCAAAGGGTCTATTCGATTAATCGTTACTTCACACGTGTGTACATCTGACAATCACGATAATTAATAATTAGCATTATCTACACATTGATAATTGTATTGAATTTGATTGTTTGACATTATCGGAATAGTAAGCAACATGGCTTTGAACCTGACAGTTATAAGATGCGATGAATTAATTTCATTGTAAATATTCGATGGATTGAATACAACTAATCGATAAAAAAAAAAAAAAACCTTCTTATTGTTATACCCGTAAATATCTATTTTGTAATGAGAAAAATCCTCAAAGAAATGTATGGCTTTATATTTGTTGGAACACACCGAATAAAACGCTATTATAATAAAAGCTACAAAAAGGGTAACACTATTGATATATACTTCTTTCCGGTTTTATCTGTTAAATCTGCTTTAACTTGAATTAATATTCCTAAGAGCGGCTTTTAGAAGACTCGATACTCGGGGAAATACAGTCGATAAACGTATACAAAGCAATCAAATTACGTAAATTCGATGCGTATAACCGGGTATAGCACGCGGCTCCCGAGCGATCGTCTTGGATATCGGGCAGGAGGTTATTAAGCCAGCCGGGAGCTATCGTCGTACAAAGTAACCGCGATCCAATTATTTACGTGCGAAAGATCGATCTCTATCATCGGTTGCCGCGGCTGTTCCCTCTTCGCCCCTCCGTTTCTCCCTCCCTCTCTCTCTCTCTCTCTTTCTCTCTCTCGCTCTCGCTCTCTTCCTGTTCGATCGCATACACAACGTACGCCGCTCACGAACCCTCAAGCATTAACCCGCAGCTAATCCCGACCTGCTATCGGTTGCTTAGGAAACTAACGGCAATGGTTTCCATCGACGCAATGGCGCTTGATGGATTTCAGTCCCGCCAGCACCGCGCGCGGTGATAAACCACCGGTTGACCCGCGCGTAGCCAATGCGAAGAGATTAAGGGGTGATTATATTATAATTTGGTTACCTTAACTATAATCGATCAGTCCGCGGCCGCGTTGTTAGAGAAATTTGCCCATTTGCCCGGAGGAAATGATCCATAAGCGGACCATCAGCGTGACGATCCTGCAACTTCCTATTGTTAAACCTTATTGTTTAAGCTTAAACGAAAGACATTTCCTCGAAGTATTTTCGATAAGAATATGAGGCAAGACTATATTCTGTCATATTTCGACATATGTTTCTTAAATTTTAAGAATAATCGAGGTTGTCTAAATTTTTTTTTTCTTCAAGTAATTTTTAGTCCATTTATAATTACTTGTAACTGTACGCATATACCCGAAGATGAAAAAAAAAAAGAGAAACTTTATGTCGCATTCCGATGCTATCATTATAAAAATTAAATTCTATGTCTGTGAGTACCGTAGTTCTTTCTTTTATTAATCCGGCTATGTAATCTATCGTGCTTCTTTTCGTTCATCCCTCATGCCGATAGTAATCAGCATTAGCCTCGTCTGTCTCGTCTTTCCCCGAGTACGGTATTATTGATTCCCAGCCGTTCTTTCTGCCTCGTGTATCGGATCGACCTCGGTGTCAGTAGTTAATAGTAACACAAATAAATGCGGAGCCAATGAGGAGTCCCTTTTTGCACGGAAAAGCCTCGGTGTAATCAGACAGCTTCACGAAGGATGGATGCACGATGTCCATATCGACTACGCGCTCTCCGTCCTCTTAGCGTTATACAAAGCAAATGCAGATCAAAGAGGCCATTCATCGTCCGTCCGCAGCCATCCACGTACGTTGTATCACATGGCCACATAGCAACCCCGGCATCAGCGTTATTACTTCATCCCCTGGCGCGAAGTAATTCGTTTTCGCGGGCTGAAACTTCTGCGCTACCGTCACGTCACATACGTGCGATACCGTAAAATGGAGTTAGATCACCTCGGCAAAGGTAGCACAGTGACAAAGACAGGCTTGTCAAAGAAATCCAACCCTTTAATTAAATCAATGTCGATTTCAAGTAAAAACTAAAATTCGCAAATATATTATATATATATATATATATATATATATATATATGTGTGTGTGTGTAAACTCGAGGAAGAAAATTTCAAAGTAGCTTCAGCACGAATTGCAGCTAACAAATTATTTTCTCGGGTATTAAGCGATGTTACAATCTCTATTTACCGTCGCGCAAAGCTACCCCTGCGGGTGCAATCTAATCCCATCTTATGGTAATACATTCGCCCCGGCGTGTGTTGTAACCTTTGGCGATCGGTTACATTCTCGCGAGTTACGTCGGCGCACGCGTAGCCGCGGGCTCCATAATGCGATTACACGGGATTAATATCTGGCACGCATAATGCGAATGATCGAACGTCGGGCGAATATAATGCCGGAACGGCGGCATTGCCGCTGCGTCGAGGGACGCCGCGCCGCGGATGGAAATTGGATATTCGCGGAAACTTTGCTTTTCAAAACTGATATCCTAATGCTTCGTTAGCGAAACGGTGCCGACGATTCGCAGCCGCGCGTTACGCGCGAAGGTAACAGCGCCCGCCGAGCAGAAAATTATTACCTCGATAGATTAACTCGATATCTCTATAAAATGGCGCGAATATTACCGTGCGTTGCCGACGAAACGCGCGCGCGCGCGCGCGCGCGGACGGGACACGGATACATCGTTCGGGGCTTAATACAGAGTTTTAAGATTAACGTTATTACACCGGACTGTTTCATCCGCGTAGCGCGAGCTAGTTCGTTTCCCGAGAGCGATTTTTGGGAATATCTGCGCGGCCGTGCTTGCAAATGGATTTGAATCGTGTTTGTGAAACGTGTGCAGAATCTGACTTACGTTCGTCGAAATATTGCCGCGCGGATATGCGGCGTGGTACACGCTTATTAAATAAATCGTTACGATTAGGCGTAACGATATCGAAGTTAATAATAGTAATGATAAAAATAGTAGCGTTTGCGGATTGCTCATTTTCTATAAATTGAAAACGCAAGAAACGTATCAAAATATTCTTATCTTGTTTGTGATCTTGGGTATGCAGGTTGATATTAATAGCATGTTGCTCTGTGCGCGTGTACTGCCAACTAACGTATATAAATGTAATGATTTTATCATGTCGAAACGTATTCGTATAAATGTATCTATTACTGTCATGTGTATTAAATTATTTAGGAAGAGCTGGAGAGTAATGTAACACACGTATAACACACAGAAATATCTCCGTTCCGCAGCATTTCCTGTTTATCAACTGGAATATTAAAGCGGAGCATATTCACTGTAAATATAAATCTTAAATGTGTGAAATTGTGTCCGTTAGAGAGAAAGAGAAGAATTTGATTTAATCTATTTGAACAAATCACTTTGAAGAAAAAACGTCGCTCTTCACGACATGATATGTCGATTCGCGCTCTTTGACGATCCTTCTTCCAAATTAATTCCATAAATCGATCTGAATCTAGCGTGATTACACCACGGAACGTAATACCGTCGAAGTACCGTTCGGTAACACAAATCGCTTCTCGACAAGCCGATATTGCATGACTCGCCACCGCCGACCGAAGTAGGTCGTCGCGTTTCTGGCGGGTAGGATCTTTTTGAATGATAGACAGGCGCAAGGTGGAATATCGACCGATCGCACGAGGAGCGTCAGAACGAGGAAGACAAGGAATTGGCGTTCGGAAGGGCGGAATTCTAGAGAGGGCGACTCGGAAGCAGCACGATATCCGAAGATCGATCTTTCCCGCATGGAAGAACGCCTCCGCATGCTCGCCTCGCGCATAGTAGATGCAGTTTCCGTTTAATTTCGTCCCCAAGGAGTTTCTCGCTGTACCGTATTTAAAAAAAAAAAAAAAAAAAAAAAAAATCTCGAATAAAACGTTCTCGTAAAATGCATAATATTACTCGTATACCTGATAATAATTTTCCGGTACACGTTCCAGCCGATATTAATTAGTAAAGATAATCGATTTTGCTGAATTGCGATTTAGCGTGGACGCTTCAACTTGATGCCGTATGAATTCGTATCTCGCGTGTGCTGGAATTCCGGTCCGTGCGATTTTCGCACATACTCATGTTTTCATTGCGTAGCCCAGGCCGCAGAGAGCGCATAGATTTCGGAGTTAGCGACTTCGTGGCTTTGCGCCCAACCGCCCTTCCGCCCTTCCGCCCGTCCGCCCGCACTCCTCCGCCAATATCGCTATCCTCGTGCACCTGCCGCGCTATCCGTTTTAATTTGAAGTCATTTAATCAATGCGTCCAGGCAGCATTGAATCAAAACGTTCGCCCGAGCCGGTACCTCGTATGCGCCAAACAGTTCCACCGCCGTTCTATCCCCCAATCCCTCCGCATCGTTACGCGCCCCCTGCTCCACTACGTGTTGCCCGTCTCTCGTACTCTCCTACCCTCCCGAGCACCCTATCTGCCGCGCATCCCCCCGCGCTTCGCGCAATGAATTAATCAGGCAGAGTGATGAGGGACGCGCCATCGCGCGTATGTATATGTATACATACCGATGTCTGACGAAGCGCGGCGTAATTCCGTCGCGTCGATTTACTGTAACAAAAGACGCGTAAAACGGGGAGGCCAAACGTTGGAGACCGGAGAGATACCGTTACACCGAGAATTAGCGCGCATGCGGATCGCGAATCGAGTAAAAGTCGTTAAAAGCGAAGATGACTCGTCGCGATTCGACCTGCTCGATAAGACTTAATGGAAAAGATGTTAAAGGCTAATGGGAAAAAACGGCAATCCGCGGCAAAAGGGTTACTTATACTTTCTGGATTTCGTTTAATTAACAAGATGGATGTAAGGAGAATCTCGTTTTAATCAGAAGTCAGAAGTAAAAACGTAAACTGCTTAGCCTGTATCACTAGATGTAATGTAAAAGTTTTACATGTTTAAGACATTCTCGCTTTACTCAACGAGACGAGATTGCGCTGTCGTCAAGAGCCAATTATGTTTCATCGAGCACGGAATTTGAATTCATCGCGAGCTTAGAGTATCGAAGGAGCGAGATTTACAACGCGGTTCAACACGGTGCTCTTGTAAATGATGAGAGATTTCCGTAGCTTTCTGATATGTTTATCCAGACTCACGTTACCTGCGAGCGAACGAGAGACAGAGATATGCCGGATATTTATTTTAGGCAATTGAAAATCTGCCTCAAGATTGATATGAAAAAGAAAAGAATTATAAAAGCCAGTTTAAGAGCAATATAGAGATATAATAAAGATTTATTCAACGTATTATTATATTTACTTTAGAGAGATTCGTCATGTTATTTGTCCTTTTGCGAAATACTTGGGCTCGGCAAAATGGTACTTTGTGCAAAATTCGATACCTTTCGACATTATTATTAAACCGTGACATTAAGTGGATCATTGCATCGGGTCATTATATAATGAAGTATCAAGTGGCGCGCTGTTTACGCGTCGAAATTTCATATTATAATTGACAATCACGATGGAGCGATCGCGTGTAACGCAGATAAAGTGGGAGATAGCGTTGCGATATCGCCGTGCGCAGGGCCGGGCAACATCGTAAGTGGAATAACGTGTCGATAATTTAATCGAAAGCTCGTTCGGCTCGTTCCCGGCTGAATTCTCTCTCATCTCCGCGTTTCGTAATGCGAGCGCGCTTTTCGTATCCCACACGCGGGAAACTACCTACTTCGCGAACTATGCCTATTAATATCTTCGGCATGGATCTCGTTGACCGCACGGGTTAGAGGGAAGCTAAGGCAGATAGATAGGAGAGGAGGGTTGGCGATCAAGCGTGAAACGTCGATAGTCGGAGCCAGAGAGTTGGCAAAGAGTAAGCTGTTGCCGAGAGATAGGCAGGCAGGATGGAGAGGCGGAGAGGAGGAGAGTAAGAGCAAATAATCAGAGTCGGGAAGAGAGGAAGAGGCAGAGAGAGGAGCCGGGGAGAGAAGTGGAGAACGTGCGAGAGACGGCGGAAGGAGGAGGCGGAAAGAGGCATAGCGCACGTCACAAGACGAGAGAGAGTGGAACTTGGATCACGGCCCCCTAGTCGGTCCTGTAATGAAGCCGAGTGCGCGAGTTCGGTCCCGGCCATCCCCGGTGCCGCAGCAACCCCCATAGTCACCGACCGCCTCCTCCTGGGTCACCCCGTAATGCACCCGTTCGATCAATATTGCTTACGCGGCATCGATGCACGCGCTCCGCTCGGTATCGTTCGACCTGCGAGACGGACGAACGGATGGATGGACGGGCGGTCGGTCGGTTGGTTCGAGGTCGAGTTCGTCCAGCATCTGGAAACCACCCTTTTACCCCCCCTTCTAGTTACTCCTCGGAGAAATTCCGATACTTCGATACACGGGGTTGATCGTTCGGTACATACGCGTGTTTCCGTGTATAAGCGCGACTCACTCCAAGTCGATACACACTATTAATAAGTCACAAGTCGTTTCTCGAAACGGTGTTCGTTTCCCGTTGCCTCCCTTTCTAAGAAATCAAAAGTTAGGACAACGCAACGTACGACATTCTCGGAATAATATTATAAAATTGGGGCACGCTACTAATACGGAACCAGAGTTATCCCTCGACATTGATATTAGCACGCGGAGGAATACATTGGAAAAGTAACGTATAAAGTTAAAAGGCGCGTGTGCTACGTATATTATTATACGTGTCATGTCTAGCCGTTATAAACATTATTTATAATGCGCGCTATAACTCGTCGTGCTTATTATTCCAGCGTCGCACTCGGAGAAGCAGGCGCGATTCTGAGAGTGCAGCGAAAGTCAAAAGATAAATCGATGGAGGGCACGGGGAGAACGTAGGACGGTTCTCTCCCGATGACTTTTTCTCGTTCGACCTGGAAGGTTACTTAACCCCGTGTCCGGAGTAACTTACCTAACCCGGGGCAACGTAAACTCGCGCGATGGATCGTGAGCGGCGTGTGCGAACCGGTTATGGTCAAGGAATCTGTTTCTGCTCCCACGCGTCCGCGGCCCCTTCCACTCTCCCGGCAATCTCTCGATGCACGATGCATCTCCTCTCCTCATCGTTTGCCATTCTCCTCCTCCGCACACGCCGGCCGATCCGACGTGCCCCGGGATCAGAAATTACTGCCCCGTTCCACGGACGTGCATTGACCGGTCGGCGGCGTGCGAGCGCAAGTAGGATGCGATCGAGCGTGACCCTTAACGTGGGCTAGTCGTCCATGACCCCCTCACCGTTAAACACGATGCTCCATAGACACGTACGATTTCGTGCACGCGTACACGCGTGTTTGCCCACACATACACACACACACACACACACACACACACACACATACGGATGTATAGGGAACTATGTGAATCGGAGCGTAGCGAGCGATGCATTTCGTTTCGGTCATCCGTGTTCTGATTCGCGAACGTCATTACGGGTCGCGGCGTGGACGTACGAGCGATCCTGGGAATTTCGGGGAGCGAGCCGCGCACCCTCGATGACATACGGTCGAATGTGGTTTTCTGTCTGCGTCGAAAAACTTTTCATCGTCGAGAGCGAGGTAGCGTTAATGGATGAGTTTCGTCGCGTTAAATCATTGAGAGTCATTATCGCTCGATTATCCCGTAATTACGAATTTTCGTCATGCCCCCTGAAATAATCGCTTCTCCTCCTCCTCCTCCCCTTCCCTCGCCCTGGATACGTTTCGTTTCAAATCTCTACACAATCACGCGATGCTCCCTATATGGAATAAATTACAAGCTATTTAAAATACCTTCGAAGTTCATGTGAAATGCATCGATTTGACTATGTTGAACAATCTACACGAGGTGCAGAAAAATGCAAAAATAAGAATATATATATATATATATATATATATATATATATTTCATAAATTAAAAAAAACAATATCTCTTGAGAACTTTGAATGAAATTTTAAATCCATTAAAAACTCTTATTTCTACATTTTGGGGATGTACCATACTTTCTACACACGTTGCGGCATACATACATCTCAATAACAAAATACTTCGTGTACCAAAAATGCACATCTATCCATCGCTTTCGTATTCTGAATGGAGAGAATCCATTGTCTACAACGAAGAAAGAGAGAGAGAGACAGACAGACAGGTCGAACATTTATCTCGACGAACGGCGGCGCGGAAGATACGTCCGCGCTTTTATCTATCGGGACTTAATTGCCGCGAGGATTGCGGTACGAAAAGAAATTGATTAGCCGTTCGACGTACACAGTTCGTCGTTCAAAGTGTACTACGTGACTTGGCGAACGGTTCAAGTAGAGCGCTCTGTGCCACCGTTGCGGCTTCTCGTTGGACGGCTCAGAAGATTGCGCTATTACGCTTCCTGAACAATCAGTGCGAGACAAATGAGAGGAATACTGATGTGAAAGAGAAAAAGAGAGAAAAAGAGGGCGGAAAGGGGAGGGCATCGCGGGGGGTGCCGTCGCGATGGGAACGACCGTCTCAGAGGAATGGACAGAGGCCGGGCGTTGGAAAAAGTTTCGGAACGGCGCGACGCCGCCATTTGCATTCGGACAAGAAGGAGAAAGAAATAAATTAGGCGAGCGCCGAAGTGACTTTCAATTGGGGATGTACCAGCTTTTTCCTCTACGCTCCGTGGCGCTCCGCTGACGCGGCACGGGAAAGAAGAGACATGTACCCAGCCTCAAAAGAGGACTTCTGCTAATTGCATCCTGTCTAACGTCGCTCGTTAGCCGGCATCCGCGACGGCGAGACCGACGAGCGGGATGAGCGGGTACCAGAAAGTTCGTGGTTTCACTTCGTGGGTGAGAGAGACTCCGGACGGATACTCGACCGGATAGTTAGCGACAGGGAAGGGAGAGGAGGCGCACGGCCAAGTATAGGCAAGGCTCGACGAAGGAGGCTGGGGAAAGTTACTTGAAAGTGGTACTTATCGACGTCGGTGGTACCCGCGTAAAGAGACATACCTAATCAAAAACTCGACGGAGAGAACCGTGGCGCTTCCTCCGTATAGCGGCGGCTCTCAAACTTCTTCCTCTCGAAATAACCACGTACGTAGGACGACGTTATTTACGTTTCCCGTGATCGCGTCGACGGTGAGAACGATGAGCGAGTTATGAAACATTTACTGCTAACCCTGGGAACCCTGGGTATAACGGAGAAATACGCTTTATGACGGCATCTTTATTAGTATATTTACAACTATATTTGCGACGCAGTCGAGTCTTCGGATATGTCTGATTGAAATTATTCCATTTCCGCTGCGATATTGCTACTCGTGTTTCTTATTAGTAAGCTGCCTTGGTTCGCGGAACGGCCTGTAAATGTTAATGGCGAAGTGATATATGGAAGACTAGCTGCTTCTGTCCGCGCGCACGCGTTTTCCCATTAACAGCCTCATAACGTCGAAATCGGTGTTGATGTTCCCAGGGCTCAAATTTCGCACGTGTGATCGATTGCAGGTCGGGATGTATGCGCGCGCGCGCGCGCGCGCGCTCCCTTGCGTGCGATGTAAGATCATGAAAGGCTTTCGAAATGCCGAGGGGTTGATTCATTAATGGAGTTCTGATTCTCCTTTCAGGAAGCACCGGTGCCGCGTCAGAGGGAATCTCCACGTGCAACTTTCCCGTTCACAATTAACACTCTTTTGTGTGGCGCGCAGCGCCTGTGCGGGGATGGAGAACGAGGCGCACCACGACTTTCACGAGTTCCAAGTATCCACCAGCTCGTCGTTTTCTGGCTCGTTTTCGACTTTGATCGAATCCAGCCGTGCGCGGCGCACCGAGGCCATCGACGTGCCGTGCGTTCTCTTCGGCAAAGTTAGGTTCATATCCGGCGCGGTCTCTACGGGGCTTGAAATCACGCCAACCGACGTCGGTCGACTTCATCCGTCGGCTCGTTGTGTGCATCGCCATCGCCATCGCCATCAACCGATCCGAAAAGGAACGCCGTACGTCGACGGGGCGCGCACGCCACCGCTCTCTTCGGCACGCAAGCTTCCCGACGAAAATCATCCCCCTCTCCCCCTCGACCTCAACCCCCGACTTCGTGTGTGTTCGCCCGCCCGCGGAAACCACCACCCATCGGCTGCGTGGCTCGGATTACTTTAGCCGCTTGACAAAATGCCTCGTCCTATCAAGAGAAATCTCGGACCCTACCCTCCGCGACGAGGGTCGCTGACCATACCGCCGCACGTCCCTTCGTTACGTGCCTGGGTGCACCCCTTCCTGGCCCCTTCACCCTTTTCGATGACGGAGCTTTTGGCTAAATTGTCAGGCACTGGAGACCCGCCAATCGAAGGGCGATGCGTATTGCGTGTTCATCGACAGTTGATTTTGCTAATATGCGGCGAACTGAGGAAATGGCTGTTCGTCCACCACATCGTTATATTACTTTTCGGCAAATTAAATGTGAGAAAATGACAGGAGACAATTATTCTTTCACCCTGCCCATTTCATTTATCTAACACTTTCAGAAGACTAATGGAAGTTCACTATCGGTAAGGGACGGATAATTTTCAGATAATTCCATTATCAGAATTCTGATAATAGGAAGATACAGATTCTAATTTTCTTAGAGGTACGCGGGAAGAGTATACTTAATTATTTCGGTGACACAAAAACACGGCACTTTTTTTACAAATGAATTACACAGAGTTACACAAATTATTTTTGAGCTTTCAACGTGTAGGACGCCTTCGTAATACTTTAAAATAACATAATATATCTCGTTACGCTGTTCTCGTGGGCAACATTAACGAGCAGAGGGAAATTATAAAATAGCTGAAAACACCATTTCCAGGATACGGGTGACTACTTGAAGAAGTAATTTCTTTGGCCGGGGGGACTTCGCTTTCCCTCGAGAACAGGCCGGAAACTCGAGAGAGGTCTAAGAGGTGGTCTAAGAGGAGGTCTAATTCCAAATCAATTTCTGCGCGATGAATATTACAGCGGGGCCGAGGAAATAAATAAGGGATCAGCCGGACTATGGGAGGGTGCGCGACTCCACCTTGTTCACTACGTCCACTCACCCCGCTCGCCGTGCTCGTGTGCCATGGAATGCCGGGACGCATACTCGATAAATCGAAGCCCTTAATCACGGCTGAAGGGTCAACCGGCCCCACCGAGTCGTAACGCCGAGGTTCACGTGGACTGGAAACACACAGTCGCGCTTCTCTTTTATATTTAGTAGCGTCCAACGTGCTGTTAATTTATCCGACTATTGTATTGCGGCCTGTCTGTTCCGCGCTACAACCTACGATATAAATCCCCGAGACACGTCGATATTTCATCGGAAGCGTGCTATCTCCATCGCGTTCATTTTCGCTGCGATTCGCGGCAAGCGACGAGACGGTGAACGGTTTCATATGCGTGAAGAACGTGTTTAGAATAAGACGAGCGACACACCTGAATTATATTATTTAATTGTATTCTTCATCTTTCACATGAATATTAAATAATATGATTTATTTTATACCTGTATTCTTAAGAAAAAGAGACACCTTTCAAATATCGCAATAGGTTGCGACGATTTAAAAATTATTATTTTTTTATCAATACTTCCTCTTGCGTTCAACAATGCCACAATTGTGTGAGTCATCCAATAAAGCATCACAAAATAGATCAGAAAATCACGGTAATTAATCGTCGACAAGGTAGACGAAGAAGAGATGTATAGAAAACAAACACGTAGAGGAATCGTTTGCGATTCGAAACGTGTATGCAAATGAGCAGTAGATGCTCCGCTTTGGTACGTCAAAAAAAAAATAAAAGCGTTGCGTGTGCGCTTGTCGCTCTCAGATAAACGCTCGATTCGGCGAATTTGCATTTTTAGCAAATTTACAATTTGATTAGGCCTAAGTTAGGGGTCTCCTTATAGATCCTTGAAGCGTTGCGGGTAGCTGGAACGTTATCTTGGCGCGCGCTTTTGTTGCTTGTGTCGTCTGGATTCATGAAAGGCCGAGATTTCGGATAAGTTAAGAGATTTTTCTAGCGTGAAACATCTCGGCCGTTGGGTCGAGAGAATAAGACGATAAATGCAGGTAGTCGGAAGCGGCTTTATTTTCGCTTCCTGGACAGAATGATAAATGTCTTGGCGTTTTAGGTAAGCCTTTCGTGAACAAAAAGATTCACTGGTTAAGATTAGAATCCTTAATTTTAATCTTGAAGATCTATATTAAATATATTCTTATTACATATATCTCATTCTTTTAACGTAGATAATTTTTTATTTCTATCTTTGTACATCATAAATTTAACAATACATGCCGATTGTTATAAACATCACAGTGGGCCGTTAAATTCGAAAAAAATTGCACCTGGAGTATAAATCAAAGTGAGTAATTGGAAATTTAGTAATCAAGAAATGTATACAATTCCTTTTCAAGCTCAAGTTGATATCAATTCCTGATGCTCGCGCTGTTCGATCGTACTCTCAAAGAACTACGGACGATTAAACCTGCTTCAAGATCGGTGAAACGTCAGTCTTAACCGGTCTTAAAAGTGCAACGAGACTTTCAGAAGTCGCGCTTGGGTTCGCAGTGAATCTCTAGATAAATGTTTCAAGCTCTGCTTCGGAACGAACGTCTGATTTCTCTCGACCTGTACCCTTCCTAGATCCGGACAGGCAGTTCGAGGCAGAAGTTCCGCGCTCCAGTTTCGCCTTATCTCCTTCCGTCTAGTTTCTTATCTTTTTCCTCTGTCCGTCCGCGTGAAAAAGAAACGGCACACAGAGAGAAGGACACAGAAGGGCAAGTACCCAGGCGTCGAAACGAGACGGCAAGCGTCGCTTTGCGTCTTTTTTCTCCCTTACCTACCGACTCGAGGGCGAAGGAAAAGCGCTCCGTCGAGGGAAAACGACGCAACAGACCCGACAAGCGGGTCAAAGAGGATCGCTGAAAAGAGCCCGGCTTAATCTAGTAATGTGATCCCCCAAGAAAACTTGGAAAAATCGCTACGAAAGACTAACTTTCCATTCTCCGTTCTCCGTTCTTTGAGGGGGCAAACCCGCTACGATCCCCGGAAAAACAAAGTCCCCGGGAAAGTGGGGTTCGTGTCGCGGCTAGCGGAGGAGAAGTTACGAAATTCCAGGCGGATACGTTTCTTTACTGACCCCGACCGTATATCGGACATGTTGCATTTTCTCCTTATTCTCTTTTTTCTGCCACACACGCGAATCCTGATAAATAGCGGCCGTTATGTGCGAAATTTGTACCGTGCGAGATAACGATCCTTCGTGACCGCCTAAGCGAAGGGCACTAATTACTTTTTCATTATCCGATAAGCGGCCGAGCGAGTACTCGGTCATTTAGATCGCTCTTTAGAAGCGCGCGCGCGACGCCGATGTAATGTTCGCATTATAGCGCGACAATTGAATACATGTTGAATGAACATACATACGATAGCGACCTACATTAGGATTAGATCTAATTATGATCTTTAATACGGTAAGAATTGCAACTCCGCCGTCTGTTTTATTATTTACATAAATAAATCGTATCGATTCTTATAAATAAACACACGTTTTCCAATAAAGATATCATTGTCCTTAACGATGATAATATAACAGCTGTTATTTGATTATCTTTAAATTTTGTTGTGTATTTTTAGTTAATAAATTTCATTTATTACTAAATTGATCTCTCTATAAATTCATTTATAGATACATCAACTCGGTAGCATCACGAATGTCGCATTGAATATGTGTGATAATTACACGAAAACAACATTTATTTGTCATGTTAAGAATTTACGAGATAATGTGTTTTTACTCAAATTCCCGAAAGTATCGACACGCATAGTCGATATTAGCCTAACTACACGTGGGAGTTTTTATTGAGACAGGGCGTTCCTCGGCTATTAAGGTGCATCCACTTCAAATCACATATCACACACACACACACACACACACACACACACACACACACACACACACACACACACACACACACACACACGTGCGATAAATATGATATACATGCATACAGAGGAGTGCTTCCTGACGACGTGACCGACAAACTATCCTCCGGAGTTTTTCTCGAAGCTATCTAAACAATAGCCTTATCTTGAAAGGCGCTATAGCCAAGCTATAGCTACTCTACAATCCTCTGAGGGATACGCGGGACTTCCTTGGAGACTGATAGGCTAATGCCTCTTGGATAATATTAGTCTAGCTCTATTATCAGAAGCTACTGAAAGCACTTAAGAATTGTTAACCCACTTTCGTCAAAGTCGCTTCTCCCGAGGTCGACGATCATCTTCGCTGTAAAGTTAGCAATAATATTGCGTAAACATTTCCAAGGATTCTTGAACGATGTATTTACCATGGATAAGAACTTAATTATTAACATTTTCATCTTTTTTTTTTCAATTTTCCCCTTGCTAATTAATATTTGTAATCAATTGCTGTAATTAATTGTATAAGAAAAAAGTGAAACAAATGTCTTTGTGCCTTCTTCGATGTTATTTGTTTTCACACTTTTGCCTTTAATCCATCAATAATTGATCGATGTTGACCTATTTATAGTTAATCTTTTATTCGTTCATTTCTAAAGTCCCAAGGGTCTGTTATTATCATTCATAATGTATAGTATTCATTCAAAGAAAAAAAGATCACGTTGTGCGTCGAAAAAACATAATTGACAATTGATATAAAGTATCACGCTTACATGCACATTCCAAAATAACCTGTCACAACTGAGAAGAAGTGGACACGAGGATCTCCCGACACAATGGAGGCGATTAAAATCAACCGCGAATGCGGAAGAGGAAGCTTTGGATCTGGTATCCCGAAAGCTTTCTCCTATGTCGAGCGGTGGTGAGTTACTTTTTCCTTCGGTATCCATCCGCGATGGATAAAGTCTCTTCTCATTTCGCGAGAAGCCCATTCGACCCATCCCCGAGCCGTCTTCTTTTCGTCTTCTCGGCTCTCCCCTTTACCCTGTCTATCCCTGTCTTCCAACGCTTCGCTCTCGCCCCCGATCGCGCGACCTGCCTCTGCCTCTCCCGTCTCCTTCTCCTTTTTCTTTGAATTTTCTTCGGTGTTTTCCGCGCCGCTCGAGAAACTAGCTCCGCCTGCCGAAACGAATTCCACGTTTCTACTGATTCCCTTATTGCGGGCGGCCTAGACGACCGGGTAAACAGACGGCAAAGGATGTCCTCTTTTTTTATCCTCGCGTTCTTCGTATCGAAAATCCTGATGTAAAAAAGTCAGCCTTGTAAAAGCGTAGTTGCAAAAGTAATGTCTCTCAAGAAAATTCGATAGAACTTGCGAGGGTATTTTAAAAATATTTTTTCAAACAAGAAATAAATTCTTTATAAATTAAGTTCTGTTACAAATATTTAAAGAACTTTTCTAAATTTAATTTGAATACAATTTTATACTCTCATAAAACTTTTCGTCGTGAAATTAGAATTTAAAATATCTTAGAAAAATGTGGCGTTAATTTAATAATTTATCATTTTGATTGAAAACATATAATATTTTATACGTGAAACAAACGCATACCAATGTAAGTAAATTATTGGAAGTAGTACATAATTTCATTGTGTAATTAAGCACACAATTATAATACTAGTATATAGTATCTTATGAGTAAATGCGTGATATTAATGAATTCATCAACGCTTGTAACAAAGTTTATAATTATATGGTTAAAATTATAAATTAGGTACACAATAACTCAACGTGTTTTATACGTGATATTTTTTAAAATGTCTAAAAATTTTATTTGTTTAGATGTTTTGCAGAATATATTTTAAAAATACAGTAATAAAGTGCTGATGAATTATATTTTTATGCTTTTCTGATATCTGGCAAAAATGTTATTTATCACAATAGTCGAGATTATTTTTTTAAATAGTTTCAATGTCCGTCTTCTTAATCTTCGAAACGCTAAAATTATTTTCAAAATTATCAACTTATGTCACTTAAATAAAAATAGTGCAACTTATCAAATTTGATAAGATTTTCGCGACGTCGCAATATCGTAAATTGTATATCTTGAACTTTTTTATATCGTTTGTTATTGTTTATTCTGATCATTAAATCTTTTTCTTCTTCACATTATTATTCGTAAAAATGTAAAAAATCTCAAATAAATCCATCAAAAATTGACTAATTCGAAGCATCGATGCGAATGAGTCTTGATCTCACACATAGGGAGAATAATGAAAAATCTGCCTTTGTCCAGCTATCATATCACAGGTGTTATCGTGGTATTACGTTAGTGTCACCGCTACTCAAACGCGAGAATTTGGAGATCACTATCGCCCCCTTGGCGTAAAAGGGTGTGCGTCCAAGCGAGTTCGGGGTCTTATCGGCAACGTTTGATCGTTCTCCCGTGAAAAAAATTGCAGGTTGTTACGTGCGTCCGATACATTTACATTACGAGATAGTGAGAAGAGACAGAGGAGGAGGCAATGGTCGGAGAAGTCAGCGACTCGGTGGTTGATACGCCGGCTTAAAAATCGAGCGAGGCGTATCGCGCGCCGGGCTTTTCGAGACATCCCCTTTTCGCATTAACTATTCGCAGCTTGCAACCCGTTATTTTGCGGTTAACCCTTCCAACGATAAGTGCGTGTAGATGTTTGCTCGTTATCCTCCTCCCGCTCTTTTGCTCCCGATCCCTCCCCTCCCTCCACTTCTCTCTCCACCCGTCACGCCGTCCTTTCTGCGCCCGATGCGAGAAATTTACGATCGTATGTCGCGGGACAGCGATAGCGCCTCTGCGCCGTTCTGCGATAAAAAGCTTCCTGGGAATTGCAGACAGAAGCAGGGGTTGACATGCAGGAAGTGGAAGTTGCAGTTTCTCGGGTATCTCATACTGCGGAGGATGAGCAAAAATTACAACTATCAAAGTTATGAGACATTCCGTGTATTCTATTACGATTTGTCTCAGAGATATATTGAGAGAAATTCGTCTCTCTCTAAAATGCGGCAACAATAATTTCAAATTTATAAATATGTCGACGATGCGATTGTCATTTATATTATTGTATTGTACTAAAAGTAAAATCATAATAGAAGGAAATGGAGATTATCTTTTTATTAATCCTTATCGTTAAGATTGATAAAAAGGATTTCAGGATTTCTATATAATTTCTGCCGCGATATTACATTTTAAGGAAATAATATGGCTTAAGGCAAGCACGTTTTAATGTCTAATGAGAATGGAAATCCTGTATTAATTACGCTTGGCAATTAAATTGTCATAGGAACGTCGAATTAGAGATCTGTTTTCTAATTAAAATGCTAATACGTGAGGATGAATTCACATAGGCATTATGGAAAACGTTTAAAACGTCGAGAACGACGGGGGAAAACCTACCCCCAACGATGCGAATTAAACAATCCCCCAATTCCACTTAAAATTCCATGGTGGTCCACCAAAAAGGCCAACCAGGCAACACGTTTACGAGAGAACGGAAGAGAGCCAGCACTTAATTACCGTACCCGAAGTTATAATCTGTCGTAAAATCTGAATAACCACGTCCAATTCCTCAACTTTATCTAAATCCCAACGAGGCAAGAGTTTCCATCTACGCATGATTGCGAGCGAACGAGAGAGGAAAAGACAAAGAGAAAAAGAGATCAATATTTCCTTGTTTAAATATAGATCATATATAAAGCTCATATATCGAAAATAACTGCAGCGCAAACTTTGGCGCGTGTTTCCATTTTATCACACTCTATTTCTATTAATATTAAACACATATACATGTTTTTATTCATAAGCAAGTGTAAATCCCGAGAAAAGTTTTTCATAATTGAATACCTTTCTCTCTCTCTTTCTCTCTCATTCTCTGAGAGAATATATTCGACTACACGTTATGACGTGTACTCTCATTCAAGAATCACGTGCGGCATAATAATAATGGAGTTAATTCATCGATTCGCACACGCAATTGTCTCGTATGCGCGACAATCCGGACACCGAGTGCAAGGTAATATCCAACAATTTGAATTCAACAGACGCGTATCATCATCGTCGACGTCAAGAGAGGTCAAGGTGATCATTTATATTACCGAAGAATGAATATTCGGGTAAGTCCGGCACGCGCGTGTCTAGGCCACATTCGTCAGGGGCGGTGCAAAGCGAATTCTAACAGGAGCCAACCCGCCGTCTAATATACTCATCCAACCCTCCGACCCGATCCTGCCGGTCAGGAATCCAGATAGGATCTCGGTACACTAGTTATGCCGCGCTTCGGGAGACATCGTGATAGCTGCGTGATATATTCGCGACGTTTCACGGCTGCACGAGCCACCCACCCCTTCACGTTTCCTCCTTTTTTCGCCCGTCTCCTTTTTCGCCACCTGCATGCCGGCCTGCATTATTCCGGCTACCGATTTCGCACGAGCGATCATGATTTATGGCACTTTTTTCCGTTATCGCGCGAACAGATCCTGCCTGAACGGCATCGTGGGGTGGATAGAGGGATGGCTCAAGGGGAGTCGGTGTCATTCCGCGAACGCGAGCGCATCAGACGGAATGGAGTAGGAGGAAGGAGCGAGGAGCGAGGGGCGGTCGCGTGCTTTCGATGCATCCGACGTCGGCATTTACATTGTTCTATGCCGTTAATAGCGGATTTACACGGCTTACGTGAATCCAGTACTAGCTTAATTGCGGGGGAGCTGTTTTGCGCGAGAGCTTTGGAGAATATTTAGCAGGAGCCGCCGTAATAACGTAACCATGTTACGTTTAATTGATTTATTTAGCTTAGTCAACTCGAGTAGTTCAGCAGCGGGTAATTAGCCTGATTTTGTAATTTGCATCGCTATAGCGAGATCGTTTTACATAATACTCACCTTAATATATTTCACAAAAAAAGATTTGCCAAAATGTTTAAAAGTATTAATAATATTTGCAATAATCAATAATCTCCTGACTTAAACAAATAAACAAATTATGTCTCTCTCCTAATATAAATGCGTTGTAGAAGAAATATGTAAGGAAATGTAAGGCAATCCTTCTTTCTTATAATCCATCCGGAGATTTTCCTAGATTTCAATTACGGGACATCTTTTAAGAACAGTTGAGAAGATCCTAGCGGGCTCAGTTCTGCGCGATAGCATTCCAACGCGCACATGCCAACGTTTGGCAGATCCTTTATGTCGCTAAATACTCCCGCGCATAGAGACGGAATCATCATGCCTCGCGACGCGTCTGCAGAGGATAGAGAGAGACTCGGCGTGATCTCCGCAAGCACGTACCTATATTCAGCTCGCGCGCCACCTCGGGTCCTACAGTCCTTTCAATCCCGGCAGCCCCCTTGGAACAGAGTATAAAGTAGGAGGCGAATCGCGGCGAAGCGATCAATTGTGTTGCGGAACTGCGGAGAACTGCCATTGTCGGCGGAAAGTTCGGAATTATACATTGGAAACTTGGAAAATGGAAGGAAGGAAGGAAGGAAGGAAGGAAGAAAGGAAGGAAGGAAGGAAGGAAGGAAGGAAGGAAGGAAGGAAGGAAGGAAGGAAGGAAGGAAGGAAGGAAGGAAGGAAGGAAGGAAGGAAGAAAGGAAGGAAGGAAGGAAGGAAGGAAGGAAGGAAGGAAGGAAGGAAGGAAGGAAGGAAGGAAGGAAGGAAGGAAGCAATGGACGCGAACGAAGAAGCGCGAGGAAGGAGCAGAGTCTGGATTCGGTTAGGTGCCTTAGGTACCCAGTCGGATGCAGCGTAGGTGCCTGCGGATCTTCTTCCCCCCCCCTCCCCCTCTTCCCTCCCTCGCCCCCGCGTTCCACCATCCTCCTTTCCCTTCGTATGGCCACGTCTTGGCAATTCCCTCAACCACCGCCGCATCCCCCTATTTTTCCTCTCTCGTTTGAAGTTTTCACGGCGTTGGAAACGGCGCTACGTGGAATAGAAGACGATTCCGGCGAAGCGCGGCATGGCTTCGATTTAATTCGATGTTGATTCTGATTTAATTAACTACCGGCGCCCGCCGATCGGCTATAACGTCAGCACTGTTAGTTAGTTCCCGAGGTCTACGCCAATTCTTAATGGGCGCCGGAAAATGGTCGCCGCTCTTCCCACCCTTCTCGACCCCTCTCGCTCGTCCCGTAACTTTTCGTTATTATTCCTGCCGGGAGAACATGTAATAGGGTCGGTTCAGAAAGTAACGATGTGCTAGTATAACATACTTATAAAATAGAAATAATTCGTACGATTCGTTTGTGTGTAATGCCTTGGCGTACTTAAAACAGTTCCTTTTACGATTGTTTCATCTTAAAAAGACGGAATTTTAATACATAAATTAAAGTTTAAAACATACAGATGTAACGATAACATCAACTAAACTCAAAAAGAGAATTAAATATCCTCAATGTGCCGTCTTATCTTCGTGGAGATTAATTCGCATTATAACGTGGCAATTTTTCCCCGACTTTTCCCCCCGTCGGCGTAGAATAATATTTCAAACGCGCGAAGGTTAAACGCTATCTCTCTCTCTCTCTCTCTCTCTCTCTCTCTCTCTCTCTCTCTCTCTCTCTCTCTCAGATTTTTAAAGTCCGACGAAATACGGCACTGAATCCGGAAAAAATTACGACGATGTCGTCGTTAGTTTGAAAGGAGGCCCAAGCGAGCGAAGCTTGATGCGACGCGAGGAGCGAGCGATGGATCGCAGTTTTGCCTTAGGAGAACGCGGAACGAACAAAGCTCGCGTTCGTTAAAGTCTAAGAGAAACGGGAGAGTGCACATGTCAAGATGCTAGGAGACGAGGTCTGGTCCTGGCGCATATTACACCTCGTGTATGTACTTTTGACCTAATATATACGCGCGAATAGGCCCGTCGTGCTCGAAACGCGTGTATAGATAACGAGGAAACGTAATAGCCACTTTGTCCGTGGCATTTCATACTGTATGAAACAGTGCCTATATCCCCGGCTTTTACCTCTCCCGCATCCATTTATATATCGCGAACACATCTACGGCATACGCCCGCATTATATACCACGGTAGTAGCAGCGCGCGGCGCTCGCCAAATCTACTCGTAGACACACTGTCTGGTCGCCTTAGCGTTCCATTTTGGTTACTCAATCAGCATTGACAGATAACACCGTACGGTAATACCGCACAGACTCCATCAGGATAATTGCAATATGCGGCGAACGTGATACCCGGGATATTTTTCAACGTCGATGAAAGACCCCCGGAGCTCAATTGCTTTCGAGCTATTGATTATTAATTCTCGATAAGTTCAAACAGCAAACATAAAATTTTAATTCTGATTCTAATACGCATGACTTATCGAATATATTTAGGCATTATTCAACGTTCAATTATCACGGATTCCAAAATGTGCCGCGCGCGCGCGCGCGCGTGTGTGTGTGTGTGTGTGTGTTATCGAAATAACATTATTCAATCTTAAATGAGCATCATTAAATCTTGTTCAAGAATTAAACTAAAAAAAATAGATATAGATATAGATAAGATAAAAGAGAGAAATACATATAAATCCGGCAGCCACTTCAAATAATCATTTAGAAACTCTTTTATTCGCAAAATGTCACGTATTCTAGAGAGAAGATAAGAACATTGTAGTTTAATTGTTCTCGAGACAAGAGACGACCCTCTATCTAAACAATCATCCGCAGTGCACTTTGCGCTTCAATTCGAATGTCGACTAAAGTACGAATCTGCCTGTGCCAGCGAGTTGAGACAATTAACGAAGGCTCCACGAGAAGATGGAGTTTACAGAATTAGTATCGTTACATTTTGCAAGAGGAGAAAAAGAATCGTTAAAACTGTGTTTCAAAATTAACATTTCTAATTTTTCAAAATTTGAATTTTAAATATTAATCGATTCAACAAGAAAATAATCAACGTGCGATAAAATTTATCGTTGAATCATTAACAAAGTCTTATTAAATTGTGTTATATAATTATTAATATTACTTAATACATTATTTTCTTTCTCCTTTTCTTAAAACAAATTTAAGGCCACGATATTTCGAACTGGCGAATTCTCGAAGAGGCCGATTAACTTAACAACACGTGGCGTACCGTCGGACAATTTCGCGAAAGTTAAAGTTAACCATTTCCGCTCGTATCACCTGTGCGTAGAGGAGTAATTGTCCAATTAGCCCCGAGCGGTTCGAAGAACGAACTAATGCAAAACGCTCGCGTAAAACAGATCGGTGCCGCGCAGCAAGTCGATGCCAATTTAGCGGGCGCGTGAACGCGACCGGTGTATGGCGGTACGGCTGTTTTTTTCATTAGAGCGTCTCGCAGATCACGCGGGTTGAGCGCCACTGGCGCACGGGGGTGGCCGGCCTCCCTGAGCGTCGAGCGAGATAAAGGTTAGCCTCGCAACGTCGTCGCCCGACCGGTAGAGCCAGCTAGGAGCGAATAAAACTAACGGCCATTAATCAGGCCTTAGTTATCCCAAGCGTTACAGAAATAAGAGCGCCGCGCGAAATAAAGATCTCCTTTCTTCAGACGCTTTAAATCACGAGTGTATTTCCTGGGGAACTGTGGGCAAAGGCTTCCTCGCGAATCGCGGGACGGTTATTCGATATCGAATAACCGAAGACGACGGCACGTACGACGATAGCGCGAAATAGGACGATGTCGGCCAGCTAGTTAAACGCAATATGATTCAGGGAGCTAGGGAGTAAATAGAGAAAAACGAACGAAGGAAGCAAGGAGCAGATGGAAGATGGCGGTTGGCTGGCGGAGTCGGGTCATCATCTCCTTCCATCGTTCGTAACACACAAAAGACAGAGGCGAAAATCTATTAAGGGTGAATTCGCGAGAACAGAAAGGTCGGGGGATAAAGTCGCAAATCCGTTTCTCCTTCCCGTTTCTCTTACATCTTGTCTCGAGTAAAGTGGCTTTGCGAAACGGCGTTTCGAGTTTTTCGACGATGAACAATGAAAACTGGGCTAAAGCGGACGAGACGAGTAGCGCAACGGTTAACATAATACTAACAAGGTTGAGATTTAATTTGGTGCATCCCGAGCGACGCACATTGCCTTTCAAGCGCAACTTTAAAGCACCGGTAAAATGTACATGCAACACCGCGTTGCAACACGAAGCATGCTTCCTTCACGGATCGATATAATTTGTTCGTTAAGCGACGCTTTGCGCCGCGCACAGAAAGTAGTTTCGTCTCTTTATTCGCAGATTTTTTTTAACACAGCGTTGAAATTTTAATTGCTGTAATTGCGTCGCGATAGAAAGAGTTGAGCGGTTTTTGTATTTAATCTTGCGAACCTTATAACTCTCTATAAATTAGTTTTTCCGTTTCTATTTAAAGTTTATAATCATTTATACATAAAAATAAGTTGAAGTTTTGTCATAAAATTCTCGTTTACCGTCGTAAAAGGTAAATTATTTCAAAAATATAATTCCTATATCTGAATTTTAAAGGGATTTTCTTTTCATGCTTTACAAACTTTTATATAAACGTAAATACATTCCATCGTTTCTCGATACGGTATGTTCGTAAAACTCGGAGGATTAGAGAACGCAGAAATATAATTCCGCCATCGTAAGTCACGCAATGACTTTTCATAATTGACAATATAAACCCGGGCCTCCTCGAGGAATACGGAGGTTGACCTAATTCAGACTCGAGATCGACACGATCGCGCGCGGACGGGTCCCAGGTGGTGGTATCATTTTATCGAGGCAACTCACGATTGGCCCAAATTTTAGTTTAACCGACTTATTAGCGACCTCCATGCGTCTTGGCGTCCGGCCGTTTCTCCGAAACGTGCGGTGGCCCTCACCCGGGACACAATTAGTCACAATCTACCTTAGTTATGACTTATTCGCCGTAGCTGCCTGGCGCGCAAATTACTTAACTTGGTCAGCTTATGCGGGAGAGTTGCCCCCCTCTCATCTCGCCTTCCCGCCTTCTCGCGGTTCCCATCCTGGAACTTCGGGGCTGACTTTATCATCCGTCGTAGATTCTCATTAGCCAGTCGTCGTCGCTATCGTCGATGTTCGCAGTCGTCGCCTTTGCAAGACTGCAGGATCTATAGTGCGTTAATTTACATGGATATATAATCATCTTATATAATCACTTTCGAGAGACGCAGGATACATATATATATATATATATATATATATATATATATATATATATATATATATATATATACACACTGTATTCTCCGAAATACGCCCGCTCTCATCGCGATACCGAAGAGGTATATACGAGATTCGTGGTCTGTAACTTGTTGCCCAAGTTCGTCTATAGGACCGAGAACCAATGCGCATTCGAAGGCGGTTATTAATTAACAATTACATCGAAGGAGCATCGTCTCGACGATGTATTGGCGAACGTGGATTCGCAAGCAATGGGGGCAATCTTACAGCTCGCTCGGAAAACGAGATGGAGGATTCGTTAGAGTCCAAATGGTTGTCTCGCGCGTCACGGAAAAGTGGATTATCGACTCGTCGCAGAAACCCCTCTCTCTCCAGCCTCCCACCTTGGTGGTGCAATGAACCACGGTGGTGCTCGGACCCTACTAGCGTTTACTTCCTCCCGCAGTAACCCACATTCGCGGCGGTAGAACCAGTTTCTGACTTTTATCGATCGATCGTCGTGAGAAGAAGCATCGCGTCGTGGAGCGGAGCGGAGCGGCGCATCAGCATGTCGGCGGGAGAATGTGTCACTGATGTAAGCCGCGGTAAAGCTCTCGCAAGATAACGAAATCGCCGCTGGCGAGCCGGGCTCGAGATCGGGCTCGTAACACGGCTTGACGCGACGTTAAGTCGGACGTGTTAGAGACGGGCTTAAAACCAGGCGATTCCTGGAAGCGACCGACATTAGAAGTAATTGTGTCGGCTCGCCGTCACTCCACTATCCTACCTCTCTCCCTCTCCCCCCCTCTCTCTCTCTCTCTCTCTCTTTTTCTCACCCTGATACGTATGTTAGGAGGCTCATAGTGCTTTCTAGCAGCACAACTCCTCTCGCGCTCTCCGGAGGACGCTTAAACCGAGTTATTATCTTTTCGACACGCTTTCATAATATCCGCGCGTGGATTTATGCGTACGTTAAATTTATATATTACACGTACGAAGGTGTATGCGCGTCGAGTAATTTCTCCTGCTCCGTGTTTGCCGAGTTCGTGATGCCTCCGGGGTAAGGTGTAGATTTATCCTCGTTCTCCCAGCGTTAGCTTTTGTTCTCATACTTGATGCGTTTTCCTTGAACGGGCACGTTAACCTTTTGATGTTTCTTACGTCGGGGAATGTAGAAAGTGCAGGAGAATGTGCGAAATTGATTCGTTTTTCCAAACCTCTGTCACCTTTACTTTAATATCAAATTATTTAATTCCGAATCGCTCTTTAAAATTTTCCAATTTTAATACCGTTGTTTTAAAAACTGCGCTCAGTCACCCGCATATTTCAATCAAATATTAACAAGTGTGATATGTAAACGAAGATAATCTGTAGCGTAAATGTTCAACGTAGGATTAAAAATTTTATTCATATTCCCACTGTGCAAAAGTTCGTCAGTAAAGTGCTATTCGGCACGCTCTATGTGCGCGATATGCATTTATAATACAAAAGATAACCGCGGTACTTCAGAAGTTCTTGACCTCATATGGAACAAAGACTTGGTGAGCACGATAGTTAAAGCTCAACTAAAGTTTAATGCGTGCTCTTAACTTGCCGACACATGTTGTAGGATAGTACGGTGCATCTTGGGGAGGATGCGCTAGAAATTCCCCTTCCCTCGCCCCCGTATGTGCGTAAACGCGCATGCAGGCAATATTTTACGGCGCCGTTCCCGATTTTTACGATATCACGGAGGAAGGCGCTCTCCCCGTTCGTTTTATCAGAGGTATATGCGATGTTTCGCCACGAAAAACTGCGTGCTGATAGCGAGACAAAGTGCGACAAGTCAGCGAGCCGGAGCACATTGAGCGTGTGCACACAAACTGGGCGAATGGCGCGCTGCCACCCCCGCCCGCCGCGCCCATTTCCCACCCTCCGATGTCTGTTTTACGAGTCTGCATGCGGGCGACGTTTACTTCTCGCCTCGTTCCAAAGATTCTAACAGTAAATAAACGCGAAATTTTTCGAAATCGGATATAAGCGGGAACGTGATCGTAAAGCGATCGCGGCAACAATAGCCGAAGGAGAAACGATGCCAATGTTGCGCTTTGAAAAATGCTTTTTACTTCACCGAGTTACGTTTATTGCGTCGTTGATAACGGCCCCGGTAAGGGGATAACGGCGAGTTTACAGATCGTAGGGGGAGAGCAGTTTACCGAAAAAGACCGGTTCGATCACCGAAAAGCAGATTGCCTCGCCAAGCGACTCGCGTCTTATATCTCGCTGCAACAAGATAGATAACGTCCGGCAACTTTCTCATCGACCGCTTCGCTCTCTGTATCTGTTTGAGTAATGAATCATTCATAAGCTTCAAACTCTTGCGTCGGAAACTTTATTTCGCGATATCCGTGTTGCGCGGCTGCGCGCCGTCGCTTGTTGGTTCTATCGCGATAATAACTTTGCATAACTACACCGCGTTAATTCGCGTTAATCCGAATTTCAAATTTCAGAGGAAATCACGGACTAATCTTTAACTTTTCCTTTCGATACTTGCTGAAGCTTTCGGAAAAGTTTTGAATACATTTATCCTCCGACGCTGAGGAAAACTTATAAAATGGCATGTTAATAAATTTCCACTCAAGTTACATTAAATGGTACCGATACTCCGCGAAATTCATCCCGTGTAACCGATATTGATGTACGGCCGGTTATGAAGATTATTTTGAAAACGTTTTATTTATGGATGATGCTATCGAACGCGAGGGGATACTGCATACTTTATGCTTCGTACACATCGCGTCTTTTATTACAGGTACGCGTTACGAATTGAGCCACGGTGACACGACTAAATGGCAAGGTTTATACCGCTCTTTCAAACGTGTTTTCGTCGACGTCCGTTTCTGTAGCACCGTGAAAAATCGAGTCAGACTGCTGACTTCGGGGTCACCCGGTGCGCCCCATAAAGGCATTATTAATGCAAGCCAATCCCGGTGCGCCGCAGAACGAATTGCCTCTATAAAATGTAATTTCGGAAGAGTTCCGATACTAAATTTTGGATAACAGCACCAGATTCTCATCCCAATGTGGCAATTCTTCTGCTGATATTCCTGTAGAAGCAAACTGAAATTTCTTTTGTAAAATTCTTTGATCATTGATCATTCGACTTTTCACCGCGTTCTAATATCAAAAATATGCGTTATTTTATCCGATTGACTTTAAATTGTTATATCTTTCATTTAATCGATGTTCCACCAAAGATTCGGATTCTCAGGATTTGTAGAGCAGTACATTTTTTTATCTCATTTTTAATTTGATCCTTGATTACATTTTCAAGTTTACTGAGTCAACAAATTTTAATAAACGAGGAAAGAAAAAAACTTGATATCTAATATATGATATTAAAATATAAAGTTTTAATTGAACTTTCTATCTGATAACCTAATTTTGGTTGAATGACGAAGTTATTATCGTAACAACTATTATTATAACCTGGTAATCTTATAATCAACATTTGCTTCAAGTGAAATGTCATGTAGTGTGAACATTCCCGTCCGCGCAATGCATTATTAATAAAAATAGAATATTATTTGTAGCATAAACGCGATACATAGAGATTTTCAGCTTGATAAAGCAACCAGCTGGATTATCAACAATAATCCACCTTATCGCTACTGCTGCACGAATGTTTGCTTTCCATATCTGTCTCTCCCCCTGACTTCTCGAATTTTCCTTCCATTTCGGAGTTAGCTCGCGTGTGCCTCGAGCGCTTTAACGGAAAAAAAAAGAAAAAGAAAAAATAGAAGGAAGCCTAGTAAAAATGTCTGAAAACGATTCTTATTCCGGTCGGGACCGGTGCGGTGCTGCGAGTTATCGAAATGCGGCTGCACTCTCGAAATGATAAGAAAATAAGAAACGATTGCAGCGTACGATCGACCGTACCGTTTTTAGAGAGAAACACGACGCGGTGCGATGGTAATTTTGCTCTACATAGCCAACTTCGAGAAAGAGAGAGAGAGAGAGAGAGAGAGAGAGAGAGAGATATCGGTGAAGTTATATTTATACCGTTGTAAAATTCTTATAGGCGCGGATAGAGAGAGAGAAAGAAGCTCTCCGATTGGATCTCACGATTCATCTGACGTCACGGAGTATATACCCTACTCATTCTGATCTAACATATGTACGTGCTCTAGTGTATTCACATTTAACTTCCGGCATTTTTAATTTTTTTCAAACGGTCCACGTGCATCGGTTCGCATGGATAGCAAGAGAACCCGTGCCGCAATCTGTTTCTTTCTGTTTTACAAGAATATAAAAAGACAGTAACAATAACGTGACAAATATCTATCGGCGGACTATTATATCTAAAATCTCCCTTTAGCTGGCGAAGGCAAAATTCTCCATCCATTTTTCCTCAATAGAATTCAAATGGGCAACATGTTCTTCTTCTTCTTCTTCTTCTTCTTCTTCTTCTTCTTCTTCTTCTTCTTCTACTTCTTCTTCTTCTTCGCACCGTTGCACGTGGTGTTACGTCGTGGTCTTTTGAAACTAGTTGGAAAGGACACGATCGATGAATTTCGTAACGGCAAATTTCCGCGGCTAAAGCCCGGCATTGCGGGTGTGGGGTTTTGCTCGGAGGGGGCATTGGGGGGGGGGGGTGAGAGCCCGGTGGGTGGGGTAGGGGTGAAGGGAGTGGACCGGGGGAGTAGGTGGCTCGTGAGTGAGGACGAAATCAATAGCGCCGTCGGGTTCATAGCGCCGCGCAGGAAGCGCGCCGTAGAAAAGGGACAAATGTAAATAAATTTAAATCAGAGCGGCAGCGGCACATAGCGTGGGATAGGGAAACGGAGGTTGGTGCCTCCGCCGTCGCTGCCACCACCGCCGTCACCGCCGCCGCCGCCATAGCCGCTGCTAAACCCGCCAAGCGGATTACCCGGTAGCGAGAGCCATAGGAAATTCGCTTTAATCAGCAAAGAGTTGAAAATCTCGCCAGCCCCTGTCGCCATCCGTCCGTCCGTCCATCCGTTCGTCCGCCCCTTTTCTCCCCTTCGTTTTCGCATCCCCGCGACGCTCTGTAAAATATCGCGACGACGGCGATGACGAGAGAGACAATCGCGAACCTCGACGAAAATCGGCGCGCCTCCGCCTCGTTAATGCGCACGATCCGGATCCGGATCCGTTGGATCCGGTTTCTTTTGATCAATCTTCCTCCCGAACTCGTCCGCACCTACTATGTCGCCCGGATTCAAAGTCTCGGCTTGCCTCCCGATTATCGGGAGTTTGCGAGTCAGTCGGGAAACTGCTCGTTCGTGTCTATTCGGATCGTTAATCAGGTATTTCGTGCTTTCATTTATTCTCGATAATCCTTTAGTTTCTTCTCCTAATCGTATATTCGATCTAAAAATACTTAATGCTCTCACATGTAAATTATCAAAAAAAAAAAAAAAAAAATGAGAAATAAGTAACGTAGCACAGTAAGTCTCGATAATATTTAACGATAATTAATATTTTCTTAATATCCTTCTAATATTAACAACAGTTAATTTTTGCACTTTTAAGAAAATTAGAATTATCAGAGAAATGTCACGTCAAAACACGATCATCTAAATTCGAACAAACAAATACGTTCTCTCTGTATTCTGGCCAAAGTTAATTATATTGAATTCCTGCACCGCGCTGTATTATGATGTTCAAATTCACGCGAATATTATGTCTCTTATTCCAATCGAAGCCGGTGCTATTGATACTTGAACAAGTAAATATTACATGGATATGTGTTCGAATAACAGGGAAGGAGTGTGAGAGAGCGAGAGAGGGAGGGGGGAGAGAGAGAGAGAAAGAGAGAGAGTAAAAATGTAGTCCGCGTCAAAGAACTGAGGATCATACGTGCTAGATGAATTTTGCGTTTTAAACCGGCAAACCAGTTTCACTCGATATTCCATCCTCTCTATACAGCTCGCTGTAACTTTATCGCGATATGTACTATTATTGTATTCTGTTGTCACCTCTTGCAGTTTTGCTGCGGACTGAATTATTGGCCGCTTTCCGAGGCTGTTTTCGGTTTTTGATCCTTGACCCGCGAGATAACCAAACAATGGATGTAATCTGATAATTGATCTTCCGCAACGTGATATCGCAAATGCGCGTACTCCGCATACCTATACTCTGCGTGAAAAACAAACATTTGGCGTAGATTTGGAATACGGTAAACTGGGGCTAGATTGTACCAGGGAGAGGAAGGTAATTTTGCTCCAATATAAACATAAGTTGCGCAAACATTCAAACAATGTCGAACGCATTAATCAGCAAACAGTACATAGGAGAATTTCCTGTGTATATATCGAGGCTGCAGTCAACAAATTTTCTCGGATACTTAACAACGCAAGAAATACCTTACTTCTCTCGTAGATTGCTATTTAAATACGAGGTGACGTTTCTTCTCTCGTTAATACACACTTTTAAATATTATCCGCTATAGTTAGACTTATCACACGGATATCCAAGCGGTAAATTTCTAATGGATTAAGTTATAGAACATGCTATTCCATGACGGATAAATTCACGTACGCACACAGTCGTGTTCGCGGCGTTCCATTTAAATTTCCGGCCACGAATTAAGAGTTAAACAGATAAAAGCGGATTGCGATGGAGATTTAGAAATGTTTTAATCCGCCGGAACCTGCGTAGGATACGTGGAATTGAATATTTAAACGACACGGCGGTAACGCGCGCGCGCGCGCACGCGCGCCACACGGAGGTTAAGCCGATTTCAAAAATATTTCACGTGAAGATATGTCATAGCTTACACCGAGAAAAGAGAATCCTTACATTAAGCATCACTCAGCGCGTTTCACGTTTCCTAAGCGTATTCCTATTTGGAAATGTTTTCTCCACTCACAAATAGAGTCAATCCCTCTTGCGATTTTTTTGCGACGGAAGTGATAAAATCCTGTTCATTCTGCTCCGAGATCGATCCAATAGTTATGCTCAATGTCATTATGGGATGAAAAAGGGAGAGCCAGACCGCGAAGTGTATTCTAGCGATGCAAATTTGCGCGTTGAGGGTGGCGTTGATCGGCACGATTATGGCCAGATCAATAGAAGCTGAATGAATATCGCGCGAGAATATCAAGATCACACCGCCGATCTTCTCTCGAAATTGACGGCTGAGAGATGTATAAAAATGGTAGCCGGTCGTTATTCACGAGTCGGTAAGAACGGCATCCTCTCTCGACGCATTATGACGGGCTAAGTTTCTCTCTTTCGTCTATCCTTTTTTCCCCTTTTTCTCTTTTCTGCCCTTTCCGTTCTCTCGATCTACGGCCTACGATCTACCCGGCTTCCAACCCTCCGTGCCATTTTCCCGGCAACATAACGACTACTTGCTGACGTGATAATAAATTCCGCTCGTTCTTTTCGCGGCCTACCCCCTCCCACACCCCCTCTCCCATTTTCCTCTCCGAACTCCGACGATCGCTTACCGAGATGCCGCTTTCGCAGATGTCCTTCTTCCTCCATTTGCGTCCTAAAATTTTCCAATTACATATATTTCCTGTCGGCAATGTACTACTGTAACCTGTCTCCCGCCCGCAATCGCGTTCCTATATATCCTTGGGTCTCAAAATTACAGTTGCACGAAATTCCCGTAATTCCCGACGATTCTCGTTACGTCACAATCAAAATTTATTCCACTTGAAGAGCCTGAATATCGATTATCCGCTACATCATATCGATTAATTTGGGTTAATTCAAATTTTTACTTCCAACTTGGGTTATTCGCGTGATTGTGGTAACGGACAATTACCGTAAGGAACATTTTTTTCATGTTTGCAGCTTCGAAAATTGGTCTAACCGAGGCTCGGATCTGTGCGTAACAAACCATTACGCATGAAATACGCGACTCTCCACTTTGCATTTATATACATGGCGTTTATAAATAACCTTCGGTGGAGGAACTTCGATTTGTGTGCAAAAGTCTCGATGTACCGGCGGGCACGAGCGATCGAGTTTTTCAACGGGGCTCCATTGCGCCGGCGAGGGGCGATTTTTCATCTGGCAAATTGCCGCGCGGAGCGCGGAACCGTAGAATTTACGCGCGTTTCGTATCGGTAGGCGCGCGCACTCCTTTTAAAGGGCGAAGTACCAATATCGGATTTCCATTTTCCCGCGAGAGTCAGACCGCCTGGCGTGCCCTTCGGTTTTTATTCACGAATACATGGCGGCAGTGGTAGATATGGAAAAAAAAAAAAAGAAAGAAAAAGAAAAAAAACCTCGGGGGGAGGAAAAAAGAAGTACAGAGTGAGAGAGTACGGACTGGTTCGAGGAGGCAGTAACCAGCAGTGACGGAGGTTACGTCGCGGAAAGGCGATAGGTAGATGGAGAGGATGGGGTTAAGGACGAAAGGGACGAAGAGGAGTATGGGGGAGTGAAAGGGGCGGGCGAGGCATTAGAATACCTTATCCTTCGCCTGGGGTGGTCGAATGCAGAAGAGTGAAAGGAATCGTCGTACGGGATGGTGTGAGAGTGTAGACGAAGGCAGCGCAGCCCCAGGGATTGCACCACTGTAGGCCCTCCACGGTTTCACAACCCTCTTTTCACTCCGGCGCAGCGCCGCGACGTAGAATCGTAAAAAGAAAAAGAAAACCAGGAAGAAAGGAGAAGATGAATAATCAAATACCCGTTTTGAGCGTACGCCGGCGAGGCGAGAGTTTCATTCACCCACGGGGTTAATCAGACGTCTGGAGGAAACACATTATAAATAATTGTTTCCGACTTGGCTCGAGCCACGTAAAGGCGCATAAAAGGCGCCGGAAACATCTCGCCGGAAAAGTTTCCATGCGGAACTAAGACGAGAGGAAAAGAATATACAATTACACGAGAATGTAATATTAAAAAATACGATGCCAAATCTAGTTTGATACCATGCCTGAAAACATTTTATTTTAATAAACAGCCGCACGCATTTTTTAAATATTCCGTGGTATTTGAATACTTTTTAAGCGATATTGAAATTTTTCGGCAAAATTTTAATTTTATTTTCTACGAAATTCGGGAACAATGATCCGAGCAAAATTTAATATTACGGTCTTTTGTTTAGTTAGCTCGATTAATTTGGATAACTTGCGAAAGAAGTCTGATTAATAATTGTAATCGACAATGTAATTATATAGTTCGTGACATGATTAGCGCTCGCGTGCTCATGTTAAACGTGAGCGGAGATGAATACCAAAGCGTACATTTATCTCGATACTGAGAATAATCGAGTTAATCAAATCTCTGCAGGAAATGTCTAACTATTAATACAATCACCGCGTAATGAGGATAACGTGTAATTAAAATGTAATTAATTGTCATTCGTTCCATGCTTAATAGTGAAAAAGATGCAACCGCCGAGTGTGGCCACTAAATGCGAACTGAATATTCATCTCGGGGCGCTCGAAGATAATCGAATAGGATTTAAAAAATGGGGGGACGATTTGTTTGAGACTCAGACTCGAGGATACGTCTTTTTTCTCATACAATCATAATTTACACGATAAAATGTAAAAAAAATTCTTCAATATCGTCGGATACACGTAGAGAGCGAGAAACGTTTCAAGCGTAAAAGCGAAATTCGTCAGCTATCAAAAAGACACGAAATTAAAAATCGGACGAGAACGCTGAAAAAATTGCGCGAGCAGCAGCAAACAGAATGATTTTGCAGCTAAAATAAAAATAATTTTTTAGAAAAAGCTATAAGATCATAATAAAGGAAAGTCAATTTAAAAGGAATAAGTCTCTCTTTTACTTTATATGAATCTTATAAAGGAAAGCTAGAATTTAATATTATGAAAAGCATGAATAAATTTATTTAGTATAAATGACTTACATGTACTTACTTTGATTATTAGATTACAATAAAATTATATCATTCGGAAATATTTTACTAAAAATTCATTTAATTAATATTCACAAGTAAAATTTTATAAATTTGAAATAAGTTCGCTTATATTCTTGTGAGGATGTTAAGGATTGTGGTAATTTCTGTGTACGTATTCTTTCTAATCGCAGATCCTGAATCTTTCGCAGGCAAAACGGAAAAAAAGCGACGGGGACGAAAGAACCTTAGTAAAGATTCAACAGTGGGGTTTGTCGGACGTCTTCGTCGGATGCGAAATGCATGATGCCGCGGAAGAAATAAATAACCACGACTTCTCTCCCTCGAAACGTAATTTAGATAGCAGAAGACCGGCGGACAACTACGTGGCGTTCATTTCGCTCCGGTATTCGCGAGAACTCATTTCTCGAAGGAAACGGTGGGAAAATAAGGGGCCATTATTTCCGAGATGATTATTCAATGGCATTCAATTACCGCGTGGATCTTGTGTTTTACGTGGATATCGTGCTTTGATGCCGACTGTGCACTTAACTGCTCCAACATTTTGTATTAGCGAACTCCGTACGTGTGCACGATTTATAAGATGATAATTCAGAAATAAAGAAGCTTTTTCGATAAAAACGTCAAGATTGATAAATACAAGTAATGATCATTAAAGTTTTATTTTTAATGTCCACAGAATTAAATTATATTTTCTTGTGATATTTATAAAAATGTGATGATTGTATCTATTTTTTTTTTACATATATTTATTTTATTTATAAAAGAATTATTTTTTTATAGGAAGAAAGCAATGGACATTGTGTGCAGAAAGTCACAATAGTTGACGTTTGAAATTTGAGTATTTATCGTTGAATATAATATAAATTCGAGTTGTTATCTCACTCCAATTATCGCAATCCTGCAATACGCTTGCACTATGGTTATTAATGTCGCTAAAAGCCCTTGCAAATTGCTATTTCTGTAGATATGAAATCGCGACTCCGAACTGTTCATTGTGTCTCGAAATGCTTTTTTAGTCTAGCCATTACGCGGATAAGCGGCTGCGAATCGTGCAATTGAGAAATATCGTCCCTGAAATTATCTGGCACGAGCCAGCCTGCGATATAGGTTTTGTCGGCACTCGCAGATAATCGGACGCCATCGAGCTTTTGCGTCTCGGCGGTGGTGTTGCTTTTTCTCGTTTTTCGTTCGTCCTCATTCTTTTCCTTCTTCTTTATTATAATGATAACGGCCCGACGGAGAGATGCGGTTAATATGAAGTATCGGCGATGGAGGGCGAGAGGGGAAGGAAGAGAGCACGACAGTAAAGAGCGAGATGGAAAGGGAAAGAGAGAGAGTCATCTACCAACAGAGTGGGTTTGGAAAATGGAGAGAAACAGGGTTGAATGAAGAGAAGAGAGAAGAAAAGACAGAGACGGCGGAGCGGCTCCCGAGGGAGAGACCCGTTGCTGCGAGGGTTTCGAAGGCCGAAGTCTCGAGTACCAAAGTCTACCATCCCTTTCCCCATACCACCCTTAGGTATGGCCTGCCGTCCAATCTTTACAATCCCCCGGCTACCCACGATCCCCTTCGGATTTTCACTAATTAATTCCTCGAATTCGCGCGCGGGTTGTCTTGAATTTGTTGGGGCTGTCTGAGAGCGAGTTCACCAATCAGTTTGCAAATCGAACCATCGTAAATGAATAAGATATTTGCTAATGACTCACAGTTATAATCCTGTCCAAAAATCGTGTCATTTTAGCAAGCAGTTTAGGGGTTGTCAGCTATTTGCGGACTTACCTAAAACAAAGAAAAGAATCGTAAGTTAGAAGTATACATTAACAAACAATAATCTGTAAACATTATGTAAAAATCTTAATAATTAATAGCATGAGTATTACAATGGAACTTTTATGGATCAATGTTTCTCATGGATGGAATCGACCGTTTAGATTTATGATGCGACTTGTCATCTCGTATCGGGCAAATCGATGGGATGCGGTGACGTATTAATACGTCGACTTTTCGGCACGTTACCCACGTGCGCGACATACGTCGTGAATGCCGGTTGTTAATTCGGCAGATCATGATACAACTTGTCCCCATTATGACCGATAAAACAACGGGCATTTGGCGTGTTTATGGCGTGCGCCAAATTCCGTTACATCGCCGTGGTACATAAACCACCGGCGAACGCCGGAAATTACACGATGGCGCCGAACAAAGTACGCAATTAAAGTCATGGTCATTCGAGCCGATCGAAAGCCCATTTGCTCTCGGTAGCGGAGCCATCGTTGAAAATCCCATTTTTTCCCCCGCACTTTCGCCATCGTTTTACGGCAATTCTCGCGTTGTGTCTCCCCCGCGGTACACTTCGCAGTTTTCACGTGTTCAAAAAAAAAAAAAGGCAAAAAAATAAAACAACAAAAAGGGGTGCGCCGTGCTCGTCCGGCCGACCGACGCGACGGAAGGGGGAGGGGGGAGGGAGAGGAAGAGAGCGACCACTGTGTAGAGCTCAAATTACGGAGCGGCGTGGACGGAATAATTGAAAGGCATCCTGTCACGAGAAGAGCAAAGGGCCGAGCCAAGTGCAAATTGAACCAGGAGGATGCTAGAGCCAGAACGCCCAGCGCGCCTATCTGTTTCCGGTGACCGCGTGCCCGGTACGAAGATGAAAGCGAAGTCATTAGATCGTCAAAGTGACATAGCTGACTTCGTACGTTTGTCGAACGGAGAACAAATTGCTGGATTTGGTGAATGTCGCATCTATACGTTAAAAATACGGAATTTGTTGTCCGACAGAGATTTCGATTCAAAATAATTCGTTTTGCGATGACTATCAGGCAAAGAGAAATTTCACATATATATTACATATATATATTCGTAACCATAATCCGAAAATGATTCTTATCGCCATAGCTTCAAAAAAATATCGTTGTATTATGTATACTTCGAAATTACGTCTATAATGTTCGAAATAATCTGTCTGTTCACAAGTATCATATTTTTCAAGAGTCTCCGTCGTCGAGAGACCGCTGTTATTACGTTTCTTGAAATGAAGGAGACACTAGCGAGGTGTCTGCGTTGAAATATACGTGCCACTGATTATTACGCGAGTAACGGCGGCGCAAACGGTGTTTCGTCCCCGTCATAACGAAATCCAGGAAATTTTTTTTCATTCAACGCCCATGCCCACCGCCCGTTAAGCGGATATTATTATCTTCACGTTCCTTCTTCTCGCTTCTCTCTCGCCCGCGTTATCGTCCGTTTTTCCCGTCGCGACAGAACCCCGGCATTCTCGCGAGAGTGCACGCTTGACGTTGATGCTGTTGCCGACCGAGATTCTAATTAAAAAATTAGCGTTAATTACGACGGACACGCGGCCGGCGCGCGTGCAACGTGACGCATCGCGCGCGACGACTGACGGTATGCGGGAAAGGGAGTCCAGGCGAAAAACTCGACAAATGCATTTTAATCAACGCTTCGTTGGTTTTTTCTCGCTCCCGCGTTGCGTACGGGAAACGAAGGACATTCGGAGTGTAAGAGGATTCCCATTGCTCTCTTGCCGCGAATACTGCGGATTTTCATCTTATCTCCCTGTTTTCATCCCATGCAGCTGATTTTTCTATATTACTTACAATATATATTATAGTATTTAATCGTAAAATATATATTTTGTATTAAAAATTAATGTCTTTTAATGTATTTTATAGTTATTATAATACCAGTGCTACGCAAATAATAACGCTTGCGACTTAAAATCGACTCTTAAATCAATTTTTTAAATTAGTTTTTAAAGAATCTCGGAACACTCTTTCCGATACTCGTATACAAAGTTACGAAAGCGCATATCTCTATAATAAATTTCGCTGTCTCGCTCACAGTTCGTGCGCCACTGCGATACATCGTAGAACTAATATTTTCATTGAGTATCTACGTTTATCCTTCCGAGTCATTAATTACCACAACGAGCTTACGCTGGGTAGGTATCGATCGACGGAGGAAAGCCCCCGATAAGCTCGGCGTGACCGACTTGGGGCGACGACGTTCCGGCAATCGCTCCGACTTGCCTGAGGGCAAGTCGCACGAGGGTGAGGCGCCACAAGGCTAAGGCACGAAACAAAAAAGTCCATCTTCTTCACGTGACCCTAATTTAACGTGGGCTACAGCGTCTCGAACGTGAGTTCTCGCGCCTCTCACGTCGTTCTCTCTGTCCACGCCACGACCGCCGCGATCGATGAAAAGAAAAACCGGTTTTGCAACCGTCGCAATAACGGCCGGCCAGACGCACGGACGATCGGCGGATTAATGAAAGCAGCGCGAGGTTAGTCGAGCGATTTCAAATCGCTCGCCGGCGAATTTTTTCCGTGAGTCGCCGACGCCGGTTATTAGACCGAATTAAAAAGTTCGATCCGCGGCGTCATGGCCGGACGATAACTCACCCTTTCAGTCGCCGTCGACGCAAAATGCACTGCGTGTCGTTCTGCTGCTCGTTCGGTCAGAAACGTGGACACGTGCACACATATATGCAGTTTTGCAGCCGCGCACTCGGCGTTCATTTCGAAAGCCATCGCATACGACTCGCGCGTCAATCACGGCGTCAGTTGTTTATTGTCGTTTCATGACGCAGTTTAATTTTCTTCGACCACACGCGAGCGACGATCTTTATTGCACGGTTTGTACTTTAGAACTGTGATCAGTGGAAGGATAAGAGATAGTGTCTGGATATGCTTTAATATAGCATTAAAAAGTGGCATACTCTACTTTTGAATGATGAAATAACGTTATACTCAATCGATCTAAAATGTCGTCGTAAGAAGTATAACTCGTAAAGTTAATTTTTTTCTAACATTAACTTTGATGAACGATCTCGTTACTGCATGTGTGCGTTGATCTTTTATTGATCCTTTTATAAAGAAGATGAAAGAAATCTTGTTAAAAATAATTTTCTTGATTTTAAAATAAAAATAATATATTCCTAAAATAATTAAGATATATCAATTGTTATACATCTGTTTAATAGTTAGGCACGCATTTATGACGTAATATTTGAGGAACGCCACATCTCTCAACTACTAGCATTTGCTGATTGACAAGAAAGATAGTTACCGGCTACGAAAGATAGGGAACAGAGAGGATTTCTCAGCACTAGTACCATCGGTATTTCAAGGGTACACTCGACATCTTAACCCCCCTCCCCCCCGCCTCTTGAACCTTCGTAACCTGATCTCGTAGTGTATCCACAAGAAATCGATCCAACAGGTTAACAGTCTTAACTACCCTCGATCGCCACAGACTCGCACGCTGCTACTCATTTTTTTCTGCAGGTTTGCTTAATGGAGAAAGGAGAGCTTTCGTCTCGGATTCTGTGTCCTCGTCAGTTTCATTGCTTTCCCCTCCAAGCGCCATGATTTAAATACGCAACCGGCACGGCCGGTTATCCAGGATAAATCTCGGAGACCCCAGGAGAGATGAAAAGCCTCGGAGCTTAATTGAGTATTTCTCCATCCTTTTCCCTCATCCGCTTTCCGTCCCGCGTCTACTCTTCACTTCCGGCTTGATTAATTTGATTTTAGTCTTCAACCGCGTGAATAATTGCCATTATATGCGACAATCGCTACTTTCCTAGGATTTTATTCAAAATTATTCGTGGACCAAAAATTATTTCTACAGTTTGCGGAGTGTCATTATTTGCGTAAAATTTTTATAGATTATGGAAAAACTAACGAAGATTTAGACATCTTTCATAAAGACGGCAGTTAGATCGTTAGAATTATCTGTCTAACGGCATTCGGACATAGTTCAGGAGTCATCTGTGACCGCTGAACGGTATTCAGAATTGATATCAAAGGATGGCCGGTTTATGAACGATAAATGGATGATGATACGAGGTCTATCTTCGTGCACCTAGTATCAGTTGCGACGCACATCATATGGACGATCAATGGGTGCACCATGAGGATCATAACCGCACCCAAAATCATTAGGGGATCGGAAACTGATTAAGGGGAGAGGAGTTAAGCCCGGATCAAGCGTATGAAAGAGTCACGGTGGTCCCTCATTGTCGAGCCGACCTATTCATTTGGCGTATTATCTGCTTGGTTCACGTGCGGTTGATACTCATCTATAATTTCGCGCCTGCCGGCGTCTTTGCCTTTACAAAATCCGACATTTCTACTCGTATATTAGTGTCACTAATATTTTGCTTTTTGCAAAATGTTAAATAAATATACTGAAAGAAGATATGATCGAAATATTAATTTCCGATCGTGATACTCGCATAGCTCGTAGCTTATAAACATTTTATTATTTTTCAAAGAAATATTAAATTCAGCTTATGATAATTTCGATCGGTATAAAACACATATGTTATTTGCAAATAATTTGCAATAAAACTGCATAGAAATTGGCAATTTCTTGATATTTTTAAGATAAAATTATATATACACAGTTATATAGAGGAATTTAAAACAAAAAAAAAAAAAAAACGATGATCATTAACGCTGCCCTGTAATTTCTGGAAATAATACGCAATATTATATTACGACGCGATGGTTTAATTTGAGGGGACTCTGAACAATACCGATTTATTGTTAGGCAGAACGTCGCTCGCATAATCCTTGGGTATATCAGGCGTACCCACGCCTCGACAAAAAGCATTCCCGGCTACAGAACAACGTAGGGGTGAGATGAGTTTTGAGGCAGCCCTGATTTCCTGGGACATATGCGCTGTAGAGCAGTGTTGAGTAATTGTTACGATTTATCAAAACGATATGTCGAGACCATACTAAGGGCGGTCAGCTGGCGCATAATCTTCGTAGGAACATCGAGGGATGACGAGGCGTTGACAAAAAAGAAATCGGTTTTGCTGGGGAGGATAATTCGTTCTGATATATCTTTTTAAAGGAAGCAGTTTAGCGTAATTTTTCTTTAAGTATTAAATTCTATTTGGGGAAGTTTCTTCTTGAAAGGTATACGGTGATATGGTGTACATTTCAATTTAACGTGCGCAGAGTCAAATGGATAAAACGTGAACCAATTGCGAGCTTTAGATAAACGAGGCAATATAATTTTCAATGACAAAATTAATCGTTATAGTTGTAATTTAATATATAACTAATTATGACCAATATAATATATTATATTAACAACAATAATATAATATGGTCTTACGATGATTAATAAATAGATTCTCGTGAGTTTTTAATGATATTGCAATAACTATTAATTTTCATTGAAAAATCATAATGCATTGCGTCGTTTCACAAATTCCATTTTTTATAACTCCATTCTTCCATACATAATTATTATAGTACTCTGTTCGAGAAACATTTCCTTTATTCAAATTAACTCTTTCAAATCTATTAAATTCTATGAATGATTCATAGTCCCTAAAATGTCCGTGTAAAATTACTACTTTTGCTTTGAAGGAGTAGCACATCACACACACATACATGTCTACCCTCTTATCATCCGGTTCTAATCAGACTGTGCGACTATGCATCAAAATCGATTAATTTCACCGTTTAATTTCACCGTGGTTACCTTACGACTCCACACACGGGCCTGATTCGTTAGGAAAATTATCCGAGCTCGAGTTCTGAAAGGGCGAATCGTCTCTGGCGTATATAGATGAGAGCAAAGACGGAGGGTGAGCAGCGATGATTCGTGCAGCCGAGGGAGGGTTTGTCAAAGTGACCGGTCGTGACTCCGGCCGAGCTATCAGCTGGCTATCATTCCGGCTTGCATTCACGAACGAAAGCAGAATGTATTCGAGTGGCTCTATAGCCGCTTTGGGAATAGTCGCTTTCGAGATTGCATGTACGGGGATGCTGTGTACCCCCTTTGGTGTATACATGTATACGTGTACGTGAAATCCTATGTGGATTGCGTACGTATCCGTACGTACACACATAGCCAGGTTACGAGATGCGAGCTCGGTCGCATCCCTCCTGATTGCACGTACGTGATACGCGTACGTTATTATGTGAACGAGCCGGCTTCCGAAAGCCGCGTTAAGGGCGGGTTTCAAGGGTGCGATATCGCGGCATTTCCGCGGCATCGATATTATTTTTTGATTCTCAGATTTCTCTTCGGGTATCGCATGTCGAAGAACAGGCGCGGATTATTCAAGCCAGTTGTCCATATGTTGCCGTTGCGTGATATTCATGAGAGATTTAATAATAATTATTAAATATCAATAGAGATTAAAAAATTATTAACAATTGTTCTTTGTCGTTTCGTACTTTACTTTATTTAATTTTATAATTATAACAAAATTAAACTTTTTCATATACCTTTGTTTTTTTTATTCCGAAAATACTTTTATTATGCCGGTAATATACTTTGAAAAAGTTTATCTTTCACATATAAGTATCGATAAATCAATCTTGACAATTCCTTTAATGAGAATTTACATAAAGGACAATAGATTGGATTATCGCAATGAGAAATTACTTGCGTATGTGATGACGCGTAAATGGATGCATTTAATTGAGCGTGAACACGCTTGCACGATATGCATACATTGCGCAGGAGCCTACGATCCGTGAAATGTATGTCAAAGGAAGGTTTTCAGGGATATCCTGGACATAGGACGTTATGATTACAAGTCCGCATATAATAGTAACGATTTGAATAACGATGCCGTCAAACGATAGCGTTCTGTGCGTACAACGATCGTTCGCAATGCACATGGCGCATCGATCAAATATTACAGCGCTTAAACTGAACTGCGGTCATTAACGTTTCAAATTATTTATTTAACGAACCGTACACATTGGGAATGGCTAATGCGGGCTATTGAAAGTGTTGCGCTACGAAGTGAACTTTGATAAACGAAACTGCAAACTCGAAATTAAGTTTCTTTCAGAGTAATTCGAGAGAATCGCGTGCTTCTCTAAAGCATAATAATAAACTTATATAAGCTACGTTTCGATATTTGCCGGATATGTATCGGTATTATATTTAGCAGCGACATGTAAAAAAAAAAAAAAAAAAAAAAAACTAGTCTGTCATACGCGCTTTCGAGGAACGCTCTAATTAAAATCATGCGCGCTTCGTGAATGAGCATGCAAAATGAAATGCGCCGGATATAGCGAGGCGCATTGCAAGGACCAAACAAGATTTGTGTTATTTCATGCGATTTATTTTTCGTGAGCGATTCAATGGGCGCCGTTAATATCGTGAATTGAAATCATTTTGATTGCGTCGTTACGCATACTGTGCGTTTATACGCGTCCGTGGAAAGCGCAGTGACGATAACTGGCGGTCACTGGCGTGAATATGCATGGCTAAAAATCTGCACGTGCGAATCGATAATTGGATTCACCATTCTCTACGGCACCATCGGCGGAGACGCAAAAAAGTGCAGCCGATTCGTCGATTTTGCGCATGCAACTTCTTCTCCCGCATTCTACCGGTAATTCTACCGGTTTTACCGATTCACATTGTACTTCGTTTCTCTTTAAAGATTGCTTATTTTTGTCAAAAAATATCATTATTCAAAGCGTATGTAAATGCTACGATGAAGTCAATTTTTATCTTAATAAAAACTTTAAAAAATAATGGATATAAAAAGTTTTAAATATATTATATTTTAATAATCAAGCCTTGCTAATTTTATTGAAAGAAAATTTAATTAATTCAAAACTGAAAATCCGTCACGTTTGTCTATTTTAAATAATTAAAGTCTTTTAATTTAATGTTGGATAATTTTGTAACTATGTCACATGATTAAAAAATCGTTATCTTTTTGTCTTGCCTTATTTTTATGTGGATAAAAATATATAATGATTAGTATTTATTAATTATTTATCATCAATTTTATTGGATAAGCTGAAATTTTTAGTTCACTGAATGTCACCAAAAAAAAAGTTATCTTTACTAGGGTATTTTGTAGTTTATACACGGCGAAGAGTTTAGGATCGTTCGAAAGCAAGTTTTTCCTGGAGGAGCCATTTCTACGAGTTACGGACGCGTAGTTTTGAAAATCTCGCTTAAGGGATTCGTCCGGGTTAGAATCGTAAACGGATCCCCCGACCGTAGGGATGGACCCTAGGAACGTTCGTAGGTAGACGGGAGATAAGGGACAGTGAGGGTAATTCCGTACTAACCTCCCCTCCTGCTTCATCCCTCCATCTACCCACCCTTTGATTTATTTAATTTTGTTCGCCGATTTGTAGGAGATTGCGCGCATCGATACCATTCGGCGATCGAAGTACGCCGATAAGTCGACTGCACGGTGCGCAGAAACTCGATATGTTACAAAATCAATCATACTTCTAAAATTACCGTCCGCTATATAAAGTCTCGCGTTGCGATGTGGAAAACAAATATTGCTATTCAATTTTATATGGTCGGTGTCATTGAACTATATACATATCGAAAACGTACGACTTCTATTAAAAACAGGTGGAACAGAGATAGCTGACAGGGACTCGGCTCCGTTTCTCTTCAACTCTTGCTTGTTATATAGTTGAAAAAATCATCGACTGTCTGTTACCAACGGACATGATGTCATTTTTCAGACGTCGTGAAAAATTCTATCAAGCTAAATCGATAAAAATTATTTCATCGATAAAAATAGAGATTACGAAATCATTTCCGCCTAATCACAATCACAATCAAAGTTCTACATTTCTACTTTTATCTAATATTTGTAATTACATTTTAAATTTTACATACGAGAAAGAAGAGAGATAGCAACATGATGATAATTTATAAATCTTTTTTGTATGTTTGCCGTTGGTTGTATGTCAGTGACACAAGCAAACTTATGTTTTCAACCAGTCAGAATTTACGAAAACTGACAGTTCTCGATCCTTGTTCATGGCTACGCGAAAAACAATGACATGCGGTATGACATATAATTCAATGATTGACGCAGCGCATAGCAAATGCGATTTTTGATATGCCGATATAATAATATATAGCGCGAGACTTGTCGAATCAAGAACGAAATTTAATTAGTGCAATTAAATTCCGCGATCACGTGTGACAGCCAAGCGACGGGTCGCTTGCCCGAATATTTATACACGAAATAGTTCAATTATCTTTAATTACATTCACGCTAACCGGAAGGAATCCCGGACTTCAGCCTCATGCTTTTTTCACGTTCGTGTCATAAACGATTCATAACGAATGCGTCAATTCACAATATATCTCACGGTAACGAGATTATCTTGATCGACCTGACAACTCAAAAAGTGCTAAACCGATACAATCGCGAAGAGGATCTCATATAATTTTAATTAGCGATAATATTCACGCGAAGCCGGCTAACCGTTCAATTACACACGAATTTCGCTCGGATCGATGGAAACTCTCAAAGTGTTTCTCGCGTCTTGCTCGAACAATGGTGGTCCGCCGCTCGGTCAGCTTTTAGCCGCAGACGATCTCGGGCGAGTGGGACGGAGAAAAAAAAAAGCTCCGACGGCTAGTCGCGACTAACTCGGATCACGCCGGACGGAGTTTCACTTTTAATTAATTGAATTCCATAATCTAATCTGGCTTCCGTACGGGCGTTCATAGCGTAGCCAACCCGTAACGTCGAAACGTATCCTCCTCGTACGTTCGCAAATGAACTGCTCGGACTACGCGCACACGAGTACGCGTACGCTCACATACGCAGCGCATACGTTTGGGGCGCGGTGCATTCAAATGGCGTCGTCAATAAGCCAGCCAGTCGATTTTCCGTCTCGATAAGGTCGCGATAAAAGACACCCTCACGCGTGCACACACACACACACACACACACACACACACACACACACACACACACACACACACACACACACACACACACACACACACACACACACACACACACACACACACACACACACACACACACACACACACGACCCCGAGGCCGGGGATCTCTTTCGTCGATCATGTTTTATCAGGTCAGAATTATGCCACCCTATCCCGATAGGTGCGCCTATTCTCAAACGACTTGGTCCAATCGAGAACGGTCGAGGATCCATGTGAATGCAAAGGGAAGAAAATCTATTCCGTAGGAATATCGAGGGCCGTCCACCATCCCTCGTATCCATATGTCCGACGACGACTATCGACGATTCGTCCCTCCGAAGATCGACGCGATCCCCGAAGGGTCGCGGGTGGCCACGGTAGGATTCCGGGCACGTAAGCTTTTCCTATTTATTGCACCTTTTTCGGCCGGCCGGCTTCGCCTAAATCATTGCGCATCCCCTTATTGAATGGGAAGAACGAGACGCATGGTTTACAGCCGCTGCCATTCGAGGAGCGTCGGCTAGGCGCTCGTCCTACGCCCGAGAGCTTCGTCCTTCTTCACTGACAGCCGTGAATAAAGTTTCCAATATCCCATTCAATCGGACGCCCGAGATAAAAGTCCGGAAAAACTCTTTCTCTTCTCAGCGACGTTCATCACGTAACTCTACCTAGGCTCTAACCTGTCGTAACGTCTCGCTCCTTTTTTGAAAGAAAAACGTGGAGATAATCAAGAAAGGCTAACATGTAAATCACGTAGAATAAGACAGATATTTTTCTTTTTAATTTCAAGTAAAATCTGATAATACGTATAATATCAATTAATAATTGACGATGAGATAATAGACCGCTGGCAAAGATCACAGATTGTTCTCCCGGTTATATCGTACAGGCGCGTATCGCTTTGCATGACCGAGTTTCTCAATTAGAGATAAGGATAATTACGTCGGCAATTTCCGCGATATGTGTATGCTTTTGTGCATAGTTAGATGGCGTACAGAAGACAATGGACCGTTTCCCGCTACTCCGATATCACGTCGATGCGATTGTATGGGCAACGTCGGGAGTGCATTGGAAGTAGTTATTTTGAGAGATAGATTCGGCAAGAGCAGAATTTAGCGCGTTTTAATATTAGATTCGCCCGGTTGGACGTCACCCATACTTTTGATCGCGCGAGTGAGAATGTTTATGCTATTGAATAACAGTCGAAATCGTTCTTTTGGCACGTGAGCATGAAGCTATCAAAACAATCGTACTTGACGATTTTGAATCTTGTCTGATGTTCCTAAATAAAATCTTACACTCAACTAATAATAAATGCTTTAATAATCGACCGAAGATGCGATAGTAAATTACATAATATGTTTAACTTTGTTTCTAAGCAATTTAAAAAAAGTAATTTAATACGCTACAATTTTTCGGATTGGCAGAAAGGTTAATACAGCCGAGTTAAAGCTCGCTTGACCGATGACCTTACGCAGTCAAATATGCGTCTCGCATCGGGACGTCGGGAATCGTGAGGGCTCGACCCCTCGCGAGAGGTCGAAACTCGGGATTCGTCGGTCAACCGTGCGAAAGAGGGTCGAAAAGGGATCCTCCGTGCTCGGTCGGCAGTCCTTTTTGCCCGGCGAGGTACGAAAATCCAAAAGGGTTGCTATTTTTTTCTCCCCTCCTCCGATTAAGGAAGCCAGCGGAAAATTCTTTGAAAGCGGCCGGTGCCACGGATTACTTTGCGCCTGCAGTCGCGGAGACCGAAAGGGGGATTGATCAAAGAATACGATCGAGGAAGGTTGAAGTAATATCCGGCGATCCAGGTGTTAATGAAGGGAGTTCAAAGGACGCTCTCTCTCTCTCTCGTCAGTGGGCCGCGACAAGTAAAAAAGGGCCATCGACGCGCCTCTTGAAGGGACCGACGGCGACGGCGACGGCGACGGGCTGAAGGAGCCGCAAGATTTCTCTCGACCGTGTCTGTGTCGGATAAAACGTAAATACGATGCAACGATGCATCCCGGAGACGGTCGAGAGAGATCTCCATTCTCTCCCGCCGTCCGTCTCTTCCACCGTAACATAAATATCTTCACAAGTAATTTCTACAATTTCTACGACGTAACCGCGAGTTTATTTCCGTCCCTTTTGTTGATTCGAGTGTTCTCAACTTGTAGACGTCTCTTCCTTTTCCACCTGTACTCCCCCTCTCTTCTCACTTCTCTCTATCTCCATCGCTTTTCCTCCAGCGGAAACACATGGTAATTCTGGAGAGAGCTTTGCACAATTAAACTTCACGTCATGATTCCGCCCTTGCGTGCTTATCGTAACCGGACAATGCGGAAGGTGGTAAGCGGAACGTGCTTAGAAGGACGATGGAACAATTAAGACTAATTGCAATGTAGTACAACGATCAGATGTTTTAATAGCACGAGCTGGAGCATATTAATTTTCACGTAAGAGTTGGAAATTCGAGTCGATTCTCAATTTATTTTTTACGATTCTGAAAATTGTTACAAGAGTGCCTGTAACTGTAACGATCCACAATTTTCATTAAATTTCTAGCGTTAAATGAAACTATTGATTTTATCTTCCTCAGCATAAAGATTTTGTTTAATCCTACTACTACAAATGAATTTATTACATCTGAAGATGTAAAATGAATTACAAATGGAAGAATCGCTAGTTTATTCAAAGTACATTTCGTGCAAGTTTATAAAAAGTTGATTTGCGATATATCTGACATTTAACTTCATGACGAAAATAATGCTTTCGTTTTCAGAACAGCGCCGTTTGCTTTTATTTTAGACACTGTACTGCAAGGGATTAAATTGTCTCGTAAGATTTTCGCATGCAGAGTGCTGTACCGTGGGCATCCACCCATGCCAGTTTATTTTTAATGAAGCAATTGGCCCAATTATAAAGGTTCTCTGTACGTTTAAGAGTACTGTAAGACTGCTCTTAATCTAATACATAAGATAATCCTTGCACGCATAACGGAATAAAATTAATAAAAAAATGTAATAAAAAAACATATATATTAACGCGACAATAAAATTTTAAATTATATAAATATTTTCTTATCTCTTATTTATTATGGATGTTTCTTATCTTTATGAAAAATATGACTGATAAAAGAAACAGAAAAATAAACATCGAAAAACTGCGATATATATTAATAACAGATCATGTATATTATTCGTTATCCATTAAATATTTTCAAGTTAACATTATATGTCCCAAGTAGTATAAAATTATTAATTGCAATATACAAAACTTAATTATTAGCGGAAGCTCCCGGAACAAGCTGTTTGTTCTGCATTATAACAAGCTTGTATCCTAGGATACAAGTTTCACGACAGTTTGCTTGTTAACCATAGCCTTAGGATGATTCACATGTGAACCGGGCTGCAGTATAAGGAACACGTGCAACACATAACGCATGTCGTTATGCCGGCACTCCTCGTCCGGCCGCTGAGAATGTAAAAGCACAAACGACTTTTAGTATCTAAATCCCGGCATGATTGGCTACGAGTTTACGACCACGGCGGCTTCGCCGTTAAAGCAGTTATAGTCATTAGCTGCCGTGTCATTGGTAACGTGGAATCAGGACTGTATGGAACTCCACCGTCGTATAAATAACAAAACGGAATAACAATGTTGCGTATTCGCCTTTGAAATTATAATTAAACGCAAATCGCTTTTCTCGCTTCGCAGAACTTTCATATAACTTTCTTGGTGCGTAAAATCTAATCGGGTTACGTGTTCCCGTAATAATTACCGATAAAAGTAATAATGATTTGTTAAAGCACTTTTGGAGATATATATATATATAACGCATTTAATTTTGTGCCTATTCTTTATATTAAAATTTTTAATGTTTTAACGTACTATAATTAAATATCTTGATGTATCGATGCAATAAAAATTAATTTAAATATAGTGAGAAATGCTCGTCGAAAAATTACTGTTATTTAATTGAATTGAAGTAAATCGAAAACAACATACTGAACAGGAATTTATTAATTAATGTCAGCATAAACTGTGATACTGAGCTTATAAATAGTATCTGTTACGAGACACTCTTCGTGGAAATTCTTCAAGGAAAACGTTTCTATGCAGATGGAGCTTAGCAGAGACGACAGTCATCGAGACAATTAAGGCATTTTTCGGTAATTAACCGAGTACGTCACGCGCCGGCCGTCGTCCGTGCATCAAATGAGGCACCCTATTTCTCTCGAAGCGATCTCGAAAGTCGTGTGCGGTCGAGCCAAACGTGTGTGATCTCAAGATTCATTACATTCATCCTACGAAAACGATTACGTGGATTCTATTTTAAATATTATAAAAATTCTTAATTATATCTTTTTTATTTTTAATCTTATTCTCTATTTACCTCCATATCTATATTTTTATTCGTCTTTGGTACTTAGGGATTATAATTTTATTGGATTTCTAAAAAAATATCAAATAAAAAGTACTTATAAATATATTCTATGGCATCTACAGAATAACAATAAACATGTGTTTAACAATGTTTCATCGCAAGCGACATAGATAGTGACAAACGTTAACAATGCTGGCAATGTTCAGTATTATATCGGAGAGAGAACCTACTACGACCTCATTATATCTGTCACGTTGCTATTCATCATAATTTTGCTTCTCCTCTCTTTGTTATTCTCACTCTCACTCTTTTTCATAGAAAATAGCTTCAGAGTCGTCATGGCTAATTTAAAGACGCATGTAAAATTATACTTGGTTCAACGTAGGCGTGACATTACTTTACGATTTCAACCAAGCAGACTGCTTACAAAACCGGTCAGTGCTTTGACGTGTTTATAATTTGTAAGATAAAAGAAAATTTATATACTATTATATTGCTGTCAGTAGGCGCCATCAGAGCAAATATTATTCAAATTATAAAATCAAAAATTAAATGTGAAGATAATTCTTTTTCAGAAAAACAAGATTTGTCTCTGATAATTTTACAGATATTTATTTCGCGAAATCATTTTAATTATCACAATGTTATCATAAGTAAGCTATCACAAATCCATTATTTGTTACTATTTGTAATGCTAATAAATATTCTAATGTGTTTTCGGTCTATAGAATGCTGCATAGAATTATAAAGAATTAATGGAATAATACGAATAATCAATATTGATAATGAGATAAAATTGCCACAATATAGTATAATCATTCTAATCATTGCGTTAATTTAATATGCATCATTACGTAAGAACATCCGATAATGATCGTCAATGTGAGAACGAGAATACGTACGATGAGGCCTGCATTTTTCCCTCGTGCATACGTGCATCTGTGCGGCACGCGTCACCGGTTAGTTCGGTACCGGTTGAAGAATATCGACTATTGCAGGGACCAATGAGAGATAAGAGATTAGAAGCACACGTGACGAAGGCCTGCCGTCCCTGACAGAAGCACGTGGCTTATGTCATCGAATAGAGGGAAATAGAAAAGATTAGGATAGTAAGGAAAGACCGTTGCGCTCTCTTATCGCTAACCGATGCCACAGCGGGGATTGCACTGGATTTAACAAGGGTCTGGAGATGATTCGATTAAGATTTTTTTGCAATGCCAGGGGGAGAGAGAGAGAGAGAGAGAGAGAGAGAGAGAAAGAGAGCGTGTGACGTCGTTGTTGACGCAGCTCTGTGTAATTTTAAGATATTTTTTATAATTCTTATAAAATTTTTGCATAACAAGTTGTTGAATATGATTGAATTATCTTCTTGATAAAATTATAACGTTTTGAAATTGTTAAAGCATAAAATATTAAAGAATCAATTTTAATTTTCCGTTATTAAAAAATTATCAGAAATTGAAAGTCAATTATTTCTTCACTTTCTCTTTTTGTTCTGGCCAATGTGTTATCAGTCATCAATTAAATATATAATAAAACAAATTCCAATGCAAAACAACAATAGGTAATTTTAAATACGATAAAGCCTAAGCATGTACTCGCTATTTTTTTTTTCCGATTCCACGTGTACAGTTAACAAAAACTGTTGTTGCCTTGATAATTAACGCGAGAGCGACTTTATCATTGCGGTGGGAAAGAGACGGCGTTGCGGTTAACGAGCGATCATTTCACGGGGTCACGTGCAACGCGTGGCGGCGTAGACGAGAGCGGTAAAAAGACAGAGGCGAGTGCGCGCCGTCAGACAGATACGAGTGGCTGGCTTTCCTCTTTTCTCGTCTTTTCCTTCGTCTCCCGTAACCTCTTCGCGCAGGGTTCCGTTGAAAAACGAGAGTGTTTATCAGGGCGCGTTTAGCGTAATCTCATCTCCCGAGGCACTCGCGTAATTAGGATCGTCTCCGTGGCCCTCCTCTCGCTCTTTTTCAAAGTACAATACTTACTCGACACACAAACATGTACCTGTAGAAATACACACACACACACACACACACACACACACACACACACACACACACACACACATCTAAAATGCTGTGCTATGTGTGTGAATGCGCACGCACGTTCCACGCATTACTGAGCGGTCTTGCTGCTAATTTCTATCTTTCGTTGCTTCTCCTTTTCGCATTCTCCTTCACATCCACTCTCTTTACTTCGTCTCTTATTCGATCTGAACTCCAATTTAGATTGAAGCTGGAGATGGGACATACAGCGGTCCAAATGAGAAACTCTCTTCGTCTCGGATTCTATCTCTATCTCCCGCAGTGATTGTTCTTTTTTTTCTTTTACTCTTCAGACAACTACTTTCTAACCAGCGAGATAAATTAAACTGTACATTTCATTCATTTAATACAAACTACTGAAAACAGCTAGATTTTAAGAGCGTAAAATTTTGACATATTTATTTTTTCTTTTATAAATATCAATAGAGAATAAAGAAGACAATATAAAGAAATAAATATTGTGTGCAATTAAAAAATATTATTATCAAATTAAAGAAAATAATTTCATCTACGTAAAACTTGTATTATTTATTTCCCTTGCCCTTTCCTGCGTAGTTTTTAGAAAATCTTTTTGACTTTAACGGGGAGAGGGGGAATGTCCTCGCGCGCGTATTGTAAAGAAGAGGACCGTCGTTAAGCTAACGAGCACGTTTGTTCTGACGCACGTTTCATTCCCCAGAGAATCCCGACGAGTTTGAAAATTATCAAACTGATAATGAGCATGGCGCGGGTTATCGCGTGATTTACGGCAAAATACCAATTTCCTCTGTATAGAATTACCGTGGGTGGGTATACAATTACAGGGCTCGGTTCAGCGAACGGCGATGTTTGTTACGTTTCCATTGGAAAACGGGCATTGATCGATAAGCGACCTACATTTTTTGTATCAGTTGCTTTTTAATTGTTCCGACTTCCTCCAATTGCAGCTTGATTAATACCGCTATACCTTTACCTACGGCCGTTTATTTAATCGTCCCACTTTTTTTCTGTCGCACTACGTGCAACATTGCTGCATTTCCGTCCGTTATTTTTCTCACATTCTTCCCAATCGGAGTAATCCAATCAACGGAAAGGTCGCCATTATGCAAAACTCTCACATGTGCTCGTGCAATTAGTTGGAATCGTTTCGGCGAATTGTGATTTCTTGTTCCAATTTTGTTCGATACATAACAACAAACATGCGTGACGCAATGACAATATATTGTTACAATACCTTTGAGATAATTGACGTGATATTATTTGTGTAAGAAATACGTGAAAAACTGATAGCTTTGTCTTTCAATTAATATGATATTAAAAACAACGGCGACGTGTTATTCTGGTACTACTTGGCACGTTGCTAATTTAATTTAATAATAACGAGTTTTAATCGTACAACTTTTTTATATTGAGAATCTTCGGTGACTTTAGTTTAATTGAGTAATAAAAAGTTATTCGCTTCGAACAATTTCAGGGAGATATTAATCTAAATCCAAATTACGAATGATACACGTCGATTGCGGGAAATAAAGATATTAAAAATTCCGAATCCAATTTTTGCTACAGTAAACTTACAATTACGAAACAGTGACACTTTTTTCAACTTTCATATAGAAATAGCCTTTAATCCGGTGCGAACGCGACTCCGCGCGGTACACGTCTGCATTAAACATCGGGACCCGTTCGAAATAACGCCTCCCACTGACGATACATCGAAAATGCGTTTTCCATTATCCGCTCGCGAGCAAATCGCGTCGGCCAGGTCCGCGAAGCGACGATCGCCGAATGCGATCGCTCTCGCATCGGGCACTGGGACATAGGTCAATCTCTCAATCGTTGACATTTTTTTTTTTTTTTTTTTTTTTTTTAATAGATAATCCCGAACAAACCAATTCCGCCGTACCCTACTATCGCGACGTATGTAGACGCACGTATCACGATTTTCGAGCTTACGCTCCGCTACATGCCGTAGCAGATGGATTTCCACGGATCGCCGCACCATTTTCGGGCGCTCATTCGTTTATTGCCTAGGTAACTGCTGGATGATGGACGGGCACGAATGCAGATGACAGAATTGAAAGTGATCGTCTGCTCGGACATGCCTCGTTGCCCTCCTTTCCCCTGAAGTGCCCTCGGTAAGAACAACGTAAAATTTCGGCTGATAAATCTAACTATTCGCAAATTTAATTCTTTATTACAAAAGCGACGTGTGTTGCACAAATATAAATATCATAATCATTATTTATAATATTTATAATTTTATGATTATTACAATTTATTATTTATTATTAAATATGAAATACAAAAGCAATTTCAAAATTCACTCGAAATATAAGGGTCAGAATGTATATCCCGTTTTAGATACGTTCCAGTAATAAAAATGCCATCCGCGCGATATATATTTCTGTTATAAACGGTAATCTTAGATGGAAACGATTCGCCGATCCGTTTAACGATAGACTCGTAGCCGGCGAGCCGATCAATAGATATTTAAACTTCATGCGTATCGGACAACTGACCCGCGGAACTGACTGGCGCTGAATGGGGCGAGTAGCGAAGCGTAATTCTTTATTTATCGACTTCGCAATGGTGTTCTCGATAAAGCTCACGCGCGTCCAGACAGCGGAGGGATCATAAAGCCGGACAACTACATATATAAAAGTCCATCCGCACCCGTGGTTCGTTACACATCGAACGAGATGCATTTTTATTTACGCCCTGCATCGCGACGATTTTGAGCGCGCGCCCTCGATTATTTCTTGCGCCCCGTTCATTTCATTCGATTCCCCGCGCATCGTCCATCCATCGCCCACGTACACGCTTCTAAATGCGACGCTTATTTTCAAAACACCCTTCCGGATTAGCCGTTTCGCCGTGTCCCGCACAAAGCGAAGGCTCCCCTTCCTCCCTCGGTGAAATGCGGATACGTGACAAGCCAGGTGGCACGTCATCGCCGATCGCGACGTTCCCCGGCTTTTTGTCACGCTAATACGCATACCTGACAAGCCACAATGCTTCGCTTATTTCGTTACCGAATACACGCTTCCCGTTACAACCCTCACTGGGTAACAGTATATCTATACGACCGAGTGTTACAGCATCAAATTGGAAAATACCCTTATTCCCACCGAACCGTTTGCTTGTGCTTGAGAGAAATAGATTTAAAAAAAAAAGAGGCTCGTACAGGCGCGGCTAGTTTTAAGAGGATCGACTGCCAACGTGTAATAGTGTCGCGTGGTAGTGGTACTTTCATAAATCATATTTGAGCCCCGAGAAGAATAGAATAATGTCGCTCCGTCTAGCATAAAATAATAATTCCGGAAGCGGAACCGCTGCGGAGTGTAATTGTATGAAATGCTCGACGTGGTTCCCATCAACTGTAATATTTCTCGCATTGTGTCGAGGGCGTGGTATAAAATGTTGGAATTAAAGATTTCTTTTCAGCAGACGTTGCTGCATATCGAGCGATGCGACAAATTGTCCGCTATAAAATTTTAAACTCAATAGGAGGATCAATCAACGTAATATTTAAGGAAATCGGCAAGCACATATTTGAATATGTTTGACCCGCTTTCGAGAAAGATACGCTGTTTGATCAACAAACCCTTGGGGTGTGGCACACGACGTCTCGATCGTCCTCCTCCTCCTCCTTCTTCTCACAATTTTTGTGAAACGTTTATACGAACGACGGCCACCATCATAGAACGCTCTAGGGGAGTCATAATGACTTTCCCGAGGAAAGAATTTCGTGGGTGGGCCGTACGGGGTTGAATGCAGATAAGGGCAGGCGTGCCACTTAAAAATCCCATTAAAACGATCGACTCGTATCCCGGCGTTCCCGGGGACTAGAATGAAGTCCGTTGATACCGGCCAGACGACCCGACTCGATATACATGTGTGCATGTGAACCGCGTTTGTGTACGTGTTGCCACGTCAAGGATACTTTTCGTACATAAAACAGATCCTCCCGCCCAAGCCTTTCCCCGTCTAACGATATTACTCATAGCGCGGCACTTCGTCCGTCGCCGAATTTATGAACGCCTCCTTTTCTCTGTCCTATTTCCTAAAAAATAACATTCGTCCATCCATAGAACCGGTCGTCTCCGGCCCCGTCTCGTTTTTCAGGTACGTAACCTGAAGCTACTGTGTTTCGGGGGAAAAAATGGAAAATATTTTCTAGGATACGAGGGAGCACGCCCTAGAAATGGTCGTTTACACGAATCAGTGGGGGCCTCGCGAGGACACGAGTTTATTCGAGAGCTCGTAGCTAGAACGAAGATGAAATGTAGCGTCGCGCACGTATATATGCGCACGCGCATATGCGCACAGCGATGAAACGTGTATATGCACGGGGATAATATAGAGGGGTTGCGAAATTTCCCCCTGTATTGTCGCAAACCCCATCTCGGAGCCTGGACATATTTCAAGATTTGTTATCTTCCGCGTCGCGCCCGACCTGGAGGACCGAGGTTTGGGCTTACACGTAGAATATGACGATGGTAAGTATAACCGCAGGCTTCTCTAATATCTCAATCCGTTATCGTCACAGCCGTTTTTGTATGCGCGCTTGTCACTGCGGCTGTGAATAACATTTTCTGACAACTTAGAAAGAAATTAAGATGCAGAAACGATATTTTAATGATATTTTTAACGATATAAAATAATTAGCGTTCTAATATGGAAATCTTGTGTGTGTGTGTGTGTGTGTGTGTGTGTGTGTGTGTGTGTGAGAGAGAGAGAAAATAAAGTAAAAAATGTTATATTAGATTTAAATCTAATTTCAAAAACTACAAGTGAATAACAATAATAATGAAAAATTAATTGAATATTCAAATGAAAAATTAGAAGTACGATAATGAATTTCAATTTGCAAAGGTTCTAAAGTATGTTTGCTCGATATATTCATCTTCTTTATAAATTATAATATAATAATAAAAAGAAATTTGTAAAATGTACTTATAATTAATAATACACAAGATGTGTCAGAGATTTAGTAATATGCAATAATATTCTTTTTTCATTTTCTTAGAGAAATAATATATCAACTAGCTCTTCAAAATAACGTTATAGGGACACAATTAGGCGTTGCGACGGCTCTTTGCAAAGTTCCATCGTCACGGATTTACTGTAATTCCACTAAATACCCGGCTTCCGTGCTCGGAGAATCTTCCTCGAATTCTCGCAGCATTAATGTTCAAGACTCTGCATCATTTCAAAACTAATATAAAAACTAATATATATTCTCCTATACATTTCTAGTTTCAGCCTATATTTTTCAAAATAACGCAATGATTATGACGACAAGAAAGTGATTCTCGAAATTAACTTAATAATTGAATAAATAATTTGCTGAATAATAAAATAAAAATTCGAGTCGATAACGATGTTTAAAGAGAAATGTGTGACTCGCAGGTATTTTTAGGCGAACATATAACATGCTTGCGCATATATGTAAAACTTATACATAGACGCCTGATTTCATGCGAGACGATGTGCATATTTTCCGTAGCTGGCACAGAAGACGAGTGAGCGGAGCGAGCCATCGGCGCGCCTTCGAGATTCGCGATCTTGATCGAACTGTCACCTCGAGAACGCGTGCAGGTTGTACGCGCAGATTTCCCGAGATGACGATACAGCACGTAGGTACACGTCGCGACGTCGTGTCGCGAATTTTCCTCGTCGGGGATTTAGCATAATTCCGTTGGCTAGGCGCCCCGCGCCACGGTGAGAGACGGTCGCGGACGGGGGGGATGATAGGGTGTGTAGGTGGCGGCGGTGGTTGTGAGGACGGTGACGATGGTGGTGAACGTGTCCTCTCTCGTTCTCTCTTTCGCTCTGTCTCCCTCGCTCGCTCAAGGCAGGCATGCCGTGACAGCGTGTGGGTCCATTTGGTTCTCAGTGGTCGCTATGGTAACCTCGACCACCCTCTTCTTCCCTCTCGGCATCCGCCACCCGGTTCTCTGCTACCCGGTCCTCTCAAACTCTCGCCCTGCCTCTCTCTCTCTCTCTCTCTCTCTCTCTCTCTCTCTCTCTCTCTCTCTCTCTTTCTTGTCTCGTTTGCTCTCTCGCTCGCTCGCTCGCTCTTTCGGTATCCCTTCTTCTTCCGCTCCTTTCCTCTCCATTCTCGCGCGCGTTCTCTTTTTCCCATATCCGTCTCTTCCTGGCCAACTCGCTTCATATGACGTTCCTCTCTCTTCTGAATACTCAGCTGTATAGGTAACCTGCTCTAGCTCCCTTCCTGGTGGCTGCTGTCGATCGGGCCGCGCCAGTAGGCTAAAGGGTTAATGGCCCCCTGGACATTCCCGTGACTAAAAATTACAGCTACCGTTGCCGTTGATCGTTCCGACACGACAGGCCCGAGTCGATCGCTGTTTCTACCTTTCGGCCGCGAACGCGTTCTCGAGATTTCCCTCTGTTTTATATCACATGTGCCGATGTAGAAGCAAAGCGAATTTATTTATGGCCTTTGCGGCCTGGTATGTTGCGAGGAACTCCGGTTACGGCACGAAAAAAGAACGAAATGCTCGGAAAATCCTGTATCGCCTCGTCCGCCGCTGGCATCTACGACTCTTGGTAAGAGAGCCCGAACGTTAAATAAATCGTTTTAAACCGGGGAAATATAAATCGCGAGGAGAACGATGGCGCCAGCAAATCTGTACGCGTTACCGCGGGGAAAGAAGAAAGATGTGAGAGCTTTAAAAAAAGCGATCTTGCTGTTTATATGAAAGCAAGAATTGATTTGTAAAATTCAACTCTTAACTTATTTTATTTAATAAATAATCTGAAATATCACTGTCCGTTACGGCAGCAATTTTGAAAGAAAAATATATTATTTAAGAACTTTATATATGTATTATTTATATATGTATTATTTTGTAAATGATTTCACAAGTTTTATCCTAATGTTTATGTATGTTAATTTTGTCGAGTAGGATAAAATTGTATATAGAAATAAAAAATTCTACTCATTCTTAGATTCCGATATTGTTGTATCATGTCGCGACGTGTTATATCAAGATTCAAGAAATTTCTCTCAAACATGTGTGGTTTGTCGCAGGTTGCCTCTATTCGTCTCTAGCGATGCATGCGTGCGGTTGTCTAAGTGCAGACTCTCCCGCATTCGCAGACTAATCAAATTTACGGTCTCATCTCCCCGTTGTGCGCGTTTCTGCCGGTCCATTTAGCGTCTGTTCGTGTCTAACTCATGAGGACTTACTATAGGACAATGTTCGAAGTTTTCCGAAAAATCGAGAAGCTAAAAACGCGAGGTGTAAAATCACAAAGTGTTGTTTAGACTTCAATCGAAATATATGCAGAATTTTATATTCATTAATGTTTTTACAATTAAAATTATTATCATTAATGAGAGAATATCTGTGTTATATCTTATTAATTGGAAATTGGATTAATTGGAAATTTATATTTTAATTTGTTATAAAATCTTAATAAGCGAATTCTGTAATAAAAATCATTTATCGTTAAAATGATAAATACGTCATTCCGTTTAACTCTTCTTAGAATTATTTTCCGCTGTGCCATGAGATCCTTAATCCGTGGATTAATTCGGGACATTTAATCCTAACTACGAATGCGATCGATACGATATCCCCGATATTGCGACACTGAGTTTGAGTTGGTTCGAGTCACGATCGACAGGGGCACGTCGGCGGGCACAGCGAAGCAGCAGACTCGTCGTCGTGCCAAGCACGACCGGTGCCACGATCCCGCCCCTTTTCACTTCCGGTACAAGGTGCGCTCCGGAGCACATACGCCGTAAGCTAGACGGTAGGCGGATCGATAAGGAGACGAGTACGAACGAAGGCTGTTCTACCCCGAGTGCGCGGAGAAGAAAGAGGGACGGAGAATCGAGGGGGTGAGATCGAGAGAGGGATGATGGAGACGCGGCGGGGAATGGAAACGCGCGGCCGACGGAGAGAGAAGGACGACAAAAGAGAGAGAGAAAGAGAGTGAGTAAGGGAGAGAGAGAAGGGGGAAGGAGGGGGGGAGGGAGTCCAGATCGGCGGGAGACGTGCCGCGGAAGAAATGAATTCGAAAAGGGGTTATCCGCGCTATTCCGCTCGTATCTATAGCCGCGGCCTATCGATCTGACGGCATTATTGCTGCAGGAAGCAGCGACCTCAAATTCAGCCATCTGTGCCGCGAGAGCACCGCCGTTCATATTTCATCGCGAGGTGCTTGCACCGCGCCGTTACCGTCGCCGAGCCGCGCGGCACCCTACGCGCGCGGTATATGCACCCTATCTGAGTGAGCATGCAAGCACTTTTCCTTCGCGTTATACGCTTCATAATCATTACATCATTTCAAACGGCACAGTCACACATCGTTACGACGTAAAAGAACTATCTAGAGATTTCTGATTAACAAAAAAATATAAATTGACGAGACGTATTTATTTATGTCACTGTGCACTTGATATTAAAAATGTTGTAATATTGTATATTACGAATTACGATAAGCATTTTAATTTTTCCGTTGATGACGATTTTTCTCTAAAGCTGCGTTTTTGTTCGCTAAACACAAAACGCGACTTCCAAACGCGATATTATAAAAGAATCTATCTTCAAATGCATAATCGTGTATACGCTTAGTAACGCCTCGTTAGTTAAATAATTAAATCACTTTTGCGTGATCAAAGTGTTAACAAATTAATAGTAAAAATGAACGCGGGGTATAGTAACGGAGTTATAAGTGCAGATTATACTGCTCGATACGCAGCTCGGTCGCTTCCGTGAGTTGGTCTAGCATTTTCTCCCCCCCCCCCTTCTCCCCCCCCCCACGGCCGGAACCATTCACCCTATAATCTTGTCGTTACCTCGTCTTCTTTTACAGCCCGCGAACGATGACATATCCCCTAGGAATATCGCGTTCTTCAGTAAGCGCGCCTCGTTCTTTAGATTCTCCGCATGAATTCCTTCCGAGACGGCTCCGAGTTATATTTGCGACTTTTGAACGTGCGATTTTCACTTCTCTTCCTTTAGCGTGTTTCCATATGTAGCGAAAGAAATGGATGCGAACGATTCTATTCAGATATTGTTCTGTTTCAATAAAAGAAATAATAATAATAATAATAATAATAAAAGCGTACTTTTTACTTTTTACTAAAAAGTATTGGATCCTCATATTTCTTTCCGTATATTATTGCAGCTGAATAGTTTAAATGCGCTTCCTTATATATTAAAAGATTAATATCATATATGCTGTCAGATTGTATAAGATCTGGTATTTAAGAAATTCAATATATTCACTCATCTTATTATAGGAGATGTAGTTCGCGGAGTTTAACAGCGCGCAGGATAATCATAGTAAAACAAAATTAATTTTCGATGTGATGGCTACGAATCTTGGCTTGGATTTAGATTATTTCCACGATTGATTTATCATCCATTAATTATACTCAGACAAATCAAATTTTCGAATCGTTCTAAAATTGACGTCGAATAAAAACGAATGAATAATAAACTGTGATTGATCGATTTGCACATTGCATGATGCTTCCACCGCGAATGGTATATCGATCTATTTCCGTTGTTTTAACAGTCTCTAATCAGGATTCATTGACCAACGACGCGGGATTCCGCATCTCTAGATAAAAATTCCGGGGCCTAAAAAGGGGTTAATTCAGAGGTTAAAGATTTCGCACGATAGAACATCCAAGTTGTACGTGCTGCCTCTCGAAAAACGCAGATGGAGTTGTCGCCAGCGGGAGGGGGGTCAGGCCTACATAGGGTCTGCATTATTTATGAACTTGCTGCACCGTTGATGAGAGCGGCTCCATTTCGCCTCTCCCTTGCTTCAGCGATGGAGAAGAACGTGCGTCGGATTGGAATCGGTATCGGACGATTCGTCGTGGAGCGGAACAAATCGCACGTGAGTAAGTTGCCGCTCGCATCTGTCGGTTCTTGTAAATAATTAAAACGTGCGTCATCCTCGTGACATACGGGAAACTTGCCAGACATATTAAGCAAGAAACGCTCGACGCTCGTTCGACTTCAGAAAGTAACAAAAATTATATTGGTTTATAAACACGCTACATTAAAAATGTCTAATTATTATATATAATAGCGCAAAGTTGCCGTTATGTGTAATTTCATATATTTATTAAACAAATTTCAATTAATAAATAAAGAATAGATTTGCTCGGAATCTGTGATGATGGAATTTCTACAAATTTGTATCTCAATTTTTTTTTTAAACGTCAAATAGAAATTTGTTTTTCTGGAGCCGCGAGTTGTCAAACGATACTGTCAGGACGATCGATTTATTACGTCAGCCAAAAGGCCACAGAAGATCGTGGAGCTATGAGTTGAAACCCTCTGCAGAGCGCACCTAATTCCACACGGGATTTGCTAATCCGGGGTTGCAGAGTCGGTCATTATTTGGTGTCGCGTGATCTCGGGGGTAAAGCAGCGCACGGGGCGTATCCCGGTACCATGGAACGCGCTGTATTTATCCCCCGATATATCACCCGAACCCCTAAATGCCCCGGAAAAGCTCGTCCGACCGAAACTAGGCGCGTATAGAGCGTCGCGGTATCATGGAGCAGAGCGCGGGATAGCATTTAGCCATAACACGGCAGTATCGATTTTTAATTCGCTTAAAAATCGCTTTAAGCTGCGATAACGATTGAAATATCTTTTGCATTAGCAGCCGTTTGTCTAATTACGGAGAAGATTAAATCGAATTGCGCGGCGCTGCACCGGCCCGTCGATACATTCAATCTCTTTGATCGCGTCATTATTAATAGCTCTTTTATCGGTATACGTTATTTAGTATTCTGTCCTTAGCTCTGTATTCCTATTCGGTCGCGTATCTCTCTTTTTATCCATGATAATTGTCTTTTGTTCGTGCAATTGAAAATTCACTATCGAACCCTATCGCAAGCAGCGAGATGGATAATCGAATAAACCAATAGAATCTAATAATTTTATGACAACTTGTGTATACGTCATAAATATTTGCTATACACATATAAATATATCTGAAAATATCGAAAAATTACAGTAATACACAACTTATTTCTTTTTCGCAATAAAAAGCTATTGAAGCTCGTTTATCTTTGCGAAATAGATATTTCGATGCTTTTTTGAAACGACGCGAGAAAAAAATTTTGAAATTGAATAGAGGACACACAGACAAGCCTCAGAAAGATATCCCTCCAGTAAGGAGAATCAAACGAAATCAAAGTTTATGTCGTCGCATTTATCGCGAAAGGAAGATTACTAGCTGACTGCTAGGGACGGTGCGAATCCCACGCGCGAGGGAATCGAGAGAGCGTAGAAGACCGTGTGTCCTCGGAGCGTGTGTCTATGTACAGGCCGATAGGTATCGATCCCGTTGACTCTATTCAGTGTGCACGACTCTCGACGGGGTGAGTTATATACCGCGGGCCGGTGCTACGGTAGAGTAACCTCCCTTGTACACGCTTGGTAGCGTGTGTGCTTGTGAAAACACCGATATCGTTATTTATGCATCGCGCCGATGGTAGGCTGTATATCTCGTCTCCCGAATGTATCTCTCTCCCTCCCTCCCCCTCTCCCTCCTCTCTCTCTCTCTCTCTCTCTCTCTCTCTCTCTCTCTCTCTCTCTTTCTCCCTTCCTCTCTCTCCCTCGCTCTCTTTCACTCTGACGCACTTGCAGTCCTTCGAAAACTGCGCCAGGGCCCGTCGGTGAAGTTACGGTTAGATTGTGGCTTTCTCGGGAATTCTCTGGATTTTTACGTGCATTCCCCCAATCCGTCGCGTCGCGGGATTCGTTTTCTCGTACTCGATGCGTTTCTCCGCTCCTCCGCGCGTTTTCGCTCCCTCGGCGATACCGTCAAGCACCGACGCGAGCACCTCTCATCTCTCTCTCCCTCTCTCTCCGTCTGTCTGTCTCTTGTCTCCGCTCTCGCAAACGGTGTCGGGGTTTAACGCTTTGCGGTTCAGATGTTTTCCGTGCTCCCCGCAACACCACGCGAATTAATCGCGCGCCGATTTGCCGGTATGCACGGTCAACATGCGTATGTACGCAGCCAGCGTACATACTGATATTTCGCAAATAGGCTAAACGCATTGTTGAACAATGCGGACGCGCGGCAAACTCCATGGCCGACAAACGCAAATCATCGCGACGCGATATTATTATATTATATTTCGGGAGTAAATGTTTTGTGATGTTAGAGGTAGTTACCGCACTTGTGCGTGTTACAATATAATCGAGCCTATCGCAAAATCTGTAATAGCTGTAGCATGCAAGAGTAAGAATACAGGCTGTCATAAACGCAATATCTCGATGTAATATCATTGGCTTTTACGTTACTTACGCACTTGATCTAAACGTGATAGCGGAGTAACGTATCAAGAATATCAAGAATAAAGAAATTACTATGCGTATCTCTATATGGATATATAACTTCATCATGAATTAAATATAAATACAATTATTCCTTTTCTGATTGTGTGAAAAGGGAGAGATGATTATTCGACAAACAGAAATTTTATTCACGGCTGATGAAACGGCTGGCTGTTCCAATGGAAGATCAACGTTAACTATACTTTTTGATACTATCAAAAAGTATACGCCATCTCTCGCCGTAGGTTATTTTGCCCCATTTCCAATCTATTCATCGGGCATTGTCACCGATTGTTCACGATCGTGCGATTCAATATCGCATTCGGTGTCTCTCCGTTAACGACCGTCAAAGTGCACCGGATACCGTCAATAGTAGACGCGAAAGTGTTAACGGGCGCGTTGCGAAAAAAAAAGTGAGAAAAAAGTGCGAGTATATTGCGATCATCAGTATAAAATGAAAAAAAAAAAAAACGCTATCCCGACAGCGGGGGATGGAAAGCGTGGCCGAATCGAATTTTTATCTCGGCATACGCGGCTTTAATTTCGCAGTCATTACCGTTATTATTTCTCCGCGTTCGACCAAACAATTTACGCGATGAATACGGCCGAGTATACAATAACGTACGGAATTAAAAAAGGGATCGACACGTATGGGCAAATATTCCCATACCGATGTTGCTGCGCCTACGTAACATCACCATCCGACCATTGGCTAATTAAAACTATTTATCCCAAATGTGTATAAAGATCCATTTTAAAATCATCATGGAATAAACGCCGATTATTTGCTCCTACATCATCCGCTTTGGCCTTTCATATCATAAACGAACAAAATTATACGCGATTAACGAAACGCCACGCGTTTTCGCCATGGCGATGCAATCCGGAGAGATGCGCTTTGAAAAACCGGAGCAGAATTCAAGAAAATCCGCTAGTGAATCTCGCGAGTAAATTTTCCTCACGCTATCAGATCCGTTTTCCAGTTTTTGCTCTCTCCGGATTCCGTCGAATCGTGAGACCTTTTTCCCCGATAATCATTCGAATGGAGGCTCTCCTCGCGGCTTTGTTCCCCGCAACGAAGGTCAGTGATTAGAGGAGTGATTCCATTTTTCCAGTTCACCCTCTACCGCCTGAGTTCTCATTATTATAAAGTCACTAACGAAGCCGAGGAAGCATCCTGCGAACCGTCCAATTTCTTTCTCTTTCTCTTTCTTAAATCTCCTCTGCTCTCTGCTTTCTCTTTTTCCATCTTTCTCCACGTCCTCAGTTTTACTCAGATTCCCTCGGTTTCCTTATCGGTCTACGGCCAACGGAACCAAATCAATTCGCTTCACAACTTGCAATCGTAAACTGAAGATCGAGGCACTTAACTGCAAAGTAGTGACGGCTTTGAAATAACTGCTTAAGTAATCATAACATGTAATATTCTGAACTTGGCTTCTGTTTGTTTATGCACCTGCTGCAAACTTTGCTCGCATACTTATAGCATATGAACAACTTGTGTGTTTCGTTGGCACGGAGGCGAGTGCTATAAATAGCTTCAGAAGTTATAGAACGTTTGGAGTTTATGATTACGAAGTGAACACTCTTTACAACACTTTGACATGTATTACGCAATAACGTCCTTTCATATATCAATCATTACAGACTACGATTAATAAGTTTCGTTATTAGAAATTATTTTTTCTTCAAATAGAGCTATTATATTATTTATTCTAAACACGTCATTCATTTAGCGAAATCACGCGATGTAATTAGAAAGTAATTACGGTAGTAAAAGAATTACAACAAAAATAACTTTTCAAGTAAATTGAAGTAAAAATTTTGAAGGGAGGAGTCTGTATTCCGGTACTTCAAGGAGTTTTCATACAATTGAGTAGATTCGATAAAGTTACCACCGGTTCGCATCCTTCGCTCACTTTCCGACGAGTTTGAATCATCGGCTTGAAACGCGGTAGTTCGAGCCATTCATTAGTGGAGAAAAGTTTTAATACCCACTTTTATCAATAACATCAATTCATTAGTTCATTACAAAAACATACTTTAAGATTATGTTTTTGGCGTTTTTATACGTAACATTCTCAGTTGTAAGAACAATGTAAAATATCAAATAAAATAATAGTAAAATAATGAACGAATATTGTTGAGAAACTATCTATCTAATTAAAACTATCTGTCTAATTAAAAGAGCCAAAATGCGTGCCAAACAGCTTACGCCGAATAAAATAGCCTGTTACTCTGGTAACAGGAAACAAAAAACAGCTTTCCGAAAGCTTTAGCTCTATTTGAACGATAATAAGAGCCATGGGCGTGACAAACTTATTCGCATGGAAACAACAAAGTCTTGAATTCGAAGCTTTCGTAACAGCCAGGAATAATAAAGACTACCCAAGGTAAATGTTTTCACGACGGGTAAGTACGTGCGCACCATGAATATGCAAATCCGCAACAAATTTCCCCTCCTCGCCTCTGCGCCCACGAAACACCTTTTTCTGGTTGCCTGATTAACACCTCGTGAAAGTAAAATCAGCGAATTAACGATTCCGACTTCCGCCATTACGCGCCCTTATCTTCAATTCAATACGTTCCGCTATAATCGATTAATTTCGTCACTTAAACCCAGTCCGGAGCGGTGCTCGCCCTTAATTCGATAGATACCCGGCAGCTGTTTTCGCTATAGTGTTTTCTATAATAACTTCCGCAACGTTACGAAGCTCTTTAGCCATATCGAAGCAATTTTATCTCTCTCGTAGCTTCTTAAGACGACGTGTTTACTTTGAAACTTTTGAACCGTACTTTTCCGCGAAGACACTTGTTTTTCGCGTAATCATTCGACGATTTTATGTCCATTTTCTACTTGCCGTCTTTCGCGTATTTCCTCAAGAAATAATAAACTATCTGAGCTCTCTCTCTCTCTCTCTCTCTCTCTCTCTCTCTCTCTCTCTCTCTCTCTCTCTCTCTTACTCACTCTTTCTCTCTCTCTTTGGAATGTAAGCTCGCCACGAAGTTTCCAACAACGTCCAGAATAACCGGGTTAAAGTAAATCCGCGATGCGCGAGCGTTTCGTTTAACCTCGTTATATCAGATTTCAAATGAGAGAAGATATTCTCGGACGGATCTTCCGTGGCAAAAATGCGCGGAGCGATATTATCAGCGACTGATATTCGCGCTTAGTTCGGAACCAGCTTCGCCAAGGCTCTGCGGATAAGGCTTTGTAAAAACTTTCAACTTCGCGCCGACGTTTCAGCGTGTTTTATCGTCGCTCGACGTTAAAATAAAGTGACCGCGACGCGAAGCTCTCGCCTGCCGCTCTTTCAGCCATCCTCCTTTTTCCGTCCCCGTCGGTCCATCTCGCCGCACAGAGTTTCGCTCTTGCTCCGGGCTCCGCGTACACGGTCTGGGATATTGTTTTAGGGATGGCGTTCGAGCATCAACTGAAAATAGACCTGCCGTCGTGACACGCGTGCGTCTCATCCCTCTCTTTGCACCGTCGCCTTCGCACCCGCAGCCACCCTCGACGTACCGCTCTCGGCCAACGTCCCTCCCGGCCAACGTTTCTCCCTTTCCCTTTCGGTTCATCGACGCGAGTGCAACCCCTGCCTTTCGCGGCATTTTTATGGCAATACTAAATTTCGATGGTTGCGTGAAACGAAACGATATCAGGGGGTGGTCCCCACTAGCCAGTGATACCGACTGTCTATTGTCGTTCGAGCTATCAGTAAACCGCGCGTTTCGCGAACTAAACCAAGAGAGATTACCCATCTCGTTCTCCAATCCGTCGGCGTTTTTTTTTTTTTTTTTTTTCGTTTTCGTTTTACTGCCGACTGATATCGCGCTGCCGAGATAAAACACGTACATTCAAGATACTAGAAAGTATCTTGCTATCTATGGATAAATTCGGTTGGCCCATATTTATGACATGAAGGCACTGATAATACGAGTCTAATAATGATGTACCGAAGACTAAAATTAAATTAGAATAGATTAATGCATACTTCATCACAGTTATTATCATAGTTTAGAATGTAAATTTTGCCTGCAGCGGAATATCGATCACTTTGATAACCCTAGCTAGACAAAGAAAAAAATATTGTGGAAAAGTTCCACTTCAATTCTCTATTTATATTAATCAATCTCTACTTATATTAAATTGTTATACAATATTTTACTATTTTCTTCGATTAATATATCAGTTAATTCAAGTAAGATAAGATATAGATAATTTTATTTGTACATCGAAATTTAATCGAAGATATAAATTGTGAAGGAGATATCTTGAACGTCTCAACATAGCTAATCAAAAATGTTTTAATTTTTTTTTTATTTTTAAAATAATAATAATATATTTAATAATAAACAAAAATTTTGTACAAAGTATATTTTATATCTTTACACGAATAGACATTATTGATGGCAATTATTGTTCTGATTTCACAAAGTTTCTCCCTTCAGAAAATTTGACCGTGTAGGGATGCCAAGGGTGGCCCTGCCGGAAGTGACGCCTAACAACGAGGAGGAAGGAACCTCCTCGTTTTCCCGGTCGCTGCAAAACACGACAGAGATTTATTAAACTCCCCCGAGAGACGGAAAAGAGCTGAACGAGGAGCGGCGGGCAAACAATAAATTTAGGTTTAAGAAAACAGGATACGACGGTTGAAGGGGGATGACCGCGGAACACTTTAATTCGAAGACACCGCCCTCTGCAGACTACGTTCAGGTTGATTTGTAAATTGAAAATAATTTTAAACTATTTGTTATTTTACCGTGTACTATGTGGCGCATTGGTTACGAAGTGATCAAAACGAAAATCTTGTTGAACATTGTCGCCTTCGGAGTAATTCTAAACCACAACTGTTTGATAAAAAAAAAAAAATAAATAAAAAATATTTATGAAAGATTCACGAACGGGAATTTTATTGCCAACAAGGGATCTCTCTCGTCATCGGATTTTCATACAGTGATATATCGAATAAATATGAAAAGTCTCTAAGTCTTTTCAAATACGACATTTCTATCTTATTTTTAATTTTAATGTGTGATTTAATACTTATATTTTTCTATAGATAATTTTTTGAAATGTTTACAAATGATCTTTTTTAATGCAATATATTTTTTTAATAATATCAAACAATCAGATCGATGTAAAAAAAAAAAAAAAAATAAACGATAGACTCAATTTATCAAATCTGTTCGTTCTAGATAATCTGGCATCAATAATTCAGTAGATAGTTAAAAAAGATTTATGTGGCGTGAAATGACACGATTTGTAATATACGTAAAAATGATTCGAACACTTTTGAACGAACGCGCGTTTGCACGTTGACTTCCGTAGAGAATATAATATTTTGCAGCAGGAAATGTGACAGAAAACGTATAACATCGATTGCGAACGGCGCAACTCGATGTAACGCGCCATCGCCTTTCGTTGTTGCCGTACATTTCCATTATTGCGCACTTAAACGTGCCGAAACAGAAAATTCGAAAAATTCAATATTATCGTATTGGTACATTTCGTGCCTATCGGAAATATGAAAAGCATATATCTGTGCCGACACGAATTTTATTGTACTACCTGCTGCGCGAGTAAAAATAGTTTGTCGCGAATCACTGCAGTGAAATGTACAATGTATCGAATTCCAATTACTCAACATGCTGCAAGCGAGTTTTTATCTCTCTCAATGCAAAACTTTACCTTTCACCATTGAAATTCGTATCATGCTTTAAAATTTAATTGTGTCTTTATATTGAAATGAATATTCTATATTAAAGCAAAACGAGATGCATTGAATGCAAGTAGTTCATCGGCTTACGCATTTACAAATAATTTTTCGAGTATAATGGTCTTATGTTTCAAAATTAATCACTTATTTGAGCGAGCACGAATCGCCATTCTATTTTTACATTTAAACTCGTAAGCAACACATACCATCTTAAATATGTACAATTCGCAAACATTTTAATTCCTGTTTAATTTCAAAGTATTGTTAAATACATCTTGAATAATTTATACGGAATACTTAACGAAATGATATTTCTTATTCATATTACCTGTACAACCAATGATTTTGTCTTTCCAATAAAACGCAAATAACATTGTTAATATTGATCTTTCGTTAACACCTCTACCACCACTGCACTTTACTTTTTGAATTATTAGATTATTAACATTTATTACATTATAATGTGTCGAATGAATTATAATCTGATGTTATTACACAACGTTACAAGCATTTTTCGTAAATGCTGACACATCGCCGTGCATTATCACGCCGTGCATTCCTCTTTTCGTAAATGTGGTGCGGCTACCCACTGACAATGCCTGCACGTAGAAGGTACCGCGCGCGTGCACGGAAATTCAAGCACTCTCTCTCTCTCTCTCTCTCTCTCTCTCTCTCTCTCTCTCTCTCTCTCTCTCTCTCTTACTACCGCGACGGAGCACCTTTAAGGCAGCGTCTGCGAGCGAGGAACATTCCCGGTGCATCGGCCGCGATAAGGATCGCCAGAGGTTACCGGCGATGGTCCGTTCTAATTAATCAGCGATTCGTTAAAACCGTCTCCACAGGTCGATAACGCTCTACCGGGTTTGCGTTCGCCATCAGAACCCCGAAGGACCAGGGAGACAAGAGAGACGACAGGGGAGGAGGGCGACAGAGGGTGGGTGGCAAATCAGAGAGGGTGGCCCGGGAGACAGTGGAGGGTGCTGGAAGAGAAGAGAGGATCTGGCCGGAGGGCGTAGCACGGGTTGCGCCGGGCTATACATTACGAGCTTTAGTAGGGTTTAGCCGTCGCTATATACCGTGTCGCGGTCACCATTCCGGACCACCTATACGCACGACAAGCGTGCGTGTCGTGCGTGAACGTATACACGTGCGAGGGCGAGCGCGAGCGCGCGTGTAATCCCGCGTGGAGTCGACGATACATGCGTAGAGCGTCAGCGCACGCGTGTATGTGTCTACCGCTCGACCTCTAAGTGCGTGTCGAGGTGTGCGTAAGCACGTTTCTCACGCACGTCCTCGTGTGCGTGCCACATAGCGAGACACACAGTGTGCTTGGCGGAGAATATACGGTGTGTGCGAGGAGGCCCGGTTTCGCTCACGGAGACCGCGTAGTAGTCTCCGTGACACTCGACCTCAATGCCCGCGATAATGTCGATCAGCTCTATCGCGCACTTTGACGATTGCCCGCACCAGATTCCACCGTATCATTCGTTCGTCTTACGACGACTATGACGACTGTGTGCTTTACATAAAGAAATTAAAATTGATGGCTAAAAAGTAAATCCAATATTTATATAGAACAATCTTGTATAAGTCGCGTTGGTATGTGCTGCGATATTTGTGGCCCGATAAACTACGTCTACGTTTGGTGATTTTACGAGCGGGAATTTATAGAATCCGTGTGTACACATACACAAGGATGTCTAATTACAATTATTGCGTGCCGCCTGTGCACGTTGCAGCGCGGGCTTTTTGTGTACGCGTAAAAATAACTCCGTTGCGAATCGCGAATAAGGAGGCGAGCGAACGAAAACGTGGGCAATCCGCTGTAACGCATGTTTAGACATTATGTAGGGATAGCGTAAGTGCGAGTCGTAATGAAAACTTTCGCATAGAAAACATAGTTAATGCTTCACAAGTTTACAAGTTTAAAGAACTTTCCCGCTCTTCATGGAGTTAACTTTGCGACAATTCGATAAGGCGTTCATATTTACGGAGAGATGAAAAGATGATTTGATTATTTACACACATATATTCGTATCATATCCTTGTTTTCATCTTTGCCAAATCAAGGCTACATGCGATTCAATAGATTATGCGCGAAAATGCAGTTCACTAATTTAATTTTAGATAATAAGATTTAAAAATTTAAATATTTAATCTAACTCAATTTCTTAATGATCTAAAATTTGAAATTTGATTTGAAGAATTTTTAATCGGGACATACATATGTCTAATAATAATGGACAATCAAATATCGTAGAATGATCTAATTTTATTTAAGAATTATAAAGAATAATAGATGATCTAAAAGATGTATTACTAAAATATAGGACATATGTTGTTATGGCAAATATATAAATGTATATTTACAATAAAAACGAACTATTTGTATTCATATATAATATTCAATAATTCATATATTATATTCAATAATTCAACAAAGAAATGAAATAATGTTTTTATTGTAATTATCATTCTATTCATAAAATTCAATTTAATTAATTATAATAAGATAATTTTACACAGTACACGGTACATAAGTTTTCTAAATTAAAAATGGTATTTTAATTCAGACTAATATTAAGAGCAACATGCATTCGGCATATCTGACAATTGGATATATCGTATGAAAATGAACTAAAGAAAAAAAGAATACATTTTCATATAAGTAAAATAGCGCATTTTCAAAACTTGTACAAACAAATATTATCTAGAAAAGTGATGACCACAGTTTGTTATTGTCTACCGTTCGCATCATTTTCTGCGTAATTTGGAATACACGCATTCAAGAAGTCACGTTTGAAGCTCACATATCTCGTCTGACGACAGGTGTTGCTTTTCGCGCTTTTAACAAATTAAAGTGGACGGACAAAGAGAGACGTTTTTCTGGGACTAAAAGAACCCGTAGGGACGAATGGTAAGGGTATGCAGCAGCAGAAAAGAGATGTACCGATGGAAAAGCGGAGATGGAGGCGAGCAGATTGGTGCTAGGCGAAAAGGAGGGAGAGGCGACGCATAAAGAGAAGCGTCGAGACGTCAGGCGTTTCTCGCTTGCACGGCTTCGTAGAACCACCTTGCTATTATACTGATTACATTTTCAAATGCGCCTACCCGGGATGTTCTATACCCCAGCTCTTCCTCCCGACTCTTTCTTCGCCTTCCGTTTCTCGCCTCTCGTCTTTCACCGCTCCAACAACATCTACGATCCGACATGTTCTATCTATTTTTTCGCGTCTCTACGGATTTTATGACACTTTCGTCGCTCTTTCTCCCACGGCGACATATTTCAAGAAAACCCTCCCTGGCCCCTTTATCTTTCTCAGGCGTGATGTAAGCGCGACTTTCACGCACGGATGCGGAATGGGCGATTCGGGAACTCACGAGGAAATTTCAGCGAGTTCCGCGTCCACTTCCACATTTGAGCTTTGTGCGCGCATCGACATGCGGAGAGTATCTGAATTTCTAAAAAGGCACGCGGCGGTCGCTGCCGAGACTCGCTCACAATGCGCCGGTAAATCACCCGGGCGCAAGACAAAAGGTAGAATTCAACGGGAAAAAAGTCGGTCACTGCAACGACGTACTGTGAAACGCAAAGGGGCCTTGGGTTTGCTCGACTGATCGATTTCGAATGAATATTTACGACGACCCATGCAACCACCTCTTTTTGACGCGCCGATTAGTTCTAAGGAAGAGGTGCGAATAACAATAAGTTCGCGCGGCAAGCCGTGCGATAAACTCGGCATTTGCATGCGCGGACTTTGTCCTCTCGCGCACACGAGCTTATGGAAATTATGGAAATCATTTGACCGATAATATCACCAGCAGTAAATAGCGAGTGACGAAGAAAGTAACGCGGAGCTTAATACAATAGAGAGTTCGCAAAGTTATCGTGCTACATACGCCATGCTCCGGGAGATATTCGCGAGCGCACATCCGGTCCGCGTGATAACGCGACATCAATCATGGCGATAACGAACGCATGAGGAATCGGCCTGTCTACAAAATATCCCGCGCAACGACCAACGACCGAACGCGAATAAAACCGACGAGTGTTACAACGCGGAGAACGCGTAATGCCAGCGTATGCCGATTATATTTGCATGTCAATGGTATCGGCGACATTAGGTCATCGACCGACGACGAGTTAAGTATTTTTAATAGCCGTCCCGACCAAAGGAGCTCTAGTCTCTCACTGGCATTCACTGAACCGTTCGTCAAGTGCAATTGATCGCCGTTGTACCGAGAAGTTAATCGTTCGTAGTCATTCGTTGTCGACTGGACAGAGAAATAGATTTGATCATCTTAAGATCAATGAACCTACTCTACCACTAAGTCATATTTGATGTACTTACGAAAAAAATCTTACACGTGTATGCAAAATTTATTTGATCCGACGAAAAGAAATAAATTTATTTCACCGATTCTCATCTTAAAACAACTTATTTCCGAGCGCGATTAAACAGCCAAAGAATGATATTTAAATGCGTATATAGAAATATATTATCATTACTCACTTACTATTTTAATAATACAATGATGTTGAAGGAAGTAACGGAACGGAAAGTATCATAGACGTCCTACAAGATAGAGTTCTTCGGTCAAAAGGTCTTTTCTAAGAATCTTTCTAACGAGATGCCGGGACGGCAGGATCGGCGATGCAATTCTAAATGCGCGCGGTGACTGCAATGCCGTTCAGCAATTTCCTCGGTGCGCTGTCCATTACGACTTTCGAGGGACAATGAGACTTTATGGACAATTCCCCTCTCCCCCTGGTCTTATCCCCCTTGTAGTTCCCTACGTGACACCAGCCCTAATGGTATGCCTGGAGGTCGACACACCCTACACCATCAACGTACGCCGACGCGACTTTGCCTTTCTAGTTTATGCAACGTGCACGTTGAGACATGTGTCATTATTTTCGCACAACTATCCTCCTAGTTACCAACGGCACGTGCAACGTGCCGCTACTCGAACGTGCCGGCGAGATAATACATGTTGCATTTGTTTTCGTTAAAACGCTGACAAAACGCTGCTTCTCAACATGGCGACCCTTTAATCTTCATTCACGCCGTCTCGTTTGGGATAACCTCGTTTTCTCGCGACGACGGCCCTCTCCCTTTTATCGCCACGTGTTGCACTCTATCGTGAATACCAAATATCTCTCTAACTCTAGGTATTATTAATTAACGTTCTAACATTTGACATTGATAAAATTAAAAAACGCGGATCATCATTCGCGAATGATACCTAATAAAAACATGCATTGAAGTAAAAAATGTAAACTAGAGTTCTCGTTACGAAACATGTTAATTTGTTTCAACGCATATATAATAATAATATTAATAATTAATTAAGTAATTAATATTTTAATAGGCTATCATGCGATTGCTCTATCTACACAAATACGCCTAGAAAACAAATGTGGTAATATTCATTATCGTATGAATGGTAGATTTTTCTCTATTATTTCTCGACGCGTAATAAATATTCATTCGTCTTTATTGTGCCCATGTATTCGGTGCTGTGTCCGCGATAATATTACCATCGTTAATTATAATTTGATTCAATTTCCTCGTTTATAACAATATCCTCGTTAATCTGCATCATATTTTCACTTTTAATCCCGTATCGAGTACTGTCAACGTTCACGCGTTGCTGATTCTATATTATCGATCATCGTATAATAATCATGTATAATTGGTAAATTACTTGTTAAGCGACCAGAAAATTATGCCGATCCAATATGAAAATCGAGATCATAAATACTATAACTTGTTACATATTATACGCTTCGGGATTTTCCGGCTTTAGCCTGCACGTAAGGGATTAAGTGGCGTGGAAAATTACCATCCATCCCCCCTTCCCTGCGATCAGATTTGCAACTTAAACGAGTTAAATGACAAACTAAAATGTTAATATACCATCAAGAATGAACATCAATAGCAATCAAATTTCATACATCACGCCGCTTTGACACATAAATACATAATGACACATTCTTTTATCGAGTGATAATTATTGCCGGTTTATCATTATGTGTCCAATTTATTTATTGCAAAAGTTAGCAGCACCATATTATTCGATATTACATGCTGCCTTCGACTGCAACTTATATAAATTATTTTCACAATAAGCTCTTTACATGATATGCGTCATATAATAATACAAGGAAAATAGTTAACCTAATTTTTTTGTCCGCTCCTCACATTAGAGTTTTGAGTGTTGAAATATGTTTGTATTATATTAACATTACTGCGGTGCGACGAAAAATACCTTTTGCCGCGGGGGACCGATGTTTTCGAAACACATTGAAGCACCTGTTTCGATCTCGCGTAAAATATCACCACACTGTCAGTCCTTTCTGTACATATGAACGTCAATATGTACACAAGATACTTCATCCAAAAAAGCTCTCTCCAGTTTACTTTAGTTAATCAATTGTTAAAATTGTTAAAAATATATTTCAAAGAATCTAATTATTCATTTCATGAAAAAGCGTTATTTCGTGACTGTACTTTCGGGAGATAAAAACGGTATTTCCATTTCGACCAAAAATATTCTCTTTATCAGCTAGCAGCAATTTCAAGAGTAATTTATAAAAAACTTTGCGTGAGATTGGAATAATGCGTGTGGCAAATGTATCTAAGAAATGTCCAGAACGCGAGCTTTCGTTGAAAACCTCAAATGGAAGAGAAAAACGACATCCTCGTTATTCTTCAAAAGACGCTGCAATCAATCTCTATTCCGAAGCGAGGTTTCGAGCATTATCGTGTATATCGCGTGTGGAACTCACGAAAACGACGGAATAATCTCGAGTGAGCAACTCATAGGAATCTATCCGCTCGACATTTACGAGTAAAGCGGAGGCTTTTTTGGAGCAAACGGTTTACATTCTCGTGTCAGTAAACCTAGAAATTGATGGCATTACTCGAAAAAAGTCGATATTTTCCTAACACGTTTAAAAACTGAGATAGTTTTCAAATTATTATAGTTTTCATATGCATATCTTATAAATAAACTATCTCTTTCAAATGAACAAAATATAAACTTGAGATATCTACAAATTTATATTTCTCTATTTAATGCTGTAAAATTAATAGATACATCTAATCGTTGAAAAATACATCGTTGCAAAATCGCCTAAACTGAACTTAAAAACTAGAAATCGCAATCTATCAGCACTAGGGACACAATTTCAACATATCAATAGCGATAGGAAACACTCTATTCCCGTTCGTTACACGTCTGTGTAAAAGCAGAAATAAAAGAAATAAGATTATTTTTTGTTTTTTTTTTAGTGCAGCACGAATGCGTGCCGACTCGCAGCATCCGTTGCAGTTTCGAAACAAAATATCGTCTACGCGTGGAACGCGGAGTGACAAGATCGGAGGAAATTGATGATTTTTTTAAATCGAATCGAAGCATCGGCCGAGGCAAGCTTATCTCCCTACGCAAGATTTACATTCTGACGTGCAAGTGCATCGATCCCCACCTACATGCCTATCTCGATGGCGAAACAACAATGGCATGATATCCATCTCTCTGATAGTGGATCGCATACCCCTGACGTGCAATTCGGAGCACCTCTTTCACGTTCGGTGCAGCGGCCGTTCACAAACGTTGGGCGTGGTGGGGAGACGAGCAGCGCGCCCCGAAGGGCACGCGACCGATCGCGGGGGCAGGTAAAAGAAGTGAAGGGAGGAAAGAATTGGACCACAAATGGAAGCACGATAGCACGCGTAGCGATTATTAGAAGTGGGATCTTGGCCGATTCCCGAACACCCACCTGGCTGGTACATCTACGGTCCTCTATGCCTATCGGTCGTACGGTTGCCTCTACCATTGCACACGAGCACTGCACGACACTCTTAAATCACCATCATCTTCGCCACTGATCCCCCCGCTGGAAACCAATCTCTCCTTCCAAGCCAGTTAGCTCCAGATGGACCAATCAACGAGCGGCGCGGCACAGCGATCGGTCGGCCGGTCGGTCGGTCGGTCGGATGATCATAAGGAAACGCCGCAGTACCGGTACCGCATTCGCGGCTCCAGGTAGAGAAAGAGAGAAAGAGGGCCTGCTCCAAAGGTAGAGAACACTGCACTATTGTCTGCTGGTCCGGTGTCGATACCGGTTCCGCGTTCCTTCCGGAAGCTCTCGAGTGACGGCTCGGAACTCAGGGTGGAACGACCTGGCACGCGGCTCGAGTAGAGTTCGGAAAGTAGAGGTGGTAGAGTCTGTCGACCGAGTCCACCCGACTGCACCCACCTCGGGACGCGAGGGCGCAGACCGCTGCTATACGCGACACGGACAAATCTACGGTGACACTGGGGGCGCGCGAGATCGACGTTCGCGGTTCCGGGGCTGGCAGTGCACTGACTCCGGCCTCCTCGTTCGACCCGACAATCCGCGGCTCTGACTCCCACGCGGCGCATGCGTAGCTCAACATGGCTACGTTGCGCCGTCGTCGTCGACGACGACGTCGTCGTCCTCGTCCTCGTCCTCGTCGTCGTCGTCGTCATCGTCATCGTCGTCGACGTCGTCGTCCTCGTCGTCGTTCTCGTCGTCGTCCTCGACGTCGTCGTCATCTTCATGCCCGTCACCCCTCTAGCTTACTCTATCCCTCTTCCCATTGTGATTCCCTCTGTACGACCATGTAGTACTGTACGCGCGCGCGCGCGTGTGTGTGTGTGTGTGTGTGTGTGTGTGTGTGTGTGTGTGTATGTGGGGCCGGTACACACGCAATCCGCTGTTGTGCTTCATCCCCCAAATCGGCACCCTCCGAGAGAGAGAGAGAGAGAGAGAGAGAGAGAGAGAGAGAGAGAGAAAGATAGAGAAAGAGAAAGGGCTTCTGCCCCAGCGACAGCACCCTCGCTTCCGCAAAAAGGGTGAGACGGCATATCGGCGGTTCTCGCACTCTCTTCATGTAAGAATAAGACTAGGAACGCTGCAGGTGGTTCGCACGGTGGGCGATTGCCGGCATGCGCCCTTCTTTGGCGTACGCGATTATCGAGTGTCGAATGAGTTCACGTGATCGAGCACTTAGTCATGGACTGTTCCCCGTAGCGTACGAGCGCATGACTTCTACAGGTCATGAATGAGATTAGGGTTAACTGCGGCGATTATGTAACGCATCGATGTAAATTTCTCCTCGGCACTGCCTTGACCGTTCTAAATACAGGCTTCGTAGTTCTATACAAATTGAATTAGTTGAACGCAATGTATCCCGTATCCAATTAAACTGTTTTTATATAGTAGTTTATTTTTAATTGGACGAGTGCTTTTGAATAACAAAAATAAATTTGTTTCATAGAATTAAAAAAAATAAGAGCTCTATTTACATTGTTTTACATTATTTACTAGTAGATTTGATATCTGATTCAAATTTTTTTAAATTTCGTTAAATTCAATTCAGATATATAGCGCTCATTGATATAATATTATAAATATACATCAAGTTCCTAGAGATAAAGATATTTAATCATAATCGTTGTTTTCAAAGTGTAACGGCTATTTATGTGTTGACAATGTCATAAAAGATCGAAGTGATATCGTTAGAGATATTTCGTAATGTCAGTAGATAGAATAGTTTCGTAATACTGTCTAGAAACATCTGCCCTACTAAAATGTACATTTATAAATTGGACTAAAGCGGATCTTATAGCTCGATCACGAAGAAAGTGTACGTAGACAAAAAGTGGTAGTTGCGAATGACAACTGAGAATTTTCGCAACGATCGATGCGAATATAGCACGTATCAGCATGAATAAGTTATAAGTTCCTAGAGCTTCGTATGATGCTTCATATGATGCATCGTTCTTGTTTCCCTCTTTCTGTCTTAGCACCGCTGTGCAAACGGCTACTACGAGGCTCAACTGAAGTCGCGAGTCTCGAAACGAATCTGGCATCGGCTCAAAAATATCCGGGTGGTCGTTCGGATCCCACGAAGAAAGGATTTCCTTGGGTACGTTCCAACGCTTTGGACAAGCGCAACGGGCTCTTCCGACATGTGCGAAATCAGAATTACGCGCTATACCTACCGAGAGATAGGAAGAGATAAGAAAAAATACGTCTAGAAAAAATTTCACGTGAAATCTATCGATGTTACAAGCGTGACGCATTGTCTATGATCTCGTTAACGATAAAGGAAAGAGGTGGTAACGTAGCTCGACTCATGTTGTCGGAGATAAATTAGTAGACGGTTCAGAGATACGCAAGATACGCGCGCGCACGGTAGATTGGTTTTAGAATTGGCGAAGTAAACGCGCATAGTATCCTCTAAATTAAAGCATGCTGTTAATCCCACGTGATGTGCTATTCCGTTTTCATCTTATCTAAGTTCCGCGTAATAAAATTTAGAATAGCAAATGAAGTTTTACCTTGCTCTCGCGCAATATAATCCAATAAGCGAAATGTTGGTAAGACAGTAGATATCTCTAAAATTGTATACAAACAAGATAATCGTGTACAACTTACAGAGCTATTTCAATCACTAAATATCCCATATCTAGTTCTCAATCCTAGCGAATGATTTACGATGATCAAACAACGATGATTAACTATCAACTTATTTTATTTCATTTCAAAATATTCGATTATCTTTCTTATATAGAATTTATAGTTACGATAAGGAACACTTGTAACTAGTTTTGAGCGATACTTGAAAATATGATTTCTTCGCGAAGAAAACATTTTTATGAAACCTTCACAATTTGCAGATACTCGTTAATTTGCAAAATAAATTTAGAAAGATCTTTCTACTTTTATCTGCAATCGCATTAACTTCATTCAAGATAATAACAGTAATATCGTTAAATTTCCTCACAAGTAAAATTCTGTTTTAACGATCTAAGAGAATAAAATTATTTATTTGTGCTTGTTTTAAAAATCATACCGAGCGATCTTATCACGGCTGATACTAAAAATAGTGTAAAGATATTATCGAAATAGCAGCTTTATTATTTCTTATGCTAATCTATTTTTTTCTCTTTCAAGGAAAAAATTTATTTAGTTACTAAAAAGGATCAATGCTGCTTTTAGAAATTTTACGTTTCAGTGCTTTGCTGAAAATTACCTTTGCTTCTAATCTGAGAAAATTCTCAACTCGATGTAACTCTGAAAAGCGACGGAATGTACCGCCCGGAAAGTATACTTAAGTTCCAATTAAGTGCAAGCCAGCAAAGGCTAAGCAAGCGTGAAGAGACCCAGTTTGCCCCCCCCTCCCCTTCCACCCCCATCTTAAAAGTACATCTCGGTTCTTCGCACCTCCGGTATCGACCCCGGAAAGCGGAACCGGTGATGGTGGAGCGTCGCTTACTGTAATCCTTAATTGGTCCGCGTGATTCATTCGGTCCATTCATTGTAACTAAACTGCTCTTCGAAGGAAGGCCGTCCTCGCCTTCGGCAACAGAACGGAAAACGCGTTAGATATCTCTCCTCTATTCCTCCCTCTTTCGTCCCATGTCCTTTCCTGTCTCTCGTGCTGGTTCTATCCCCGTTTCTCTCTTTCCCCCATTCAATCTTAGTTACACGAGATACCACCACGACGTTCTACGGTAGCCTGTCTGGCTGCCGTTATAACGTTAAATCAGATAAACAAACGCGGTCTTAACTCCGTCTGACATAATCAGCTATTCAGGTTTAGTGTGAGAGAGAGAGAGAGAGAGAGAGAGAGAGAGAGAGAGAGAGAAACGAGCAACAAGGAAAGCCGATGACGAGTGACACAAAAAAGAGATGATATCACGACCAAATAAAAAAATTACTTTTTCCAAATCTCCAAAGTGACAGACGGGACGAAACAATTTTATTTAAAAACATATGTGTTCTTTTTTTAATCCATAAAAACTTGATTAAAATAGAATTCTTTTAATACGTTATTATTTATTTAATTACGTTTCCGGTTTTCGATTTGATCACTAAAAATTATTAACTCTTATAGATCGCCATCCGTGTATGAAAGATAATCGTTGAAGCATGCTGTAAAAGCGCGAGCAGAGATGTCGAAGCACGATTGGCCTCGTTCTCGGCTGTGTGAATCCATGAGGGAAGCCCGGTAAGGTCATCCGAGGATGATGTCCCGAAGAGAGGAACGATGATTGTCCGGATCAGAAGAAGCACGAGGAAAAGGGTGCGTCCTGCGGGTCCTGTTCGGGCGGATATTATTACGAGACTCTGCGTGTTCCCCGTTCCGCCACGTACGTGCGACGACATTCGCACGATGACGACGAGGACGAAGATTACCCACTTTTCTACGGTCGCACGTCCCCTTGAACCTCGTTATTTCAAGAATGCGAGTTACTTTGGGGTCGAATGGAGAGATCGCTGTCTCGTTACCGATTATTCGACGGGTCGCGTGGAATCCTACGCTTTCTTATTCCCGTAGGACCAATAAATAAATAAAAAAAAAGTGCAAAGAGTGATAAAAAAATTATCATGCAACGTAATGTAATATTAAAACAATTATTCTCCGGTGAAAATGCGTTAATTTATGATTTGCAAGCATCAAATTCGTTGCATTGATTGTGTGTTGATGTTATTAAATTTCCGGTAGCAATTATCATAATTACTATTGCTGTACTTTAACTTTATAGAGATATATTATTACAGAAAATAATTTACTTGATTAATATTTAGTTCAGTTTGTTTAGGTTTTATTATATGTGGGCAAATGTATGCATTAAAATCATTTAGATATTTCATATTTAATTGAACAGTTAATATTCGATATTAATATCAATTTAAATATTTTATATGTGCGATTACTTTTATCAAGCCGATTTAGAAACACAGAGAATACAATCAACGTTGGTTTCAAAATGTGCGATATACGAAATAATAGAATTCCAGTTACGGTTTGAATTTTCGATGGACCTTTCGTCGGCTACCGAATTCGAATCGTCAAACCGTATCCAAATTTAATTTGACCATTTACCAAGTTACGATCATACCATTCGATTCAATGCGGCGGCTTATTGTTCTCCGATGGAATCTTACGGGCATAAAATTTAGCTTCTACCGCTGCATCAAAATACAGTTTCGACCTCTTTTGGAAATACAGAGAAAATTCCTTCCTCACTCTCTCGTCTATCTTACATTCTCCATTCTCCCTCGACCATCGTGGCCACCCCATCGTCGTTCCAACTTTCCGGTTCCCTTGCGAGAAGCAAACTCAACGTGTGTAGCTCCCACGTAACACCGCGAAAGTCGAAAGGCAGAAGAAAAAGAAGAATGATTTCCGGGCGCGCGCCTAACCGGAAATACTCAACGACGAAGATCTAAGATTCGCGAAGGGGTTTCGTGGAAGGATGAATAATAACGTTTGAAATTCGAGATGCGGAATAAAACGATGTCGCGGACGAAAGGCACGTCGTCAAAAAAGAGGGGTAGGCGTTCCTGGCGGATGATACCGGTAGCAGGAGGGAGAGAGGGGGGGGGAGATTGAAGGTAGGGTAGATAGAATCCTGCAGGAAGAGAGAGGATATCTTCGCGTGTGTAGTCGACGGCAAAGCGAAAGGATGCAAGTGGGAACGCCAAGAAGGCAGGAAGGAAAGAACGAAAGCTCCTAGGCTTCGTTCAATAAAATAGAATATCTAATAAGGGACAAAAATGCAGTCAAGAAAAGAATGGAGGGCGCGGGCAAAGAAGGCGGATAGTTCGTTCGGTTGAGCGCGAGAAGAGACGTGAGTTCGAGGCCTTCGCTCTGTACCTCTTATCCCTCTCCTTGAAGTATCTAGAAAGATCGGAAAAGAGAACTGATCCACGAAAGAGTCAGAGATGGTCCAATGTATAAAACGAAGACCTTTGAATGAGAAGAAAGGAAGAAGGTGGGATACGCAAAGTCACAGAGCGTATGGAAATAAAGGCGAGATATCGTGAAGCGCATGGAGAGCAGAGAAAGAACGATTTTCGTCGAAAATTCATTTGAAATGTAATTTTTTTTTTTTCTTAAACTATGAACCTTTATCCGGCGCTTTGATCGATTATTCTTTTGTATAAAATGTTTATTTATTGATAATTAAAAATATATATAATAATAATTAAAAATATTTTCGATCAATAATCATAACGCATCGATAGTTGTCTCCATTTAACTATAATTTTATCTCAGTCAAAGCGTTATATCCTTCGTTGAAAAATCACGGCTATGTATATTATAACTATAGTGACTGCAGCATAATCTCGTTTCGATCAACATGCTAAGGCGAGTCCAGAGTCTCTCGATGTCAGTCAGACCTTCGTTTCAATCTACATATGCATCAGCGAGTGTCATTATCCTATCATTCTTAAGAATCGGGCTCAGATTTAAACGAAGTGATTTACAAATATGTAAATACGGAACCTATCATAACAGCGCTTTATGATCGACATTTCCGTCTTTTATATGCGTTATCTCTCGTGATTTAATATTACAACAGACAGTTCCCCCGCAAAAGTGAATATTATTTCAGGAAGTGTATTAATTAATATTGAAAAAACAGCTACAGTTAATATAGTCAATAAATTTCACGGTTCATCCTCAAATAGAAAATAACGCAAAAGCGTTTTTTATACGTTTCAAATACAACGCGTCGAATTACTTGACACTGAAACCCGCGATTGTAATACGTTCTATGTATTCAGGAAATTAAAGCGTCTGTCTGGATTGGCTTTTGTTTTGTTTTGTTTTTTTTTTTTTTTTTTTTTATATTCGCAGGATACATCTGTCTGTTTTCGAAACCGCGAAAATTGCGCATAAAACGAAATACGTGCAACGAGATAATCATGGAGGAATTGGGCGCGGGCAACAAACGCCCTCGTCGAAAGCGATCGATAGGCATCGAGGTGAACTCGCGAGAAAGGTGTCGAAGATTTAAGTTGTCTCGGATGATCCCGAACGAAACGTAGGAGGAAATTTCGAATAGGGTGCGACATCCCTCGCTCACAATCAGTTGTAAGGCTGGCGTTATCGCGGGAGAAAGACGGGCCAGAGGGTTGGGAACGGCGCGGAATAAAACCTCTTCAGAGAGACGCGCGTATAAGATGGATAGCTCTCCGGCTTCGGAGAGAGTGCATCGGTGTGGGCGCCCGACGGCTCTCGTTCTTCGTCGTGTTTCGTACGTGTTCGCTTTGCCGGATTCGGAGAATGTTAGGATGACGTTATCGATGACGCGAAGCGAGGATTCGAGCAGGGCGCTTTCGGAAAACCGGGCGCGGGTTATCGAAAATTACAGAGCCGGAAGGAGAAAGAAGATGTCTCCTTTACAATTTTGGAATATTGCGTTTATATCCCGGAATGAACTTGTCTGATACTTTTAATTTCAACAAAACTCAAGTTAAAGCGCTAAAAGTTACTGGTAATATTTTTATTTGCACGATCGCTCGATTTCGCGATTATCTCACGATGGATCTTCTGTGCGTTTGTGTGTAATATCGAAACGTGTGAAATGAAAAAGATTTAACAAAATGCAATGAGAAAAGTTTTACGAAATACAAAATGCTGTCATGAAGTACACTAACATCGCACGAGGCTTTTGTATCCTAACGAGCCGCTTGATGTATCTCCCTTTCCTTCGATCTTATCCCTGCGAAGAAGGATCACGCTCGTGGTTATCGCGTGATTAGATCGTCAGGATCGGATTCTCAATCGAGAAGAATTTATTTCCCGCGAATCTCATCCACTGATAATACTCTTTGAAACGAGAAGGGCACGATTACTACGGCACGAAAGGATTTATGCTGATATTCCGCGGAGATTAATTATACCCTTTATGTTCGTCGCATACAACGCTATATACATTTTCTACTGTTTATTTATAAGATTTTTTTCACTCGAATAAATGTGCGATCCCTAAAATACTTTCCCAACAATTATAATGCCAGAAAGCAGTGGATAAGCTGAGTTAATAAATTACGGTTCTGAATAAGCAAAATTAATAATATTTCTTTTTCATTGCGTTTTCTAATGTATATTTAGCATTTGATTTCAATTCGTCGGTGCCAAATACACTTTCAAGATGGTACTTCCATCGTCCGTCCCGGCCAAACCGAGTCACGATTTCGCGTAGAATGCCTGCGGAGTTACGGTTGACAGGTCGGGATAAGGAGAGAAAAAAGAGAAACCGCCCTCGGTTATTTCATTTGCCGGTCACGATCTTTTCCATGTACTACCGCGGTCAGTAAATGCTCCGTCGTGTATGAAGCGGTGACACCCCAAATCCGTGAAATTAGAGTTCTTCGGAAGAACGGCCGCAGTTACCGAGTTTTCCGGACTTTGAGAAAGAAAAGACGAACGTGTTATTATTAGTCGCACGCGAAGAGACTCGTCGCCGAGTTAGGAACAAATATAACATCGAGCTCCCTCCGAAAGTTTTCCATTCGTTTATCATTATATATAATAATTTTACGATGAATAATTGAATAATTTCAGCGGTAAGGCAAAACCAATCATTGCCTACGAGGCAAATTACGACGCGGAAAATCTTTCTTCCTTGTTAGAACATCGTTCCTTCCTTCCGCCCCCCCCCCCCACAATCAATATCCATCCCCCTTCGTGAAGTTACATGGCTAAACAAAAAACGTAATATCTATTAATTCTCCTATCGCGTATGAATAAAACTTCCGCTTTGCACAAGGAGGCTCATTGTCTGATATTCCATGGATTAAACGCATTTGTTTTGAGTTCCGGATGAATTTGAGGCACTTTATTTCTCTCTTTTTTTAAGAAAAGAAAGACTCTGCTGATAATACTTGTATTTCTATTCTAACCAAAAATATCCTGGCATGCATCAATAATACCGATAAAATGACATTACTAACTATAGCAAACGCATTAGCAATTCAGTTCCCAATAAATATGTGAATAACTCGCATAGAAATAACGTTCGTATTAAAAAAAATGCCTGATAACGAGATTCGTTGGCAATCAAATGCCATTTGCATACCATATAATCGTGCAACCAAACAAAAATAATATCGTTTAATTCAGTTATTTGAATAAAAAGAAAATGTAGATAAATATAACAGGAATATAATCGAAATGTGTGTTTAAACTCGATCACTATAATGCAGCAATGTTGAATTATCGATATACAATATAAATGAACAAATAATAGAATTGGTCCAGAATGTTCAGTAAAATGCCTCAGGCTCTTTGTATTCTTAAAAATTATTTTAGAAAGAGAAATTCTTTTTCGATATATTCTAATTCTGTTCGTTAAATAAACGTTTAACGAACGTATTAATAAAAAAATATAAAATATTGCCTTTTATGGAAATTAAATTAAATCTCAACGTATAATAACATATACATTTTCAATTTTTCGACGGGTGATGTAGCTTTCCAGACAAAAATATATACATATATGACCTGTAACATGTTACGAAGACCTCTGTATGTAATAAACGTGTTTACTCATCCATTGATGCACCGCTGTTACCTGGTCGAAGCTGCCTCCTCGTCGTCGTCGGCGCCGATGCTCCGAACATGCACTCGCACGGATATCGATCGGAAAAACGCGGCTAATTACGATCCCGCGCGTTAATTAACACGATACAATGATCGCCCGTCGTGTAACACGGCACTCTCGACGCAAAATTACACACGAGATATATTCGAAAACTGCGGGAAACGACGCGAAATGCCGCACCGATCACCCGCTGTCTGTCGGTCAGACGCCCGTCGCGCGGATGAAAAAAAATTTTCGAGCGCGCGACCAACTTCACACCGATGCGCCGCGTAACGGTCCACTTTGCGAGGCGGGCCATCGCGTACTGGAGTCATTGTCGATCGTCAATTACACCGTTAGTCGTTCGCACAACCGACCGAAACTCATTCGACACTCCCGAAATTTCCGTCACGCGTGAGATACTGAATAATGCAAAGTAGCGAGTCCTCTTATTATACACTTCCGCGACGCCAGCCGAAACGAAGCGACACACTCCGATTGCGAACGAAGAATTTCGATTGTCGCAATTACTCCCGATGTTGATATAAACATTCCATGGCGATCGTCCGCCGCTCGACTCGACACTGCCGAACATTCGTTCGCGTAATAACACTCACTCCCGATTAGTAAACATATCGAAAATACGGAGAGGATTCACCGTGACGGCGAACAACCGCAAGATTCCACGAAACTATCGCACGATTGCGAAGACTGCGTTAGTCAAAAATTATTCTGTGTGACGCGCATGCGCGCGCACGCTGATTGGTCGTTACTATCTCACTTCGCGAAAAATGAGACGCAAAAGCCCTGGCATATAGAAAAAAGCAATGAGAAAAGATCACAGACAATTGTTTCTCGACCATAAGAAGAATAACCGAAACTGTGGTTAGTCAATTTTTTTACTGCTTTAGTTTTATTGTTTACATTTTTCTATGGATTACAACATCATTAAGCAATTGTTTAATTGTAACCGAAACTCCTGTGTTTTAACTTGAGATTTATAAGTTCTAAAAGATTTATTTTATATGAATTAAGCCTTCATTTTACATTTTTGAAATAAGTAACTAAATAATTTCCTATTTTAAGGTTTAAAAGAAATTTTTAGCTATTTTCAATAATATTTTTAAACAATAGCTGTAATATTGAATAGTTTAGTAAAAGGTTTATTATATTAGTTACAATGCCAAAAACAGATGTAAAAATTTTAATCGAGATTGAAAATAGGATAAAATTGTCACTTCAGATTTCAATGGAAAAGTATTGGAATTTTTTTCGCCGTCGAAACTATAGTGAAAGTGACTTTCACGAATCGAGGTATAATGTGATAGCGCGAATAAAACAAACAAAATGTAACGCGCTGCTCCTCTAATACTTGGAAATCGACACAGGAATATGTCGCGATCAATGTATGTATTCCCGATCTTTGTTTATCTAATAAAAAGGATCAAAGTCAAAAGAGAAGTGTACATACAGCATAATGGATTCTCTGATTAGAAAACTATTGAGAAACTATTGAGAAATAAGTAAAATAATTGTAACGACAAACAGCGAACATGCGCGAACGAGAAACGTCGAAATTATAATAATTGGAAAGAATTCATAAACTTATAGCTAATGTTTTAATAATCAAAATTACTGAACGATATCTTTGGCATCTGTTTTGAGTAAGATAATATATAAACATTTGTAATATAATTATGTCATTGTCGTTTACAAAATGATCGAAAATTATCGTTCTTGTCTTTTGCTCCGTCGTACGTGGTGTAAAATCGTGAGTAATAATCGAGTTGAGGGAAGAATCTTACTCGCGGTGATCAAATTAATTAACACTCGGGAATCGCGATTAATAATTCCCCACTATACTTACAACCGACATTTGCCCAACTCGTTTCGGGACGCGCAACAGTTGTTGAAGCATTCGATTTATTAAGACGCATTATTCCGCATCATTTATTCGTCCGTACCGTGCAACATCGTGCGTGCAAACGCGAATTGATGATACGCTGTGAATTTCGTATTAATAAAGGTACTCGACGAATAATCAACGACATTCAGTTGTTTCGTCTCGAAATGAGTCGGTGGTCGCTTGTTTTTCGCGTTATCCACTTGTTCGAATCAACGGTAACGCGAGTTATTAATACGATCTAATCTTCGCTCTCGGTGCTTAATCACACCAATGCTCGGTAATATTATGCAATGTATTCATTGCTTAATAAATGGTTTACAACGTTTTCTTTAATTATTCTAGATGACTGTTAAAATTATTTGTGAGAGATTTTAAGATTTTAAGAGATTTTAGATTCACACACGCCTTTTGTTTAAAAATATCCTCATTTCGATATTTTCCCTCCGAATTTTTTTAGAAATGTTACATTAAAAATTGTTTCAATATATCTAAAAACATTTATATAATAATATCGGATTATCAAGCTTGCAACACGCGCCAAGTTAGTTATTTTGTTTCAGCTTTGCACACAATAGACGAAATATTAGAAAATGGAATAAATATTAAATGTAATACACAATAGACAGTACATAAATATAAGATATATTATAATTTTATTATAATTTTTATTATATTATAATCATATATTATATAATCATTTTTTGGTCAATCTTCATATATAAATATAAAGATGATATTTGCTTTAATTATCGTTCGATTAGCGATAAATGTCGATTTAGAAAATAAACGTTAATATCATTTTAATATATTTTAATTTTTATAGAATTTTTTTATAGAATCTTATAATTATTATATCGACTATTTTTGCTGTTCTTTTTTTCTCTGATTGCTATTCAGTTGCATCAAGTATCTTTTAGCGTTTGATCTGTCGGTTCACATTCATTTTTACATTATGATTTCGCGATTTTTTCATTTTCGACAATCTTTCACGTTACATTGTGAGACGAGATGGCAACGTGTAGTAATAAAATGATAGAAATCGGTAAAGAATGAGGGACGGGCATGGAGGAGCGAGATAGAACGTGCAGCTGTGAAGAAAGAAAAAGAAAGTAAGAGAAAGAAACATTGCAGTGCTGAACACACGACGACGAACGGAGCAGAGAAAGATGAGGAGACGGCTCGCGGATTTCGTCGGGGTTCTCGACAAGTTTTCTGCAATCGGTTCGTTTGATGCGGATTCGCCGTCCGTGCCTCCACCCACCTGCGTCCAAATCGAAGGCTTTCGCGAAAGTTGTGACATTCCGCCGCGAAGACGCGGAAAAGACAGTGAAAATGCAAGGAACGAGGAGCAGGCAGATAGGAGAGTCAAAAGGCGAAAGAAAGAGAGAGAGAGAGAGAGAGAGAGAGAGAGAGAGAGAGAGAGAGAGAGAGAGAGAGAGAGAGAGGAAAATTCGAGGAGACGGGAAAGAGAGTGGAGCGGAAGAACGAGAAAGGGGAAGAGATGAGGTGGTACGCGACGGGATGGTCTTTCTGCGTAAGTCGTGGACGAACGGAGAGATTGCTGCGTGAAAACTTCAGCGAACTCGCGATGTTTATCGCGACTCGCTTCGAATCAAGCGTTTCTTCTTGCAACGTTGACGAACCGACCTGTTTGTTAACTAGTTGAGGAATTAACCTCGGACTTGCGCGGGAAATGCTGATTAAAAATCTGCACAGATCGTCGTTTTTCCGTTTCGTATCATATTTTCTGGAACTCTCGTAGAATTACCGCGAGATAAATTTAAAATTGAAACGTCTTCTGCTATTATTTGTGATATCGACAGTTACAAGTTGTGCGACTCTTGTGGAATATACTAGTATATATAGATAATTAAAGGATATAATTAGCACAAGAACTTTGTTTTAAGTTTTTGCTTATATTCTTCCCTAAATACTATTACATTTTTTTTTTTCGAATTAGTAATACCATGTAGGACGGCACCCTTTGCAGCCTTTTTTATTTATAACGAAAGTATTCGCCACCGTGTAGTCAGACCCGACTCTTCGTTTCAAGAGCAACCGCCAATATTTGCTTGTCTCCGAGACGAAAGCCGTGGAGAGCGACTCTAGCGACCGGAAGATAGTTGGCATGCGTGCGCGACGAGCGGAAGAGAGTGGAAAGAGCTCGGGGTTACTTCGTCGGAATACCAAATACCCATTTTGCCTCGCCTGACTACCCTCGAATCGGACCACTACTTGCGTGGGACTTCCTAAACTTCTCAGAAAAGTGGAATTTTCTCGAAAAAGCGTCATTCTTGATTTTATCTTCCCCTCTATGTAACTGACCGCGCTAAAACCAACAGACGTTTTCTCACATTTTTTTTTAACATTTATCGAATATTTCATGTGAAAATGGGGAAATATTACATCTTTCCTTCTCATTTCTATAAGCTCTCATTTTCATCGTCGAAATAATTAAATAACGACAAAATAATAAGACAAACTCTACAAAGTCAATAATAAGTGATCACTGACATGACTGTCGAAGTGGAAATCAGTGGCTCGTGAAACGCTAGATCGATATACGTATTCAGTACACAGGCACGCATGGTGACGTATAGGTGACCGCTGCAGTATATCCTGGAGGAGGATGAAGGAAGGCGAGGATGCATCTTGCGTGAGTTAGGGTTGACCGAGCTGAATAATGCATTGAGTTACCTCCGCCATAGCCTCTATATTCTCGACATCGTTACATCGTGTACGGCCGCTATATACGCAGTCTTGTCTTTGCTATTTAGTAATTTGGTATATGCGCTTGTTACCGCGTAGACTCACATTTGCCGTCAAATTTGAGAGACGAGTATAGCATCATCATGACGCGCTTTCCTACAATGTTTATATTTGTTACTTTAAACCTACTTACATTCTTACAAACACGTCTTTTTATTTTTGCTTGATATCACGTTAGCACATCACAAAATAATTATGTTATAATTCTAAACTCACCATACGAATATCCATGGGAATGATCGTAAATGTACGTACTCACCTGTAAAAGAAAAATAATTTTTATTAATATACATTAATACATTTAATTAATATGTCGGGGGGGGGGGAGGGATAAAAACTTGGTAAACATGGTTACAAGCTATTTGCATGCAAGTATTATTTATGAAAGTTTAATTAATAATATATGTATATATAAAAGAATATCGCAATATTCTTTTTAAAATATTAATCGCCGTTAGAATCCAAGAAAATTGCATTATAACAAAGAGTCGTGTTTTACGTTTCCTTAAAGAGCAAACTTCAAGCGTTTTGCAAATAATAAAGACTAGTTCAACAGGTTCCGGAAAGAAACAGTTTGCACGAAAACATTTGCGCGTAAAACTTCGTTCTCGTTTAGAACGTCTGTCTCTCTTTCATGGATGCTTTGTCAGGTACGCAATGCCATGCACTTTCATTTTCGTTCTCTACAGGCAATGCCTGGCAAGTAATTTTGCCATTTGCAGCAATACGTCGCACGTTCCGTCTTTACGTTCCCGCGATCTTGAAAAGATTAAAGCGACTGCAGAATATCGTAAAGTTACAAGAGAAGTCAACAGAAATTAATATATTTCAGGCTCTTTGGGGAAGAGCACGCATAAGATTATTTCATCAGACGCTATCGTGTATATTACTGTCATAAAACAGTTTTTACAGCCATGTACCGTGAAAAAAACTATATGTTCGCCAATAAACACGGTAGTCGTTTGAAAAAAGTTGCACGGGTGTCGGAAAGTGGATATAGGATAATCATATTTTTTTATATCTTTGCATCAAGGAAATAGCGAACTTCTAAACAATACAGCCGGCTGTTTCGCCCGCAGTATCTTATCTGATCGTGTAGCAGGAATACAAATAAATTGCGAAACAAAACTCGTATATTATTTCATAAAACTTGTAAGAGCTTTATTATTATTTTTTTTTTAAAGATTTATATGAAAATTGAAAGAACCAAAGAACCAAATTTTTATAGCTTTTAATTTATTTTAAATACATTTAAAGTGAATTTCACAAGTTGAATTTAATTCATGAAATCTTCTTAACAAATTAGAAATTTTATCATTTTTTACATTCGTCAAAAATCACTTTTATGATCTTGTCAATAACATTGGCTGTGAAGGAAATAAAAATATAGAATAAAAACATCGAATATAACGTATCAGTTTATTGTTAGTCAACAAATGGAATGTTGGAATGTGAAGTGACTCATGTTGTTCGTAGATACCTAACTGGTTTCATGAACTGCGCGCTATCTTTCTAACTACTCTCATTACTTCGTGCTTAAGATTTCCGTTAGAAATACGTCCGGTTAAGATTAGAACTATTGTAGTTCAATTACATTCAGAAGCTTATCTCAACGAGTGAATTTCGTCTCTTGTAAGTAGCTTGCAGAAAGTTCTATAGATATGATGACGATTGTTCTTCTGGTATGTGAAAATTTTGGATTCTAAAATTTCTTCCGTACGAATATAATTTTTTAATGCTGCAAACGAATTATATTTATTTTTTCTTTCTTTTTTTTGTAAAAGCTGAAATTCGATAGGCATTCGATGGCCGGAATGTGAGATAAAATTTCGTTATTATGATTGGTTCATCTGAGATCTTCCCTTTCAAGAGAAATATAATTCTACGATACTGGAGAAGACGGAGGCTGTTGGGGGAAGAGGGGCGTCTCGGATTAAAGGCGAGAATGTATTCAGCTTAAGCTTCTCAGGTTTGACTATTAGCTAATAAAAAGGATAATAAGCTGCATTGGCGTAACGGGCAGAAACACCGATAAATGTATATTGCAAAAATATTTGATATAACAATTATATAAATTAAATACAATAAATGTTTGACAAAAATTTATAATATATTTAATGTACGATTAATTCATCGCTGAATTCGAAAAACGTGAAACAGATATTTAATGTCAATTATAATTTTTCAGCATTAATGAATGAATAATACTTCAGTCAACTGTGATCCCGTGATGTGTTAGCTTTACAAAAACCAGATTTTATTAAAGTTATAAATTTGACAGTCACAAGATAAAACGTCGAGAGGGGAAATACCCGACAATGTAGGAAATACAGAATGGAGTGGAAATTTCAGCTTTTTTTGTGGAGACGATGTCAATGTCCTTGCGTCCCTATGCGAGACCATCCCCTCTTTGCGAGTCAAACCAGGCGAGTAATTATTATTAGCGTGGGTGCTAACGAGGCGCCTGTGTTTTGGCGACCGCCAGACCACCCTCGTTTCATCCACGAGTAAACCACGCAGGTAAAAGGAGGGGGGGGGGGGAAATGGTACAGCGACGGGGAAAATAAATTTCACCGACTGTAAATAATCATCGTAAATTGGGCTACCGCGGACAATAGACACTCGGGGTGGAAAGCTCCTTTTCCGGGCTGGCTTTACGAAAAGGCGCTATCGCCTCGCTATAACGGGAATAAAGTCAGTGGAGGGAGAGAAAGAGGCTCACGGTTATCAAGGAAATCCCATTATTAATTGTCGTAAGCAGCGATAATTGCCGCGATAGTATCTCGTTTATGTTATACGAGGTTACGCAACGACCGCAGCCGAGCAAGCGTATTTCGTGTTAATTATCGGTAACGACTGCAATTACTCACAGAAAACTCCTCGTAAGGATCCCCCTTGCCGGTCGTTTCCGCGTATCGTTTTACCCGACTCTCTCCGATTTCTCGCCAGGCGATATAAACTTCCTTATTTTGTGCCAATTTGTTGATACCGCTCCGTGCAAACCGCTGACGGAACTTTTATACGATCTACAAAGCATTCTGTTTACGACAAGACAGATTCACGTTCTAATAAAATAGAACCTCATATCGTTACTGAATGAAATGTTTAAATAGACACACGCGCGCGCGCGCGCGCGCGCGCACACACACACACACACACACACACACACACACACACACACACACACAAATGATAGTTTAGTTTTTAATTTATATGCTCTGAAGTAATGATAAATTATTATTTATTCAATGACGTATATAGAGATAATACGAATTATGAAACATGTAATCTTTGCGATAGCAATTTGTAGTATGAAAACAATTAAGTGCACCGCTAACTGCAGAAATCAATATAAATATCTCGCAATTATATTCTCATAGCTTTAGCTCGATAACTTTTTTATACATGATGCTCGTTATCTTGAATGAAACGGGGTATTGTAACATGTAACACAAATGTGTGCAGAATGATACGATCCTACATTTCCAAATATTTAGCAATTTCGTGAAACAATAATCGCGCACGATCCAAATTTATTCTGCATGCGTACAATTAAATCTATACGTACGAGCATTTTGGTACCGAACGTTTTTCGGTCCCTATATATTGAAATCATCATTTGTGTGCTTGCCATTTGGTTGGCTGCGTCTACTTTAATTGCACGAACGATACACAGGAATGCATACATTCGTCCATATACGTGATTTCACGCGGCTATATGAATCCTCCGCTTTGGCCCCCGTGTGCATGTGTACATAAACTCCGGGCAGGTCGGGCTCAGCCGTGTATATTTTAGCGTCTGTGAATAATCAGCAATCAGCAGTAGCTGCGGCAATGGCGGCGGTAACAAATTGCACGTGTACACACACAAACTAGACATGCAAATTCGAGAAGCGAGTCTCGACCTTACCCGAATCCTAGCCTACCCGGCCATCCCTTTTGATCTAACGAGTCGTGAAATCGCTACGGGGAATCGAGCTATCGCTTTTCGGATAGATCGGATTATCTATCGCGAAGTCGAAATGTCTATAACGCTATCTTCTCCTGGATTAGAGATTTCTAGAAATTTCAATTCACCTAAAAGTCCTAAAAGCCATTGATATATAATTCAACGTATAATAGTGCGAAAGTTATATATAATTTTATGAAACAGTACAACGAATATATTATCAAATTTAAATAATACTCAACCCAATTTTAAAGTCTTTAGTATTTACATTATAATATATTTTTTAATAATCTATTACATAATCTCAGTCGCATGACTGAGTAAGAAACGCTTATCTTTGACTATACGATATATGATTAAATATATCGATATTTCATTATCTTTATAATATTTATGATATATTTTTCTGGTAAAAACGTGTAAATTGATGCAAACGTCTTAAGCAAACGTGTAGCGATGTTAATTCGCTAATTCGCTTCGATAAATCGTCACGACGTATTTTCTGTGGCAGAATCTAACGGAGATACACACAGAGCGATACAGAGAGCCGACGACACGGTTGGGGGATATAACGAGAAACGTAAACGTTTGCTTCAGCAAACCATTCTCGAACGACAGCTCAAATGACGGTATCTAGATTGGCGTCGGAATACTTTGCCAAGTCTCGCGTAAAGTTTATCAGCTTCATCGAAACGCAAAGGCATCTCGACGTTAATCCTATAATTTGATATGCACTCTTTGATTGAATATCAATTATTAATCGAAACGTGTAAATTATAGAATTTTATACAGAATGTAGAATCGTCATAATGAAAAATGTTAAACGACGTATCATAATCTATCGAAAAAAAAATCAAGGATAATACGCTGCTCCAATTTCAATCGTTATGAAAATTATTGTTGACTTTTTAATCGTAAACATTACAGATCCTATAAAAGGCAATTGAGATACGTCACTGTAAACAAATATCAAACGCGAGAAGATCGAATCACGAGATATCTTCTTGATCGTCTTTATCAGATTGATCGCGTAAATGTATCTATCAGTGCTGTGTAACGACCTCTCAGCAAATCAACCAAGGATCGTTTCTCATGGTCAGAGGTTCACGGCCCAGGTAGATAATTGACAGGCCCGTGCTCTGGGCCCATCGTTGAGAATAATTGGTGATCCTATCGGGAGACGTCTTGTATACGAATCGTGAACAGAGACGAAACGCGATCTTCCCCCTTGAAGAATGGGCCGCGTAGGTGCTGATCAATCTGATATCGATCTGACTGTGAGGGTGCGGTCAGTCGAGGAGCTTTGGAAACAGGTTAACGCATGCTACCCTGTTTTATATTCATATTTTTTCACAGATAAGGTGATCCGCTTTCCGTATCATTTACATTTATGATCATACAGGTGTGTCGATGATTCACGCACTAGTTTCAATATGTAGAGCAATATTCTTCTCGATTGGCTACGTTATTAATAGTCGCGCAAAAACCTTGCGTTCCAGAAATTTAAGTTAAATTATTGAATCTAAATTGAGATCAAGGTTTTCATAGTTGTATTATCGTATAAATTGCAGCTTATTCGTTGATTCGAGTTCGATGTAAGGGCATTTCGTTCTAGCGTGAAATATAAAATATGGCAGGAACGTATTTTATGCACGTTTCCGAGACATAAAATAGGGATTTATAGTTAGTAATTTTCGTATCGAGTGTGGCGTGTGTATAATTGAATAAAAGTAGGATGACAGAGCGCTGATTCGAAGAAAACACGATAGTGCCGTGGTTTCACGAACCAGTCGGAATTTGGGCCATTGTACGCGTAGAACCTCTCCTCGGACAATGCTATTGCGAGATTGCAAGAGAAGCGGAAAGATATGACTTGTCGTCTCTCATGCGGAGTATATTTGATATTGGCATCGATATCCGTTCTTATTGCACAATAAAAATTGCATTCGCTTTTTCCCACGGGATCACCGTCTGCGTTGTAAGAGGCTGCGGATTTCGAGGAAGAATTATTCCGGCAATCGAACGTATCTTCGCGAAAGATGCTTCTTTGGAATTGCTTTTAGATACACTTCGAACGATCTTAGCAGTTTCCGCCGCCATCCACCGTTAGGTAGTCAAGTGCGGCCGCAATTCGCGCGCGGCGCATTCCTACGGGCAGTTTTATAGTCTTGCGGAAGTAAAGGCGCGAATGCCGGGTGTAATACGAATTTTTCATGTACTCGCTCTCCGGCAACTGTACGGCAACTGTAATTGCACGGCACACAACGGAGCTTATGTCGTCCGGTCGAACATCGGTGTCTGGAAATGCGGCAGTTTATTGGCGAATAGATCGCATTACTTCGACAGTTAATCTAAATGCCGGATAAAATAAGGATGAGCCTGAAGATGAAACGAAAGAAGAATTGCGCTGGAGATTCGCTGGCCGTTCTACATTTGGCCGTGAATTATGGAACATAAATATTGGCGGCGACTGTCGTAGAGCACGATATCGAAAATTGTTATCAAAACGCGAAGTATTTCCACACGAAAGAGTTACGATCCAAAGTTGTGATGTACTTCTCTCGTAAATGTAATTTACTTGAATTCATCGTTCAGCACGAATATTCAATTTTGAATTATTCAAGCAAAATTGTTATAATAATAATAATTATCGGACCGATAACTTTTAATATTCACTTTGTGAAAAATTTTTTAAGCAACTTAATAAATAGCGACGAGTAGCGTGTGTACTGGAAATGTAGACATATATTGTAAAGGAAATTTATTATTCTATAATATACCTCACTTGTATTTAAAATATAGGATCGTTTCATCTTACTATAGCCGTGAAATAATTCGTGTCCCGACAGCTGCAACGATTTTCTCGTTTCGTGTCGCGCAAATGCAATTGCGTGTCCGTGGCCGAGCGCGTGCGCTCGATTGTATATGCTCTATTATTTCATCGCGGTTGCACGTTCGCGTTAAAACACATGTGTACAAAGTTTTACGATGCAAATCATGCGAGGTACGATCATGGATGGCACGAATTCTCTCTGTCATATTGTTACGCCGATGATCGCGGTTTGCGCGAATAACAAATTTCAAAATTGCATTTTCGAGCCTTTCCAAGCGCGTTGTCAGTTTAATTGAGAAGCACTGTTGTGATTTAAGCGGATAAAGTTGTACATTTCAGACGTGCCTTATCCGCTCGTCAGATTTCCGCTTGTAGAGAGCACACGACATAAATTGCGAGGCGCCCCCTTGACGCGGTGACGTCCGTCTCTTCAGAAAGTACTTTGACCCTTGAAAGTTCCCATCGGTCGTGTTTTCGCTCTTTTGACTGCCGGTTTCTCGTAGACTCTCCGTCGAGTCCATCGCGGCACGATTATCCGAGAGGAAAAGATTATTTCGCTTATTCCGAAGCCACGGCGTTGCCTCTTCTCCCTCGCTTCACTTTCTTCGGGATCGCTGGCAGGGCTGAAAAGTGGCGACGGAAAGGCGCTCTTTCGCGAACGCCTATCGGACCCTCGCGGCTGCAGGCGCAGCTGTAGGTGTTCTCAGGATGCGGAAGACGCGGAAGAGCGGTGCGGACGGGCAGGAGGGGACAATGAAATTGAAATGGCGAAAGCGGATCACAGAATAGGTTGGCTTAACAGGGGGTGGCGGTGGCGGCGGCGGCGGAGAGCGAAGCAGGTCGCGCAGGACGAGAACGAGGGGGGCTAATCCGCACGGCTACAGCACTGTCTGCGAACGCGTTTCGTGCACGCGCGCGTCTCTTGCTCCACGAAATTAATTTTAAATCGTAATATCTCCATCGAGTAATCAATATCAGTACGTGGAAATTTGCCCGTTTACACGGACCCGAGGTAATTACGCGTATCCGTTGGGGGGAAATTCGCGGCGGTATTAATAGCATCTGTTTATTAATTGAGTTTTTTGTTTGAAGCGCGAGCCGCGCTGTATCAAGATTTCTATATCGGCAATAGCTTGCAGATTCGCCGATTGTGCTGTGATCTTTTACCATAAAAGTATGCGAACGGACATATCGATTCTCGTCTGCACGTCTGATTGAATTTACTAATACGGGATTAATTATTGTAAATTGGTTTTAACTACCAAATTATTCAATATGTGTGTATGTGTGTGTTGATGCGACTCGTATATTTGATTTAACGCTGTACGGTATTGTCTCTCATGATGTAATTGATACTTCACATGCGATGCAGAGCAATCATTACAGGCTTTTTTTCGTCTGTGGAAACAGGGAAATAGTTTTAACCAGCATGTTAGGCAACAGGGAAAAAAGTATGCGGACGGCGTTGGAAAGAAAAATGCGCGGAGGAGGGAAGAGATGGAAAAAAAGAAAGAGGAGTTTGTCTTGAAACTTTTTTCCTCCCTTCGACATCGTTTCCCTTTATCTCGTTCGCTTTTCGTACTTCTATTTCAGCCCGCACGGAGAACAGCCGGTTCTCGACATTTTCCTACGAAGAATTCTCGCGAGGACTTCTTACTTATCGATGTGGAAACACCCGAGAGATGAGAGAGGGCGGAAGAACATAAAGGAAGGAAGGATGTAGAATGGCAGGAGGATGAAAGGAAAGACGCGGGGGAGGCGCGGGGAAAGAGAAAGACAGAGGATGAAAGAGAGACGCAGAGAGCAGAGAAGAAGAATGACGAGTATAGGGAGAAACAGGAGGGCACCAGCTTGCTCGAACGACCAAAACACTTGAGAGTGGGACGAGTAGAGAGTCGACTGAGGGAGGAGACGTCGCGACTCCGACACGAAAACTGGAAAAAAGCATCTGACTTTGGAGAAACGCGACGCAGCAGGTTTTCCATGTTCCTCGTTCCTATCCGCGCTTTGCTCTCTATTTTCCTCCCTTCTGTCTTTATCCCTCTCACCTCTCTTTCGTACCTTCCCCCTCTTTCTCTCTCGCGCCTCTCATTAGGAGAAACTTTCATCGGAAGTTCTCTCTGCAGGCGCAGTCTACAACACCAGAGGCAGCAACGCGAGGCGGAAGCGCGAGTGCAGTGTAGTATTTATTTCAGCCCCTAATGAGTTTGCAGGGCGCTTCGTACGCACGCACACGCTGATCGCCACGACGCACAACGTCTATGGCTCGATGCGAGATGGTGCACGGGCGAGCGGTGCGGCGGCGGCGGCGGCGGCGGCGGCGGCGGCGGCGGCGGCGGCGGCGGAATGACGCCTGTTGGATGGTTGGCTAGCCTCGCGAAGTAGAAAACGGAGCTTAAGTTCTCGCCTTCCACGTGGAAGGAACCGGTATACACGCGCGAACTGGCTTTTTGGCATTTTCGCCGTGCACCATTCCTCTTTTTTCCGCGAGTCGTTTACGTCGCGCGAGTTAAAGGCTCTTCCCCTTTCTACACAACCCCCCTCCCTCTTTTACCGGGTGTTCCTCTATTCACCTCTCGCTGCCGCTGCCGCTGCCGCCGCCGCCACCGCCGTTGCTGCCGCTGCCACCGCCATTCCCTCCGCCGCCATCCTCTCTCGTGAATTTCTCCGCGCTCTTTTTGCGCGGTACTTAAACGCAGAAAGAAACGAGGCCGTTAAAATGTTCCGCCATGCACAATTTATCATGGGCTGCGAATGGTAAACGCACGCCCGGGCTCGTCTCAAAGTCCAGAGAAAAGAGACACGGCTTAATAATGTTCCACGTTGCAGAGAGCATTGCCGGAGAACGAGCCGGAGTCTGGGCGTGCACCAAGAAAGGACCGCCGCCGCCACTTTTCTCGCGCGCGTTCGTTAGAGACGCGCGGACGAGAACGCTGCCGCGCGATGAACTCCTTTTCTCCATTCTTTTATAGACACTGCCAGTATCTCCTAGAGTCGCGAAAAGGGGAGACCGCGAGGGAGGAAGTTTCGAAAGCGTCTGGATACGCGTGCCTTTAAACTCGGAAGGTTTGCGGATAACTCGTAAAACAGATGTGCCGGTATTTCGAAGCGCGTAAAGAAAATAATAACAAGTGAAATACGGGCTTCGTACGTAAATACGAGCGCGTTACGTTTCCGGTACGGACGATATGTGTCGATGTGGGTATTCGCATACGCATGACGAGTTGGAAATATTGGAAGGCATAGGAAGAGATAGAAAGGAGAGAATGAGAGAGGAAGGGACAGTAAATGAATTGCCGTAAAAGATTTGACATGGGCAAACGTCGCGCGTATTAAGTTAAGCGCATGATAAGATAGCGATAGATAAGACGGGGGGGATGATTCAGTTGTTTCTAATTGTCGCGAAATACAATGGCATGTGTCAAACAGTGACTGTTGCTTCTCACTTATTCACGTTCAATCGACTTTGAAAGGTCCGAAGGTCGCGTCGACATTTAATCAGCTTACGCTTAAATCCCTTTAAGGACTTAAGTCCTGCTTTCGTCGCACGGAGTTATCACGCAAGCTCAACTACTTGACCAAGGCTAGTAAACGTACTAAAGCGGCAGTAAAGTTCTCGCGGATTAATTGATGCCCTGTGTAGACGGTCGCGTCGCTTTTCGTACGAAGTTGAAGCACTCCAACACTTCGCTGGTGTGCCGCGGGCGAGTGACCGATAAAGTCCCTTCAATTGATGATGCTTAAATAACCATGCGCGAATAAAAGCGTATAAATAAAATATCCACTTAAAATATCCAACACAGTAATGTACGTGATAAAATAATCCAATACCGAAATACGGAGAAAATCTTTGTTAAATAAGTGGAATATGTTCAAATATACGCTCTGTCATTTTTGTTTTGGAAAAATCATAATATCATATTTATCCATTAATGGCAAGAAAATAACGGATAACAAGAATGTTGTTTACAAAAATAGCTTTTTATTTTTAAATTATGGTTAAAATGCATTTTTGGTTGTGTGCATACTGGCTTACTTTCGATCGCGCTGAGCGTACGTGGGTATTTATTTTAATTAATAAATAATTGAAACAAAACAAGGTATACCGCGATTAACACACATCACGCACTATGCGCAGCTGTTTTCACTGTTATCGATGCGAGCAACAAATCGTACGTACGTACGCACGTTCAATACCTTTGAAAATAACTATGACCGGATTTGTCCATCAAACGTGCAAACAATTTAGAAATGGGGATATTCTCGAAAGTGAGCTTTACGTTACAAATGTATATTCTGCCACAATTCGCGTCAATTATTAAAAGCTTTTACATGTGAGCTAACAAACAGACAAATGGTTGATTCATCTTTTCATCTTTTATCTTCATCCTTTATTTTTATTACTTTTATTACATTGCATTAATATCGCTATTTGGCCCAAAAATTTAACTGTATCTGATTAAAAATTTTTCTAAACAAAGTGACGATGGACCGAATCCTTTTTAACGAATTCCCACATTTAGCGTTTGTACACATACAAATACTACGTGATTTTCCGCTGGGTGTTCGCCGAGCTTGTCGCACGCGAGAAAAGCTGAGTTCGGCCTGATCCCTTCGTTGCCGTGTTTACTTTGGAGTGTTCGTTATCGTTCGCTAATTGAGCCCTTGACGCGGCAACATTTACGCGATGTGCACCTCTGTGCAACCACGTAGTAGAGCATAACTCGTGCGTTGCAGGTTGCTCTTTCTGCTCTCCCCCTCTTCCCCCCCCCTTCCTTCTCCTAGCTTGCTCTCCTCATTCCTGCCCTTTTTCATCACCATCGTCCCATTTCCCGTATTCCCGTTTGGCTGCGTTCACTGTCAATGCCACCAGAAAAATCGGCGGTAGCGGCACCGACAGCGCTCATTTACTTTGGCTCGCTTCGCGGAATCGGATTTAATTACTGGATTCATCGTGGCGCGCGCGGAAGAGCGTGACAGACGCGGAACGGCTGGGACGGATGGTTTGCATTATGGTTCCGTCGCGAGACGGAAACGTAAACGACGAAATTTATTTCGCTCACGATACCCGACTGCCTCGGTGCGCGCGGATCGAAACGACGGTTCTGTACGGTGCGCTACGAAAGATTCACTCGGCCTCTCGCTTCAAATTTGTTTTGCCTGGGAAGAAACAGCGAATGTAATTTCAGAACAGCAGTCATAATTATAATTTGATATAAAAAGACCTGCAGTATGAGGAGCTGTGGTATTTATTTGTAGCGTCATTATATACGGCATGAAAGAACAATAGATAGCACATTGACCTCGGTAGAATTAATTATGTAATTATTTCGGTGGTTTGTTGCATCAGATTTTGTAGCAACATGTTGTATTTCATCTCAGATATGCAGTTTGTGAAGAGAATATACATATATATTGCAACATGTCGCGTACGTTTCATTGTACGATGCGAAATATAGTCGAAATACCGTTGCCATTGCATGCATACAGAGATATTTAAATATACAGAATGTGAAAAAGATTTTTGCCTAACGTCTCAAATATTAATGTATAATACGCGTATGGAGCAACTAAATAAAATAAAAATAATAATTTTAAAATTCAGTGTGTATGATCGTATAACTAAAATAATAACTATCCTCATTCTAATTTTTTAACAAACTACTTGTTTGCACATAAAGTTATCAACAAACACAGTGCTGTTGTCGATTTTCTAGATGTATTTGCTTTTAGCCTTTATTTTTGTTATACGAACTGAAAACGTTCCGGGATAGGCAACATTGCTGCATCGCAGACGACGAGAAACAAAGGCGCGCGAGACAAAATACGAGAGAAAGAGTTAGATATCAGGAAGACTTTTCTTCGTAGCGAGTCCACGTATCTTCGAAGAGAGTCGGGCGTAGTGACCGGAAGTTCGTCGCAACGGGTTCCTCGAGGGGCTATTCCGATGATGGATCGCGACTCTTGCGAAAGTTCGGCCTCGAGTCGTGCGGAAGAGAGATTCTGAGAAAGAAGTACTCTTTAAGGTATTACACGGCGTCGATTTGCCATGATTTCGGGAACTTGGAGTCTCACTGGTAGAGACAGTCTTTGTTCTAATGCACCAAGATTTCTATTATAGTACATCTCGAAATAAGAAACGAAAAGAAAAAGAAAATTTTCCTATTGTTCCATCGTGTCTCATGTAGTCATGACTAGAAAAACATACGAATCTAGAAGGTGATAATAAAAATTAAGCAAGTTTTTTTTAAATTCTTGATATTTAATAACACGTTTCCACCATTATATTTAATTGAACTGTATATAAGTGGTGAGGTGAGGAATTAATTGGCTGGTGATACAAATCATCTGATCTTGATGCAACATCAGTTGTAGTGCATCTTCTCGTTACCGTCGAGATAGACGTGAGAGGAGAATGGCTGCATTTCCGCGGACGAGTCGCCGGAGGAGGTGCCGGTCGGCGCGATAGGTCGGTATACGCTTCGTATCAGAAAATGATGATGCAGCCACACCGTGTGATGAAAAATGGCGGGTTCGAGTGAAGTCACCGGAATGAAATGCATGGATTGGTTTAGCCCGGGGCGCCTGCCACGGAACTGGCATAGACAGCAAGTGATGGATTACCGTGCACGGCCGTTCCGCGAGTTCCCTCGTGTTCGCGCTCTGAAGACTCCTCGTCTCCTTTTCCCTTATGCTTCGTACGTTACTCCGACGTGTTCTACCAACACGCATTTATACACACACACACACACACACACACACACACACACACACACACACACACACACACACACACACACACATATGCACTCTCTCTTTCTCTCCGTCTCTCTCCTCTTTCACATGGTCGTCAGAATTTCTCCCGTTTGCACGTCAAGATTAGATACGCACGAATATATATTTGGAAATTTCATCACGATGTCTATCATTGCAAAAAAAAAAACAAAATCACAAGTTGTAGACAATAAAACGTATTAAATTATAACAAGAGTATTTTCATCATTATCAATTTCTTTTGGGAATCATTGTACAAGTCATAATTATTGAATTCATTAATCACTCGACCTGCGCGGATTACCTTCGATAATTAATTTACACAAGATGTTTCCCGTCATCTTTCATCTCTACTCATGGTTTCGAACGAATTCGACGAAGATTTTAGACTTGATCCAACAACGAAGTCTGTAGTCTTTTCCTTTCTTCATCTCGGCATGATTATATCGTGTGTTTTTTTTATGTGTGGACCCTCAACCAAAAATTCTATCATCCTCTGAAAGCGTTCCCGTGTGTCTTATGCACGTACACGTGTGAAGTAGATCGATTATATGTCGCTTTTCCTTATTTAGTACCCTCGTGAAACGATTCATGAGTCGCTCGTAAATTTGACAAAATGCTCCGCTTGCAGATGTTCATTTTGACGCGCTCCACTAAACGTGATGTCGCGACGATGTCTCATCCCTCCCTTTCGACACAATGAAATTCACGTGCTGCCGAAGTATGGAGTCGACCCTTCCTACTTCTTGAAGAAATTTCGGGGATTCGTCGTGGCTCTTTTACCTCGACATTTCCCTCTCTCGAACTTGACATTCGCCTTTTCATCACGGCTACTCTCGATGCGCCGATTCGTTTTGATCGTTCTTCCATTAAAACAGTTTCCTAACCGTATTCGAATATGCACATCCTTCTTTCCTTTGAATTGTGCCTAGGTACTTAAACCTTTGAAGTATTAGATGATTACCATACAAAAATAAATTTTGACAGTTCCGCACGTTTGTTCGTATCAATATCATTTGTTAGTTTTAATATTACAAACTTAAATATTCATCATTGTAATTTGCAATATATATATAGTTTGAGGCTTGAATAAATTAGTTCTGTGTGTGAAAAATATTTAAACATATTTCAATTAATTTCATTGAAATATGAAGACCGCACATGCACATAACTGACACACGCTCCTAAATATTTAGGAACCCGTTGAAGTAGAAAACACATTTCATCGTATATAGTCCGGCCGTAATTTCTCTCTTGGAGAAAACTTTGTTCATTTCGTAGTGGCCGTCTAGCTGTTCGCGAATACGCTTTATCCGACGACGTGCGAGACGTATGGTCATTTGCAGCGCGGATCGAATTGCGTCCCCCTCCGTATCACGAAAGTTTGAGTAAATTTCTCGTGCGAGCTACGAAGCTACGATACTCGGTCAGTGTTTCGTCGCTCTGTCGGTTAGGCTTTCCAAGATTGATGTTTATTTTCTCATTGACGCCGCTTCCTCTCGATCGTTTTGATCGCTCATCCTCGAAAACTGGTCACTCTTTTGCACACACGCGTGCACGCTTACACGCACGCGTACGCGCATACACACGTATACACCCACAGCGGCTATTTCAATCGGTTCTCTCTCGGCCGCGGTATCCCTTAGCGGAAGACCACTTTGACGTTATCTCGCTCGGGCGAGCTAGGGTTATCTTGTGAAAGCGGCTTTGAAGGCTCGCGCGTAAATAGGCACCTCGAATAAATGATGACGCTGGAACAGGACGGAGGAAGATGAGACGGGGAGGCGTAGCCGCATTACGAAGATATCGCTTCTTCTTCCTTTGTACGGTGAAGTAGCGCCGTGGCGTCTAGGGGAAAACCCTCATGCGGTCGGCTAAAGGCGGAAAAGGATCGCTTATCGGCCACCCGACGCAAAGCAGCGCGAATTTCACGTGGAAAGGAATAACGGAGTGAAAATGATTAACTTGAACGAATCGAATGATGTGATGTGATGTGTGTAATTTAATCTTCTTTCTCTTTTTTTGGATTATTATTATCATCAATATCATATAATTGTAACGGAAAATCGATGAGATTGGTGGTTAGGTGTAATTGTCTGGATATTAAATAAAAGCTGAATCAACAGTAAACTGGAACTCTCGTTGCATCGATTGTGGCACTGGGGAATTCCGTTAATTATTAATTGACAAGTTTATGCTCCATCATCGAGCGGAGAAGACGGAGGTAGATGAAAACTTTCGTATCGATTGTAATTACGATTTATAAGTTGTCGATGATGAGGAGTTTCTCCCCTCGATCTGCCTTCCTCTTTCCGTTTTCGTTCCTCGCGAATGATCCACTCCGCTGATTCGTCCCGTTACTCCTGAATGCTTCCCTGATCGGAAAGTCGACCGGCGTCACCCGATCACAAGGAAGCGCATAGAATTTCCTTAAAAAATGTCAAGGGCATGCATGCGCAATACTTGTCGGAGAAGTGCAATATGATCTGGTTTTAGCCTCGATTGCGCGGTAGGTAGGGTGATTCTCGCGGAAAGATCGCATATCCACGTTTACAAGTATAAGTATGGACAGGCATATCTATTATGCACGATCGTGATTGAGTTCAAAAGTGTTTACTTGTCGTTATGAGAACGGCAGCATGAATATACTGATGATGCCAATATAAGATATCACGCCTTCCATAGAACGTTAACATAAGTTAACAACACATGTACTCCATAAAAAATATTATATAAAATTATCTTGAAAAGACTCAATATTTATATTGAAATGTTGTACTTTAGACTATACGCTTTTATATCGCGTGAGAGTCGGATTAATTTAATTTTCACAATAATAAAATTTTTGTAGATTGTTGTACGACAATACAAAATGCGATATTCTATAATATATTCTGATCCTACATCGTTTACGCGTAACACTCCACGACATGATGCTTAAAAATTTTGATGGCTCGATAAATATTGCTTCGAGCATAATTTTGCAGTTATGATCTGCGATAAACTTCCGTCGACTTATCACCTCGTAAATATCGCCAGCTCCAGTGAGTTTCGACCGAATTCAGTTGGCAGTCGACGTGTTAAGCGTACAGGTTTTACTCGTCAGAGTCGCGTTTAATTTCGCCACGTAAATTCGCAGAAATTCGTCTGAAATTATCTCCACTTGCGGCACTCGATGAACCGCAAAGTGCCGCGGACGCATAACTTTCGAAAGTGAAGTTTCGCGAATTTCCTGCCGCCATTGGTGCGGCTCTTGTAACCACCGGAAAACGAGGTGGTTGCAAAGGGTGAGGGAAGGGGATCGAGGGAAGGGTAAGCTCGTGCGCGGAGTTTCCGGAGTGATACATCAAAGTAGATAAGTAGTCTAGCACGCGCGCACACGCGCAATGCACCAGGTGGGTTAACGTGAGTGCAAGATAACGCAGAGTACACACAACTGTAGCGCTGTAAACGCGTGTGTAAAGTACACACGCGGATAATGTAGGTTGTTGCGAGCCCTCGAACTAGCGCGCGAGTCGGACGCACAATGTTGCTGATGTACTTTGCAACGTTATTAAAAGTTAATAACCGTTGATCGCACGTTACAAGGTTGCAGAAAGCATTTTGTTGAGAAGATCTTTAGTAGAAGGTTTATTACTCTTATGAGAAAAAAATTCAACGGTAATTGGGATTGCATAGAGAGATTTTTAATAGCTCTTTCCTGCTCCGATGTCCCCAACCCTCTCGGCCTCTCTCCAAAATTGTAATTTCTATATTTTTTTAGATTAACAATTTGTAAACTTTTTCAGCGGTAGATAGATACTTTTTCATGTCACGGTCAAATTAGGTTTCATCTTTAAGCTGCATGGTACGCGAATACGAAATTCAAACCGGAATACACGAACGGTATGTTTGTAGGTCAAAATGCAGCGATGTAAATTTGACGATTATAACGATCATTAGGTCGCATTCTGCGAATGTCATCGTGCAGCAGCATCTAGGGATTCCGTGGTACTAACGCGACAAATTAGGTCGATCTTCGAGGCGGAAGTGCACGTCCTATTCGAGTCAATAATGCCGGTCGTGTACCGTCGAGATTGCCAAAGGCACGTTCACCGGTGTCAGACGGTTGGCGTAAATGCCGATAGGTATCGATATTCTCGGCAAATATATTGGGAGATAGTCGAAGGAGGATACGCTAGGATCGCGATTCGATATGACTGTTATGCATCGATGAGAAAGCCCCGTTTTATTGATTATAAGATGCATGCACATGTGAACATATATGTAAAAAGATTCGAGAATAACGAAACGAAAGGATGAGAAAATAGTATGTTATATAAAAGAGATTACACATTAGTGCATATTATAATTATTGATTAATAAAATCTATTATTTTATCGATTATCTCGCAACAGACATTTAAAAATATTGTCAAAAAAGAAGCCGTAAATTTAAGCATTTAAGTAAAATTTAAAACAAAGAATGAGAATGCCTTAGATGTAGCGTGAGAATATCTGCAGATGTAAACGTTAATACGGCATATATGATTCCGTTCAAGGCGATCTTGGGAGGATTAACAGACTTATTTAGACGTTTGCTGCCAGGTGCAGCTAACGTGCGGCAGGTGATGCGATCGCTTCGGGACTTTTCATGGTCTTCAGCCAGACGTATATATGGACGAGATACTTAAACGCATACGAGTCGTCCTTGTAGCGACCAGATTGTAATAATAAACATTCAATGTCAGATTATCTCAAAGATCACGACTCCCATTAAATGCATTTTGTCTTTTCTAAAAGAATTCTCCCAAGATTCTCAGCTTAATCAATTAATATATTATACAAAGTCACAAAGATTCCCTAAAAATTTTTTGGAATGTACGGCCCTCATCCTTTCTCTGTATTAATATTACGCTGATATAACGAACGTAGCTGAAACATTTCCTTTCTAAAAATTCTTAAATCTTGTTATTCTGGACATTCGAAGAGGCCCCACAATCCAATATCATTTAATTAATAACGCGGTGCGTTTTTATGAAGATGATCCGTGCAAAATATGACACGACGGCCGTTTCGACGCGCGGCTTTGGCCAATATCCTCGTTCTGGCATTCCGTAAACGTCACCATGAAGCAGACTTTCCGACGCCGATCTTCAAATCGTCAGATACACATCTTAACGCCACAATCGCACGAGTGATAATCCCTCATCAGGAGAGAATGTCACAGCCGGAGCGCGCAATAACTCCACTGACGTATATATACGACCGAGGCGTCGTCCATAAACATAGATAATCGTATCCCTTGCACGACGAAACACGCGTATTTCGCGACGATGCACTTCCCGTTCATGTCCATCAAGTCGGGGCGTTCGCTCGACGTTATATCGGTACTTGCCATAGCATGGGCATGCTTCAACGAGCCTGTCAAGCGCACGCCTTATTCCACCGAGGCCCGTAGTTTAGGATAACGAGTTAGATTTGAGCCACGCGTGAACTGACGCAGTTTGACTCTTGCGAAATTCATCTTGGGTAATATCTAAAGTCAAAGTGTGATCTGTAGATTCACTCGAAATGGAAATATTCGGATTAGTTATATAAAATTTCGCGGTATCCACTTCGATGAGAAGTACATGAGGTATCGTGAGTACACGGTGTGTAGAATAAAATTATGTAAAGTGATTTTGAACACTTGGGCATAAATAATCAGCTGATCGTACATTTTAGCGGTGTATATACTGACCTGAGTCGAGGTAAGCATTCGGTAATCCAGACTTGTTATACGGTCCGCTTGTGGTCGTAAAACCAGCGGCGGAGTAAACGGCATTGGATTACGTGACGTCTTATGAACGGGGCGCGACTTGAGGACCGCCGTAAATGTATTATTAAAAGTTTCCCGTTTTACAGAGAGAGAGAGAATCGGTGGCCTAAGTTAACCGACGAAGATCGGAGATCGTGCCATGTTCAACGCTTTTTTCGAATAACGTCGGTCTTAGCGGGAAATCTATAAGTCATGGGATATCCAACCGACCGCAGGCAAGCGAGCTCAAAACCATAAAAAACTTAAAAGAAAAAGAACCGAGACGTCGACACTTATCGCCGTCATTTACTTATCGCGGGAAAGGGTTACCGATATTCTGATACTTGAACCTGCACGAAATTTACGGCAGATATTCGTCAACTGTAATTCGACGACTATTGAGGGAAAAGGGAAGGGATTAGGTGACATCTCCACGTTCGGAGCAACTCGATGCATCGCCGTTATGGTCACAGCAAGAGTTTCATATTACATCGCGTTAAGAAGTTCTCGTGATGGCACTGCTTTAATCCGTAAGTATTTTCCGCTTTGACGTAATTATAGTGACGTATAATCGGGGCTCGCGAGTGCAGTCGTTCTCTCGAAGCGTTAACGACAAAACTCTGACGAATCATTTTTCAGACTGGCGTATAGCCAGTCACTATTTATACACAGTCAATAAAAACTTTTGCTTGCCGCATCGCCATTATTCTCAGGTTATAATCGTATGTAACTTTTTTACACGGATATGTGCTCGACATTTGCGTAATACATCATTGAAAGTGATTCATTTCATCCACCAAAAATAAAAAAAATTACCTTAAGAACAAGAACGGGGCCTACCTTATTACCTACATTATTCGAAAAAGTATAAACTATTCTACTAAATGTAATACGTTTGATTTCACGTTTATGCAAATTTTAAATGCTACATGCAGTATACAACTTTCTTGTTATCGTTGATCCCCTCGGGTTACATACGTGTTTCGGTGTTTGCATGATCAATCAGAAATGAACTGGAGCGATCGCAATCGTTTTCCTGTTTACGTTCGTCCTGGTAAGATCTTCACGTTGAAAAATATTCACTACGTGACGAGTAAACCTTAGCCGATTCGTTGTTCGTAGAAAGTCCTGGATCTCGCGGAAGATAAACTCGACTTCAACTGCATATACACGCGATGTGTTGGATTTAAATTGCTAAGACACATCGATTTATCGTAATACTTGAGAATGCAATCAAAATTTTCTCTTAAGGTTATTTCTGATGACTGTTAATTATCATAAATAAATAAAGTATCTTGCTATCACTTGCTATATGGCAAGTTATGTCGACATTAAAACGTCATTTAGGTTTAATAATAAATTTATAAAATAGTGAGATTAAACATTAAACAATAATCTTACCATCTTTAAATGTCTCATCCGAGTCATCAATCACGGCTAAAATTGAACACATAAGAATCAGCTTTTATCGGAAAAATTAAGAAATTTATATAATTTTAATCGGAGTTTAATAATGATAAAAATCGGACAGTTTTCGCAGAATTAAATTGAGAATTATTGAAATTATTTAAAGAATATTATATTTAAAGTCGAACTTTAAACTAAATTAACATTAAATAAATTTAAAATGATAAGAATTTAATTTCGGCGCGATATCGATAATCGCCGTGAGTCAAATTGTTCATTACGCGTAGGTATAGCTATACAAAGCCACAAGGCAAATACAGAATGCAGCTGGAGGAACATTTAATCGAGATTACTTTACTTTTCATTTACGCCGGAAAATCTTTACCCGGTTTTCCCCCAGGACCGATTGACCTCTCGTAGCGGCACGAAAACTGCGGATCTCGCGGGAGATAAACTTCACGTAGTTGGAGCGTATACTATATACACACAAAGTGCCGGGTTTATATCGACTTGGTGTATACGTATCGTCTTACGTGGAACGTTAAAGCCGCGCCGGGTAAACGCGGAATCTCGCTCTCCTTCGTCGAGTATCGCTTACACGCGACCGTATAAACGGGAAATGACGGGGTACTACGAGGCGAACTGTGCGCTAGCGCTTTTTCCCTTTGCAAATTCTCGTCTCCACGTCCGTGAAGGTACCTTTGTCTTCCTCTTTCTCTATCTAAAGCGCGACAAAGTTTCCCAGGCTCGTATTTCCTTGGCACATATGCGCCGCCCTGTTTACAATTCTTTCAAGTATTCATTTATTATTTTCTTATCACTAGAACGTTACGAAGCGCGCGTTTCGCGCGCGCCATTTATTTTTTAATATTATATAGTCTTATATAAAAAATATTTTAAACATCACTTACTTATATAACCTCGCCACTAAACTCTCATGTAATTTACTAATATTAACTTAATGTTATTTCGAATTTTTATTTCCAAAATTTTATACTTATTCCTAATATTTCCCCCATTATGCGTAAAGCCGTAATGCGTGACAGAAAGATGTACCTTATATTTAATTTTGTTATAGACGTGTCGAAATCTTTATAACCACATTGAATAAAGACATTGAACCTTAGGACCTAGAACCTAGAACCTTAGGACCATTGAACCTTAAGATAACAATATAATAGCGCGCCGATTTTGAAGTGATTGAACGAACTGTAACCGGTTCGTCGCGCCGTGCATTTGCTTCGGGAGTGCCTTACAAGTGATTGGACAGAAGATTTTTTTCTCGTCCTGTGAGAGCTCGTTTGACGAATATCATAGTTCGTGTTGGGAGTCGCACTCCCAAGGGATGCAAGAAGCACGAGATCTTATTGAGGCGCAGTCGGCTATGTCCTCACGCCACGTGCGCCGCGGCACTGGTGATGCCGACTGTTCACACGCACTCGCAATGCTTGTGCTGTGTTCGCATAGTTGCAAATTCCATTAAACGGCTAATTGAGAACACGCTCTGTCTTCGACAAGTGGTTCGGTCCCAATCGACAATCGATTTCAATCGAATGATTTATTTTGATTTCTTCTTTTCGATACAGCATTGCCACGAGTCGTGAAACGGCTCCTATGTGGCACGTGCGGTTTACGCACTGATTCACGCGATTTTTTTTAACCACCGACGTTTTTATCTTTTTTCGCCTTTCTTAATAAATCCTAACAAATCGCGTTTAATCTGACTTGACTTAGTTCGGGCGGCTTTTGCGTGGCCGAGAGGCTGGATCCTAGTTGCCGGATTATCTAGATTATTAGGCATCGACGATGGGTACCTACTCTCTCGTTACATCTATCAGCTTTCTTGATAGCCTGGGTGCGAGATCACGCGTATGGTCCCTTGGATTCGACTTAAATCGTAGGCTACGTGATTGGTTGAGTCAAATTTAAACGTGATTTTTTTAAAAAAATAAGAGACGTCGAAAATTCAATTTAGTCGATTCGCCTTCTTCCCCTTCGGTCTTAATCCTTGCTTGAAGTTGACGTGTGTCCCGAAAAGCTCGCCAACTCGAGTGCTGACTAGATCGACGAAACTTGATATTTTCACGGATAGCTACACAAACGTCCAAAACTGATACGTCCAATAAGTAGATTTTTTAAAACTCTATAACTTTTGTCTAAAACATTTTTCTCAAAAATGTTTTGTTTTCGAGATATTCAACTGTTTCCACAATTTTACACATTCTGTATATTAAATGCTTATTATGTTTAAATTATGTTAAATCACATATTGTACACTTTGCATTAAAACATTTAGCACTGTCTAATTTTTATGATATTCAATAAATATTTTATTTATGACAATTATAGTTTGATTATTAAGCGCCAGTTTTCTCAAATTATTTTTGTCAAGTTATCTATCTTATACTTTTGCGAAACAATTTTTAGAAAAATTCTTTTCACAAGAAATATTTTCAAGAGACAAAAGTCGTTCGGCAATCCAAGAGAAACTAAAATGTCTGAGAAAGAATGTTCACGACATACGCGAGAAGACAAATTGTAAAAGGGATACGACACAGCACGTATATCACTGTCCGCCAATGTATTTCAGTGGCCACATGTCAATTTAAAATTTAATACTTACCCCGTCGTATTACCAATGCGCGAGACGCACGGTGAAAATTATTTAGGCAGTAGTAAAAATTGTAATTCGGTTACCGCCTAGCAGTTTTTCAAAGTGCGCACATAAAATTTGACATAAAGCTCTTTCGCCCCTATTTATCTGCAACCTCTGGTTGCTGAACTTTACGGTGGTTATAAAAAATAATTTCGATCCGTTTACAGACAGGCGATAAATTCTTGGTCCCCGCCGAAGTACTCCCATCGCGAGATTGCCTCCTCGGAATATCGGAATAGCGAGGTCACGGGCTTGTTTCCTCGCATCATATAATATTTTCGTCTTTCCCAAAAGATTCCCGTCGTAATCGCACAGCTTGCTTATTGAGCCTTTCGCTTAAATCGCGCGTTTCAAATGATTCAGCTGGTTGACCCAGTGTTGCGCATTCATGACATTACGGCGTGACGTTTCGTGAAGAAAATTGCAAAGAGAGTCTCGATATAGAGAGTGACTTGCACCAGGTGTCGCGACAGTTATTTTTAAAGGGATTACTTCGAGACTAACTGTCATGAAATGCGCCCTTTCCCTACGTGCACTTCACTAACCTCGCGACTTTGTGCAAAATTATTATGCAAAGCAATTTTTACTTTCTTTCTCCTACCTGATTTTATTTGATCTCCGTTTAATAACCGTATGGAACAAAAAATGTTAATGACACAAATAAAAAAAATCATGATTCCAATATAATCTGCGCTTATATTATGTATGAATATCGAACAATAAATTTTTTATAAATTTTTTATCGTTTCGTATTCTCAATATATGTACAGAAATCAAATAAATTTACCTTTAGTTTACTGAATTGCTGATAAAATGCAGAATTAAAGTAAGCAACACTATGAAAAAGTACCTCTCCAGAGAGAGAGAGAGAGAGAGAGAGAGAGAGAGAGAGAGAGAGAGAGAGCCCAAATTTAATGTTATTAAAATTTATACATGAAGATGGTGTTTCAACGCTAAAAAACTGGGCCATCTATTCCCGCATCTTTGCCGGCGGAGCAACTTAAGATAATGAAAAGAAAGAAGAAAAAATGAAAATATGAAAATGGGTCAAAGATTTAAAAGCGTGGCCCGGACATTTCAGTAAACCGAAACTAACACTATCGCCTAGCCGAAAGCGAAGTGTGTGTAGATTGTGTGCATGCACTATGCATGCAAGATGTTTTTCTTTCAACAACAACTAGCATTACTGGCAACAGCCTCCGACTATTGGACTTTGGCGTGGCAAGAGGCAGCTAGGGAGATGGAAGGTATCCCCTATTCACCGCAACTACGTTGAAAAATTTAGTTGGACGTAACGAGTACTAGCCGAGTAGATGAGGCCGTTATTTTTTTTCTATCTTCATGATGAAGTAACGTGCGCTATTCTCTGCTTTTTTTATTGAGACCGCTCATGTTAATCTCGAGAACTTTTGAAACAATGATCTTAAAGATCCATCATGAAGTATTTAATTAACGCGATGTTTACGTCATCATCCCATTGTGAATTTATTTTACATATTTATACGTAGATTTAGACGTAAAGAGATTACTTAGATTATTTATACGATTATTTATAGAGAAAATATAAAAACAGATGAGCAAAAAGGATAAATATTATATTAATGTATTAATAGTCCGCATTTATAATTTCGACTTATCGCTAAATGATACGTGGGAAAATAAGCGGGTATCACGACAGCATCACGAAAATATGTGAAATGTCTTAATTAAACATGAACGAGATATAGAGAGATTTGAATACTCAATGTATTCTGCTGAATATGCATGAGAGCAAAACAATATGAGACTACACGAATGCATGAATGCATCGACATGGTACCTACTAGCAAGTCATCTGTATTATTGATAGTATATTACGATTCCTTTTTTCGATGAAACGATCGTTCAACACGGAGGAATCAAGGCTGCTAGAAATGGAACCGCTTTGAAGTTGTAGCGCCGCAGCCGTAGGAAATCAAGCATATCGAAGTAATACGTCTGTAATATCAAAAGCAATTTTTATTGTGCAATGAAACTTGGCATAATTCCACTTTCATTAGTGTCACGCATTTTGTTCCTAAAAACGTGTGTAAATTTTCTAGTAAAACATATTCGTTTTTTAAATTTTTATAATATTAAAGTCGACATAAATATTTTTATAGTTTCCGTATTTTCTCTCTGTAAATCACTCTTGACTTTTTATGCATATAATTCTTTTATTTCATATAAAATTATTAAGACATTCTTGTTTTGACATTTTGTTACAATATTGTAATCTCCATTTCTATGGACGATTTTTTAAAAATAATTTTAACTTTATAAATGTGAATGTGCAAATATATTTACATATCTGAATGGTACGTCCGTAGACTTTATAATTTTTAGCATATTTACAATTCAGCAGATTATCGCACGATTATTAAGCATTATTATGTTTCGCGATCTTCCCATTCAAAATTACTGATAGCTTAAGGGAGGTTGACTGTCACATGTATGTCCCTACGAAAGCGAAACTGATTGGCTGCTAAATCTCCGGCTTTTCCATAGGATTTGCCTTTTTTCTACGACGTGGGTTTGAATTCGTCGGTAATTGGGTATAAATCACAGCTCGCTTTCACAACGCGGAATTCCGTGATGCCTTTGTACGCGTTGCATCATTAGCGAACATTATATCTGGCGTGTTGGATGACAGCACTAGCCTGAGCAAGTTTTGTCTGGCTTACACAGTGTATTTGTACGTGTGTGTGTGTGTGTATATATATATATATATATATATATATATATATATATATATATATACATAAATATATATGTGCATGTATCCAGCAAGAGCGAATGTTCGACCAGCTGAACTTACCTTTTCCAACTTGCTTTATATAGGCACAAATATATGAATATCATTTAAACTATACAAAGTATAAAATATAATGTCATTCAATAGTATAGCTAAAAATAAAAAAAAAAACAGCAAGCTAATGTTATCGCATCTTTAAATTAATTTAAAAAGTTATATAGTATGTGTATATATTTGATGGTTCATGTATATAAAAAGTTAATGCTTCGTAATCGCGATAATTACGAAAGAAATATTGTGAAAGCTAAAAGATTCATTAAAAATATCAAAAAAGATCTTGATTGTATTTTGATGGCAATATATAATGGTCCCAAAAAATTTCCGTGATTCATCGTTCGGAAGATGAGTCGTTTGTTGAGCAGGTGCACTTCCCATACGGATATGTAGATCTTGCAAGCCCGAAGGCACGTGTCTGGTGCTCCTATACATGTATAAGGCTCGACTTATCGCTTATATTAATTTTTGTTACAAGACCTGACCGAGAGCTGACAGTGGCGGAGGCGGGTCGTCCTCGATCTTCGACTATTAAGCGAGACACACATATTTTTGGCTCTCCTCGCAGCATCCGAGGGGATGACGGGTACGCGTGTTTCTCGGTTTGTTGTCATTCGTGTTGCACGTGGTGCCCCGGCGTGCGCCACGGGGGGTCTCTAGACCCCACATAATGCTCAAAGATACCGACCACGGGGTTCATGCCGCGTAACAATAATTCTTTTTCATCCGACTAGATTATTTTTCTCTAATTCTTTTTTGTGCGTGGGGTATTAGAAAATTTTCTATCTCTTTTTACGTACGGAGAGATTAGACGTCGAAGAGATTTTTCTGTCGGCCTGGATTTTAATCTTGATCGATTGATACTTGAATTTTCTTTACCTCCCTTCTTCGCCGGAAACTGATTATTCGACGTTTAAACCACGTATAAAGCCACGTATTAAACCAGTCGCGGGAATAAAAATTCCTAGCAAGGAGATCTGAGAATGGACTGTACCGTTATTTCTTTATCCGTCTTATGATTCACATGATGATACATGAGTGCACCGACCATACGTCTGACCATATCCGGGCATTTGTCAGACTTACTATAGTAATACCTAATGTGGGAAGTGAGGTCTTTCTATAAGTCGAATAAATGAAACGTAGAGTTCGTAGAAGAAATTTTTATCTCTGCACAAATTAAAAATTACATATGCCGTTTATCTTCGATGATCGTTGATGGTTTCGGTAAATGGATCGTTTCAGAGAAAGGCGAACGAAAACCGAGTCCATTGAAGGCAGGACAGTCTTTACTAACTTAACGACTGTAAAACGTTCACCCCGAAGAGGATAAACAAAGGCTGTGAAAGCAAGGCAAGTCGGTGACCCTTCCCCTTCGCTGCTTCCTTCTCGCAATGTCGTACTCGTTTCATCTTCCATCTTACCTTCTCGTCTCTGGGATTCCCAAGGAGACGCGCGAAGAGAATGAAATTCCAGCGTGTATTTACTCTTCCCCGTATTTTCCTTCGATATTAACACGTCGGCAAACAGTCGTTATTAATTTTATTTCCGATTGTTTGCTGAAAGCTTTGGTGGACGTAACAAGGGGAACTTGACCGTCGAAATAATTGTTGACAATCCACGCTTATATATATGCATGCACACAGACGTACACTGTATTTTTACAAAAAAAAAAAAAAAAAAGAGAGATAATTTGATCACAAAGTGACCTGTTTATTAAGTTTAAAATTAATATAAAAAAATGTAAACTACTTTTTAGTAATCTTTTCATAGTTCAAAAAAAATATTAAAAACTTTTGACACTTTTCAAAAAGATGAAGATACGCAAAAATAAAATTAATTAAAATAAAACAGATTTAAGAAAATTTTATTATAAAATTATTCTATCATTAAATTTTACAACAGTATGTGTAATTTTGTGAAAATAATATAATTTAGTGTAAATAAAGTATATTAATAAATCAAAGTATTAATTTTTATTATTTGAGCAAGTAAAATGTAAAATTAATCAGATATCGAACATTCTGAGGAAAGTCAAAGCGAATTGATTGACGAATTGGTAATTAGTTTGAACGTTTATAGTCGCTCGATCGAAGAACGGTCGATTGCCAGTAAATAGTAATTGCACGGCTGTCAACGGGTTAGTGATCAATGATAATTGATATGCACGATTTTATGTCAAGTAAATATAATTAATGTTTCCATTTTGCTTAATAAAAGTACAATGATACGCTTAATGGTTGTTTCGTATTTGCATCTTACACATTTAATTTATGCGACACGACCATGACATAGGGGAAAATGTCATGCTTGTATTGGATTGGTTTGAGTGACAATTTCATTGAATTATTAAACCATTTCAACACTCGGCATTTAAACGAAAACGACATTTCCAATGGTGACTTTTTTCTCTTCTATCTAGTAAATCACATATCTAGTACAAGTGTCGTTCAGTTCCGCGATAATAAATATCGGAGAACCGGATCAGCTATTGGAAGGAAAAAAGTTATTGAAAATGGAGCTGGGGATGGACGGACTGCAAAAATTTACCAAACGTGACTCTTTCCCGGGGAACGCACGCCAATCAGGATTTTCGAATTTCATGTTCCACGGTAATTACGGGGTAGTGCGCATTTTTCTTTTTCCATTCTCGTAACATTCACTGGCGCTCTTTCTCTCTCTCTCTCTCTCTCTCTCCCCTCCCCCTCCTGGTCAGAACGTGTTCGGGCATTGCTCGTGACACAATTCGTTCGTTAACCGCGTGAAATAATAATTATTATCCCGCGGATAGCCCTGGGCGATCGCACGAGCTATCCGAAAGGGAGGAGCAAACGAGTGGATGATATTTTATACAGCGGAACAGTCGGCCTGAAAATTGATAAATCGCTCGTCTCTTGTACGTTGTTCTCGCGGACAGTCCGCAATCGATGATAAAGTTGGCAAAAGGTCATTGATCGACAAAATATTTCACGTCAAAAACCAAAAATTGCGAATAGTAAAAAAGACAAATAGTAGATCATAGGAACAAACAGCGACTGCTACGAGGTCGAATCTCTCAGTTGTTAGCTCGAACTGTAAAAGCGATTTTATTGGAGAGTAAAACATTCAATAGAAGATTTATTTGTTCTTTTGTTTAGTTATCTGACCGAAGCAGGATTTTAGTATGACAATAACAATAGATAGAATATCCAGAAATGTATACAGCGAATTGATAATTACAATGTATTTATTTTTTTTACAGAAGACAACAAAAATACTGTTGCTATTTGTTGATCTAACAGTGCAAAAACAATGTCAAGTATTTTTATTTATTTTTTTATTTTTTTTTTGTATTTATTTATTGCATAAATTTTTATTTTATTGAACATTATTTAACGTTAACGTATTTAAAATCTTACAAATATGTTTGTGTAAAAATGTCTAGAGCATATATGCAATTGTCACGTTAAATTTATTAATTAATAAAATTTATCTGTACACACACATTTTAGTATATTTTTATATCTCCAGTTATAAATACTACATAGTTATCAGATCATTCCGCGTAGAGAGTAAAATTCTTTCCGATTGCCGATTGTTTAGCTATCCTATTTCTGGCGAAATAAACGCAGCCTGTCTACGGATTTTACCGATGGCAAAACGATCGCGCTCGACCGCAGCACTCGTAACTTCGTTTCAGAATTTCATCGACGTCGATTAACCCAGATACGCCTCAGGGCCAAGTCGAACCGCAACTGGGGTTTAAACTTTAGTAGTTTATTTAGCAGTTACGTGCACTGAAACATTCTAAATAGTGGAGTGCTTTTCCGCGTGCAGTACATTATAACAAGCTCGTTTCGTTGGTGATACCAAAATACATCCATGCCAAGGGCATTTAATAAATTATTTAAATTTCGCGAAAACCGATGTCGCGAAAAACTGATGAATTTTATGTTTGCAATTCCTTAGATATTTTCTCGCGAGTTGTACTTTTGAATAATATATATATATATATATATATATATATATATATATATAATCAAAGATGTGTAAATGTATAATTATACTGCTTGTAGCTATAATAATGGATTATTTTATATATCAAAAATAATTTTGAAATAATAATTGTATTAGGATATATATAAAATATATATTATCTATAATATTTGATTATCAGCGTAAATAAATTGAATGTAATTTAGTTCTATTATATTAATTTTTAAATTGCGGAGCACTTTTATAACATTTAATGTATTACGCTCGTAAAAAAATTCGCAATTTAATTAAGTCATATATATTAACGTAATGAAAATCTATTCGAGAAATGTTGCTGAAGTAATTATGACAATATCACGTCGTGTAATTATGCGCACAGAAAGTGCTGTGCGCTTCTTCTCGAAGCGAATCCTTTTAATTCGGCCATTACGTTGGCTAAATTTAATAAAGTTTACGCAAAGCGGTACACGATCGTTTCTAGCGAGCACGTTTTACCACAAAGAACACTCAAACGCGACGCTTTTCTATGTAATTTCCCATGCATTTACTCAATAATCGAGCCTCATAATTTTCCCAACTTGTTCGAACAAGGTTCTAATCGGTCGACCTCGTTTCCGTCTCAAGTTTCTGGGACTTGCGGAATATGTCATTCCGTAGAGCTTCCAGATGAAAACGTAACGTCGCTCTGACTTTACTCAATGCCGTTGAAGAACAGAAGTTGAGTCGATGAAATGCCAGGAATTAATGGAATGCTCTCGCGTGTTGCCTCTTATATAAAACTTAGCACAGCGTTCCCGTAGTCATAAATGATTTCCAGACACATGCTGTTCTCGTTAGTGCATCGACATACCTCCGACGAAAAGCGGTGAATATCCTACTTTGTGAGATCCAACGAGATCTATGAGATTTGCGTCGAAGCAATTTACGTCGTACGAGATATATTCGTATCGAATTGAAATCGGTAATAATTTTAATTGACAGTTTTTGTCACTATAAATAAAAAAAGAACATACATTATGACTAATTATTGCGTTTACATTATCATGGATAGAGTTAAAAATTATTATTCATATCAAGTTCAATTTCCCAAATTATGCGTGTACTTCAATTTCCGTCATCATATTACACGTGCGTTAATATTCCTTTGTCGTGCTGTCATAAAGAAGCGCTTTTTACACACAGTATGTGATTTCGACGATAAAGAAAACCACTACAGAGACCGGAAGCGCACACTTTGCTGGTGATTTGTTACGTTGTACTATCGTCTTTAGATATCTATATGGTTCGTTTGACCACTTTGCAACACTCGCCCACCATTCGCTACCATGGATGCACGTTCACAATCGGAGCATTATGCACTCAGCCGAATTGTCCGGGAGGAAAAGCTTGGCAATCCTCTCGGGCGAAAACTATATTGTTCGTTCTATACGATGTTCCAAATTTAGCGCGAATGTGTTTCTAACTACTCGTATATATATATATATATATATATATATATATATATATATATATATCTTTTTCTAAATTCATCAATATCTTTCTATAATAAAAATTTAATTGGACATCATTTTTATCGTACTTTTACATTCGTTAATATTAAATATTTTTAATTAAATCAAAGTTTAATCTATTATAAAATAGTGATATATTTGAATTTTTCCAATATTTAATTTAAAAAGTATAGGAAAGAAATTGACTTGTTAAAAATTTCGATGTTTTTTTAGATATTTGTATGTTTTAGTATTATTTTAGTGTTTTTAGATATTTTAATGTTTTAGTATTATTTGGAATATATAAATGTGTTATTAAAACATCTGTAAGTTTCTTAATTAATTGTTAGTATCTATAATTGAAAAGGACACTCGCTAGAGATAATATCAATCATTTGAAACAACCTGTATAAGCAGATGCATCTATGCATGGGAATGGGAATCTTCCGAAATGCGTTTTCATTGTCATGAGATGTATTAGAATTCTTGGCAAAATTCTTGGCAACTGCTGGTAATCTAAATAACATATATTTCGAATATATAATTGATTGTTAAAAAGTGCAATTTATATTGTCTTTAAATTGTGTGTGTACACGAATAAAAATGATCTAAAGGCCGAATATTACCGCGAATAAAGTACCTCGAGCATGCAAACTATTCTTCTGTTATGTGCAATTATTCCTGTAAATCTTTCTTCTATTTGCACGAGCACATATAATACTTTTATTTATAACTTAATTTTCCAGAAAAAGTATGCACATACGCTATCCAGGGATTTGTACGTAAAGCATGACAATAAATAATATTGTGCTACTAAAGTTCAGTTTAATACGTTGTTTTAAATACAGGAAAACAAACATAGTACACAAGTAAATGTATTTTCATAAATCTATTTGGATTTTTACATTATATCGTCAAAAGCTCTCGCAATAATTAATCTAAAATTTTTTATCACAGCAATAAGACACAAATTCAGATTAATGTCACAGATATAATATATCAAGAGGCTTAAGGTGTATTATACACATAAAATGCAATGTGTGGTTAAAAGAGCATACACATCTTATTGTATAAGCAAAGCAGTTCTAGTCATAATTTTTATGAGGCTTATCTGAATAAGTCGCGCTCACACTTCGAAGGCTCGTAATTTCTTAGCCTACCTTCTCACGCTATATAGCCGTGCTCATTGTCGTTATTGCATTACAAAGCTTTTCGCGTCGCATTAACCCGTAAAGCTCATGCTCGCCTAAGTCGTCCAGTTCTTAACGCGGTAGCATGTAATGGTATATCGTGACTGTAAAGCCGGCCAATCGATCGTGAAAACCTGAATTTAAAGTGGAGAGACTCGGCTTATGGCGGGATATCACCCAAGAATAATGGCAAGGGTAATACATTTACTTTATCTTCGTCGATCGCGATCAATTCTAAGGCACAATTATGAATTTGCTTTACATATGTCGTGATAAAAAAAAAATACTCTTTATAGAAAATTACATAATAAATTACAGTATACAATACTTATTTAAAATAAAATTTTCATAAATTGAGACGTTGATTGTAAATAAGAAAAATACATATTTAATAACAGTTTATGAAATTTTTAATTAGCTGAAAGCTTCTTGATTGCCATTTACGGTTTGCATTGTGCGGTACTGTTCCGAGACAATGGAAGCTTCCTCTGGGAGCATTCAGCGAGCATGTAACAAAGTCGTGTCGGGTGTATTACACCCCGACGTGGCCCGACGTTTCTGCAGATCATTCGACCACGGAGCGTGTAATAATACACGATTATTGTGTGCAACGTGCTCAGGAAATTGACGATTCGCGAGGGAATCTGCCTACAACGCAATCATTGAAGCGTCGATGACTAGCAAACTGACGCTGATCGGAATCGTCAAATTCCCGCCGTTGGCGATCAGCACTTTTTGCGAGGCGACCTTCTCTAACGGTAATCTCCCCCGAGTCGGCTCGCTTAGACCTTCCGCTGATGACGGAAAATTCACTCGCACACAAATGCACATGCACGTGCATTTGTTCGAATGTATCCAGTGCACGCGTCGACCGGAGCGTGTCGCGTGTCGCGTGTTAGTGACGACTGTCATTGCCAGGTGTCAACATCCGTGGCAATATTCTCTTTTCTAGCGAGTAGAGTGTTCATTTATATTTCATATCTGTTCCTTCTTTTATGAAAAACTGTTCAAATTATTGTTCATATTATAAATTTTTACACGCTCTTGTTTATGTCGTAAACTTTTAAGTTATACATTTTCCGAAATAAATATTTCGTATTTGGATTTCTTATTTGGAAGTTTATATAGTGCGCCATAGAACTAATATTGCAATTGATTTTTAAAAATGAAACGTATAATGGACGTGCTGATCTTTATCATCGCGCGGCATCAAATCATACGTTTATTTGATAATCTTCGCGGCAACGTCTTGGCAAGTACATGCGTGTTAATGAAAGATGATTTTGGCATTTGGGAATGCAACACCGAACGCACGCGCGATATCATCCGTTCTCCCTTTGACACGACTTGAACGTCGGTGTCGGGCTGAGTCACGGTTAAAGTCAGATATGTGCATGATACTCGTAAGGGGCAGAAAATACACAGCCGACGACGGAAATATCCGGTTCCGGTATCGCGGGGAGAACTTTCCCTGACCGAAACTCTTCCGTTAATTATCGCGTGTGAAAAACGTGCCCCAAGATATATCGATGACATCGCTATTTTTGTCACATATGAAGCTTGATGATTTATCACGTCGTATGCAGATCTTCATTTATATAAAACTCCCCTGTCACTTTGGAGGAATTGATGTTAATATACCATCATAAGTGCGACTCATCAAGAGTGACTGTCGCTTGATATCGTTATAAAATTACAGGTTTCTCTTCAACAGTGTTAATCGTTCTCTTAGTAGACATTTTAGATCAGCAAATACCGATGTCATTTACGTATGACAGACTCGTTTAACATATAAATTGCAAATATCTTTTCATTTAATGCTAACCGGATGCTAATTCGGTTTACGGAAATAGTACAGTCGAATTGATAGGATGGTGTGCATTTGGACTAGCGATTCATTCGGTCCTGATGCAACGTGACACTTGAGTATTACGTTCGGCATTATCGGCCATTCGACTTATTGCGAGATCCTAAACTGTGGAAGAGAACGGAAACATTTACGGTCGATAACATAGTTATGACCAGTTATGACCACTTCTCGTCTCCGATATTACGTTGCCGTTCAAAATCTCGTTGCCAAATGCATTTTGGAAATAAACGAGCTCTTCGTACGATCCATCAATATAATCAATATAAAACGGACATGTAGAATTCATGCGATCGCAATTTTATGTTGAGTCTCGTCTCGTATCGCGTATCTACACCTATCGAAAATAAATTGCGGTGACCAAAGCTTCGATGCGGCGAAGAGATCATTATGGTAACATCAGCGATCGTGCGCTGGTGGAATCGGCGGTAAAACATTAAGGGCACACCTTCAAACGGCTCTTTGAAGGTCGCCGATTCAATATATGCTTTCTCTCTGTCTCTTTCTCTATTTCTCTCTCTTACTCTCTATCTCTCAACATCGGGAAGTCAGGAAGTTTCACTTTGATCGAGAGCCTCGGGAATGATGCAAACGAGGGTTCATCGTGCTCGACCTAACGAGGATTCATTTATCTCTTGGCTGATGTATAAACGTAAATTCCGCCGGTCTAACTTATCCTTGGTATTCCACGGCGGGCATCACGAATGTCTCTTGTTGAAACCGCGCGCCTTTAATTGTACGAAGCGAGTATGGTATTTGGACCTCCTTATTTATAAATGAAAAATCGATGTCCATAAAACGTTGCGCGACGTTGCGCGTATATAAACCTCTTCTGCGAAAGATTTCATTCCGTTTGTACAATTCTTCATTGTGACGTACCATAATGTCCACGGATTTATCACGCTTCATCCATAATCGTGTTTTTTATTCTTGTTGCGAAGTAGATCCTTTAATGGATTGTGATGGTTATCGTATCGCTAGTTACAACATCAGCGATTCGATTTTTATATTAATATACGTTTTACCTTGTAATACATAATTATCGTATTTAAAAGAAGGCTTTTTATAAAAAGTTGTCATTCGAGCATTTATAATTTGTGATATATTTTATAAAATAGTAATTTTACGTGGAATCCGCTAATGTAAATTTATCGCTTTGTATTCGAGAAAGATATTCTTGTACATCATATTTGGTATTGCTTATGCCAGAGGAACAGCAGGCAGAAGTCACGGATTTTACAATATGGTAAGTTGGAAGTATTGCTTTTCCTAAAGTCGCATGCACTTCGACGGTCAATATAAACGGTAATGCAAGATCTGTCCAATTAAGCACGTATTGAAAATATAAAATACTACGTCGAGAATAATCGATGCGTTTAAATAGGAATTAAAATATTGCTCGTATCTGAGCCCCCGGCAATCGCGTCATCGACAAACGTGTTAATGACCGTACTAATGAATCACGCGCAGTAACCTCGGCATCGACGCTCGGTTATATTACATGTGATTGACATTAATCAAGTGTACTGAAATTTGATATAACGATTTAAATTACGTTTTTCATGCGTCGCGTATCGTCAATAGGGTGATATCCGATATTTTGCTGCTGTTGCGTCCGAATATTTCGTGGGGAAGGTCCGTACGGATAATATCGGGCGAGCAAATATTTAAAATGTTGTTTATTCTGGTGACGTCATTAGTGCATTATTGCGTCTATACTGTAGGCTATATGCTATTGGTTGCTGCACGAGACCGCTGGTCGTCGCATCAGTCATCAGAATTATAGCGATGGCTTCGTCACATTTCGCGGTTTATTGAACGATCTTCGTACTAAGCTTCGATATTATGATGCACATTTATTTAAACAATCACCTACTCTCGTAATATTCTAATTATCATTGTATAATTACTGCTTCAGAATTAATTGTGCATATTTTTCAAAAGATCCATTTTTAATTTAATTTTGTATCAAAAGATATCGTGTATCCAGAAAAAAGTGATATTAAATAGGTAAAATTATATGTGGAAAATAACAGTTAAATAAAGCTAAATTATTTTTCGCCGTAATGTTAAAATTTGACATTTAGCAAATTTATAAGCGGATACTTTAAAACCAAATGAATTTGATATGAAATCCAACGTATTTAGATTTTCAAATCAACATCCAATTACTATTTAGTTAGTAAATTACTTGACGGTGAATTCAACTTTGTTGTCAAAATAGATGCCTTGATATAATTATTTCACTGCTTTTCACAAAATGCTACGCTCCGGGATCACGAGACAAGATCTGTTCTGCTCTTATCTCGAGCATAGGTACTATAAAGCACTATCCCCGATAGGAAATTCCCGATAGTGCTTTAAATTCCTTCAAGTTTACGATTCCGCAGCTACCGATAAATACGAAGTGTGCGAATAAGAGGAGAGTATCTCCGTGACGAGTCCCAGTTGGGTTTTCACGCTTTGGAGGAATGCGTGGTGATGCGTACGATTAGGTGGCCCGTGTACGTTCGAGATACATGTGACGTTATTCCCGCGGGTGACACAACAGGCATTTTCGATTGTGACGCAATATCTCACGAAATCGACACGGACAATATTTCCATGAGAAGCGCTAACGACGCTGCCGAGATTCCTCCACCTTTGCGAACTACGTAATTCCCGGCGCGGCTGTAAATACATTTCTTTCGTCGGGAAACGCCATGCCTGTCCCGCGTCCCTGAGGAAATCGACTCCGCGCGCGGACAGCTAAGTTTGGAATTTTCAACTTTTGCGCGGCAGCAACGGGAAAAAGTAGGATTATGGGGTGCAAAGAGAAAGTTGTATCTGTTTCGACGTCCCTTGGAATCCAATGCTTTTATTATTCAACGCACGTCAAGTTCTGCTCTACTATTATTAACTATTAGAATTACCTAATGTAACTTGTAGAATTTCAATGAAAAAGATTTCATATATATATATATATATATATATATATATATATATATATATATTATTAATTAAATTATGTTATTCAAATAATTAATTTTTATTTTATTTTCTTTAACATCTTTGAAATAAAAAAAAAATTAGAAAGTTGACTTCGCACAGTTTGACTTATTTTTTAAAGTCACTTTCAGACTTTAGTAGAAAAATCGTTATATATTTTAAGTTAATTATTCTACGTTTGCGCAAAGTATTAATTTTTTTTTTTTTTTTACGTTTATACATTGCCACAAATTTCAAATATAAGTAATCGATGATAAAATTACATTTGCAAATCGATCAAGCGGAAGATATGGAAGCAAAACGTTGGAACGTATTCGCATTATTATGCAGAAAATTCGTTTTGGATCGTGAATATTGAGAATCTCGAATGCACATATTTGAATGGCGATAAGTGTAGACACTTTTACGTTTTCAAATCCTTCTTTATTCAATGCAATTACCTCCTTGTGCGCGGATACCCCATGTTCTACCCACTTTGTATTCAAATCCACGTATGCCATGTCGGAAGCACTCACGTGCGAACAAACCGCTTATTCCTTATTCCACGAACGAATATAAACTATTCACAAACGATACGAGCGGAATACAGAAAGTACCTATTTATTCGATCGACGGGCATTCAGTCCTTACGCTCATCAAACTGAGAGCAACTGAGCGATTCGTACTTCCTCCAAGATATTTCTTGAATAAGAGAGATATTTCTTGAATAAGAGAGATATTTCTTAAATAATTCTATATTGATTCCTTAATTTTGTACCGTTCATTAATTCTTGCACAGACATCATTAATTTGGAATTGATTCAACAACACACAAAACTTTAAAAGTATTTCAAATAGATTTTGAAAACATAAAAATTAAAATTAAATTATTCGGACATCTTTAGGAAGTGTCTTTTACATGATAGTGTTAATTAAAAACAGATAATTGCACAGATAATTTATATGGAAATGTAGTTTATGCTAATGATTTTTTATGCCCTGTGTGCTATAAATATTAGCAGCTCGAAGATCATTCTATTTCACGTAAACGACACGTAGAAAGCTTCGTTTCCGAGACTCGGCGTTGTAAATAACGAAGAAAGGATCAAGGAGATCGGGGTGTCTATCCAGTTACGACGATAAAGCGAGTACACCTGTTACGGTGGTACTAGCAGCAAGGAGAGAAAGAAAGAGAGAAGATAAGAGAAAGCGGCCGAAAGGGTTGACAAGGTTCCTGGTAATTGTCACCGTTGCTCCGCCATTTTCATCACAGGCCAGGGGCAAAGCTCTCTGAAAGCTCTACAAATTGCGTACCCCCTTGCGTTCCATTCACCGTGAAGCCTTGGATGGGGAGCCATAAATTTTCATTATTTTATAGTCAACGCCTCGCTTATATCCGCAACAAGCGAAACAAGAAAAGGCAGAAAGGAGAGACACGAGGAAGAAGAGACAATGAGCGAAGGGAACATGGGGGTTAAAGAGGGAAGAACGGGCGAAAACTCTTGGCACGAGATACGAAGTCCGCAAGCTCCATTTTGCTACGCTTTTGCATGCCATTAATCGCGCTCTTTTTCTACCCTTGTTTATAATTTTGTATCCCCGGTATGTCCGACACTTTTCGTTGATAAAGCATATATCTTATAGCTACTTTCGCGAATGTTTTTTTTTGTTAGTGCACTATTCAAACTTATTTTTATTATTTGATAACATGTTTAACACCCAAAATTAATAATATATACAACGTTCCTCCATGTTGCAGAAAGTTTTCGAATAAATAAATTACTGTCTTACTAATAATTATAGGAGATGTTATATAGCTTCTGAAAAGTCAACTTAATTATATATATATATATATATTTCCCCCTCTCTGAACTTTTCTTTTTATTATACTTTTCAGTACTAATCATTTTCGTGAGTGCCGCGAATACGAGCGAGACGATAATCACTAATATTTTCACCGGCGCCTTTTACCGGTCTCGTATACTTTCCCGACCGTATACTTTCCCTTGGCTTTAATTCCACAGCAGCTTCCACCTTAATAAACTTTTGCCTTCACGTCGAGGGAGAACAAGTTCGGCCTTCGTCAAGACCTCTTTGTCGCAAATGCCGTGTCGTGAAAGTGTCACGGCCTCTGCTACTATGTGGAAACAACTGTAGAAAGAGCCCGGGCCCTCGTGGTGATTTACACCCCCGCCCGCAGTGCGACTTGAAGTTTCCAACGGGACGCCACGGTAGGTGGGTAGGAGTTACGCTTATTAATTGACGATTTATAATTGCCGGGAGCTAGTCCGATTCGCTGTATGGGGGCGAGACCGAAGTTGCGTGCACCCCCCAAGGTGCTGCCGCTAATAGGGCGGTATCCCGACGTTTAATTAGCCTGCCGCGAGATCTATGGATCTCCTTACGCGCTATGCTCCTCCCTGCCTTTCTCCGACCACTTTCTATATTCCTTCGTCTTCTCACAAATAGAACGCCGAGGGTTCGACACAACCGCGGCGACGTCGAGGTTCTCGTAATCGATCATGTAGAAAACACGAGTATATTTGTAAGACGAAGAGGCTGAAGATATAAAGGGAGAATACGCTACCAAAAATTTGTGTTCATATTTTGAAATTTAATCGTTTTGGATTTGTATAATTTTTTTACATTAATTTAATTTAATTTAATTTTATATTATTACTTATATTATTATTTCGTATAATTTTTTATATTAAGTGAAAAAAATATATCGCAAACAATAATTACAAAAGCATATTGTTATATTTTTACCGTGTAAGGTTCGGGAAATCGCAGCAGAATATATTAATATTTCATTGCACGCTGGATAAATCGACCGTGAGTAAGAGTTTTGAGTACCTGACATTGCTTCGAGCTAAATCATTTTTATTTACAATAAAGTTGTTTTTACATCATCAACTCACCTCCGAGATTCACAATGGAGGTGCAAAGGTCGATTACATAAAACACCATGTGGGAGAGTCGAACGTTGCCTGATATCATGAGGCCACCCATGCGCTTTAATTTATTATAGTTGCTTAGCACGAGGATCCTCAGGGCTGATCGAGGTTTCTCGAAGAAGCATGGAGCTAGAGGTTCGTTGTTTCTAACCAATTACCTTGCAATATACCTTGATTTTTTTCTAGGCTATGAAAAGTGGGTCGTCGCGTCATATTGTACATTTTGTTTCGTTCATTATTTAAGCGTTTAGACAGTTTTTTTTCTGCAAGTCCACAGTGAACAGCGTGCACGTTTTCGAATCGCCCTCGAAATACGATAACAATCTCGAAGGGTGGCGCCCGAATGCGTGTGGGCGTAGATACGGATAGATAGACTGTGAAGACGAAACAGGAAAGGGGTGTCAGTAAAGAGCCAGAAAAAGATGATCGTTGGTTACAAATAACCGGCCTAGGGCCGAAATCGCTGCCCTGTACCTGGCAATGAATTATCACCATCGCAAGCCCTGAATTAAAGTAATCGAGTGTATTCTCAGCGGGATACAGTACGTAAGATGAAATAAATGGTTTTCTGTCTTGTTTCGTCTAATGTATATATTTAATCGTTTTAAATCTATTTCTTGACATGTCGTATATATAGATCGTATATACAGATCCTAGCGAGTTTACATTAATCTTCAAAAACATCTTTACTTAGGTACCTTATTTAGCATTAACAATCCAGGGCTTTGACAAATTGCCTTCTTTAGGAAGAAAAATAAAATCTTATTTTAATTTTTTTCTCTTTCATTTTTAAACTTTGCTTTAATGAAATTTTATTTTTAAATTTTGTTAGCTTAATATTCAATATTGGGAAGATTTTATTAACTTAATTAAAATATATAGTTTCCAACTAATCAATTTTATGCTGAGCAATACTTCAAGTTTAATTTGCGATAAATTTAGGTGATAGATGATTATAAATGAGACTCCGCAGGTGCGACGTAACATTTATCTTTTGCCGTGCAACACTACATGAAATTTTATTCTTATTAAAAATCGTGTTTGCGCGAGAATTAATTATGAGTGAGGCTCGAGGGATGATTGTCGATTTTGTCTGGCTGCGGCCCTGGCTTCGCCCGTTGGGTGAGTCCTTTAAATTACTCTGCGCGCGGGAAACAATAAACTCGCGAAGTTTATAGCAGCGACCCGACCGAAAGAGGGAAACGATGGACTCTCGGTTTAATTTCACGAGAGCCATGTCGGAATAGGAGTACGTGGGTTGTGTACGTGCTTCCGTACAGGCGTAGACACATGTGGCTGCAAGAAAACGGGTACCCTCACCGAAAGGGCGAAATAATATTCAGATAATTACGGCACGCAACTTTAGTTTCGCAAATTGATGCGAAATGATTAATCATGCAAACCCAGCAAATTGTTCAGTCTACCTTGTTATTTGTTTCATGTAAAATTTCGATGCTGTTAAATAGGATAGCTGCAAGAAAGCGACGATCACCATCGGCGGGTAAAATATTATTTGGATAATTACAATTCAATTTTATTCCCGTAAATTACGCGTAATAATCTTTTATATACATTCAATGAAATATTCTGTTTTAGTCCATTTTGTTTTATTTAATATTGCTGTAATCCGATGTAATATTAGATTTTGTATATTAAAAGATATAATTATAAATAAATACGAGTTCACAGAAATATTTTTTATATCTAAATATTTAATATTTTTTTATATTAAACATAATTTGTTTTATGAGAAACTGCACATGTACATGTATTTTACGTATGCATTAGAATATAATATTAAATTACAGTAACTGTGTGTGAATTATATTTCGTCATCGAGACTATTGTACTTCGTTATTTATATATTTATTGTTGTACACTTTTATCACACTCAATTTCTTATTTTAACAGCGCTTTATAGACGCTGCGTGCCTCGGGGCTGTCGCAGGCAATAACGAAATTTGCCTTCCCGACTTTTACTCTTCTCTGCTACCACCTTTCTCCCTCTTCCACTTCCTCTATTACCATCGCTCTTCTCTCCCCGACCGGCGTCTTGCAAATCGCATCCGCGTCTTTTTTCTCCGCGTCTCCATCCACGCCGCGTTTTCGCGCGGTATGTAAATGGAACTTTCAGCCGGCGTAATAAACGCGCTTTGCGATCGAAGCGTTTTACCTGGAACGATTTTTGTCGCGTCTCGGGGGGGGGGAGGGGGGGGCATTGTAATCGGCCGCATTGATATCCTTTTCCTTCTAGAATCGACCGTTCTGAATCTCCGCCTCCTCTCCGCCCTTGCCCCCTGTTAGTTTTCTCGTCTGCGTTTTTTTTTCTCTTCCGCATTCGTCCTGTTCGTTTCGCGTCGCTTCTTCGACGTCGGTTTTTCAGGTTCTGCTAGTAACCCTACTGCATATATCCCGCACGTGCCCGGAATTTTACGGCAGAGCGATTAGATTTCGGATTTACCCCACATCGCGTCGCGTGATATCAGGTGTACTTTTCGAGTGCGCACGAGGAAGTACTTTCATTCTCGAAGTATATCCCGATTCCGGATACCCTGAGCTTTCAAAGAGATAGCAAGAAAGTCAAAGTATCCGCTCGAAAACGTGATCTGAATTTTGTAACTGTGACATTTGAACAATTCTAACGGTGTTTTCGCGTATTTCTAAAAAATCTCATAGCGGTCCCTTACAGAATTATTATATAATTTTGTTTAATTATTGATGAATTAAGCTCGCTTTAGACGATGGCTATTTCGCTCTAGATTTCAGAATAGAAATCTAACATAATTTCTATTTATATTTTTTATCTTGCATATTTTAATTATGTATATTATATTTAATATACATTTTATACAAGTGTCTATTTTGATTCTTTAATTTTGTATCTTATATTTGCGTACAAAATTATAAGTGCAGCAGTATTTTTATGAATCTTGACACAGATTCTATAATAACTGAATCTAACGTAACCTTTAATTCAGTTAAACGTAACCCTCTCGTCTAAAACTACATATCTAAGTAAGTCTTAAATAGGATTATAGATCAGATCTAAATCTCTGTATTCAAGCGCAGGAGTAGGATTATTTGTTCTTGACGAGAACTAGTAAATAAATATTTGCATGGTCACCAAAGGCGAGGCGAGAACTCGACGGTAGCATTAGGTCCTCGACGACAGAGAGACATCGAACCTCCATTATTTGCCTCAGCTCCAAGACACAATCAAATCGTATCGACGCCCGTGCCTCGATTCCTTTCCGCTCGCGGATCCTCTGTATTTCCGTGACCCTCAAACAACGCGGAGACAAAAGAGAATGGATTGTATACACGCGCACACGACGACACTCCGTGTTTAAGACGCTGGAAAAAGACGAGGCAAGAGACGCGCAGGCAAGGATCGCGAGAGCGGGCAATGGAAAAAGAGTTTCGGTTTCCCGAACGAATTGCGACTCCACGGACTAGAGGAATGCGTAGGTATCCTCATAAAACATCAAAGCTACAACGAGAATGATTGAAATTGTTTCCTCGACCGCTGGCGCCGCGGAGAAAGCCCTCGTACTTCCGCTGAATCCGTTTCAACTCGGATTCGTCATGATAGATCTTAGTCCTCGTGTCCTCTTTCGTCGTTTCCACGACCGATTGTCTTCCGCGGACAACAAATTACATTCCGACGTTATGTCGTCGTACGCCCACTGATTTTCTCGGCGCGTACTCCGTTGTTTCGTTCCTTTATGGTTCGCCTCTTTGTGTTCACTTATCTCTAACTCTCAATGATATCGCGTTTAGCGAAGCTTTTATTCTCTTTCCAGAAATAAATTTTACAGACTTGTAAGAATGAATCTATAAATCTGCATGATTGCGGTGTTTCGATTTTGCTATACAAAATATCAATATGTTTAATTTATCTTTTAGTGAATGTTAGATGTTTATTTGGTAACATTATATGAACGTATTTTTTGTATGTACGACGATGTAACAAAGGTATCATTGAAAGTTGAATTTAGAAGCAACGCCTCTCGACCGAGGCTGCCGTTCTTATCATATCTTTATTTCCTTCCTATTGGAAATCTCGGTCAAATGAGAGAAATCCTTATCAGAAAAATCGCAGAGGGAGCGCAGATTCGGTTTCTAGATATTACGTCGGCAGGCAGAAAGAGACGTACTCGAAAAAAGCTTCCACCATTCGCCGCCGCGGCGGCAAATTATACGAATGACGTTATCGCAGAAAAGTAATTTGGTTCCATGCTAATAGGCCCCCTTTTTTCCGCCCCACCACCAATTTCACGTCCACTCTTTCTCTGAATAATGCATAGGTTGAACTTGGGTTTGATAACGGCACGAAGGAGCTTCTCTCGGACCATTGGAGAGGAGAGGAGAGGAACATCATTTCCCACTTAGTTCGGTATTAAAAGGGATTCAGGTCGTTCTATTCTCGGTTCAAATGTATGCTATGTGCAACGAAGGACAAGTGCCCATCTGACTAAAGTCCGTGGCAGTTATCGAGAAGTATCATAGTAAACGGTAGTCCTTGCTGAGCGAATCGTTTTCAACGAAATATATCGCTTACTGGGTATTCAAGTTAATAACGCATCGATCGGCGTAATCCTTTGCGGTCAATTATGACATCGCTCTTGTTGACAGATTATGGATAATATAAACAAAAAGAAATACGGCGTGTAAGAGAGAGATGTTGCAATTATGCGTGTACTTTTATGATAGAATTATATTATCTTCCTTGCTCTTTAATATTTTAATGAATTTATTTAATTTCGCATATGTTTCTTAATGTGTATATATATATATATATATATATATATATATATATATATATATATATATATTATCTCAGAATTCCAGAAACTCCAAGAGCTGAAATAATAACAACGTAATAGTTCAAAAATTATGGTAAAAGATATACACATAAAGACCTAATAACATACAGAACTTTTTTATTATATCCGGATAGTTTATGAATTTCCTACCTTGCGGCGATCTATTCACTTTAGAACATATGGGAAAAGTTCGTTTTCTTCCCAATATACCCGAACGGGATCCCGAGCGAAGAACGACAGAAGGATGGAAATGAGTCCGGTAATTTGTAAACAAGCGAAGAAGGGACTCCAGAGGTTTTCAAAAGAGAAAAGGGAGGAAGAACGTATGAGGGTGCGGTCGAACGGCCGCGAAGAGATAAAGTTTCGAGAATCAGGCGTAGGAGATACCCTCCGGCTTCTGAGTATAAAACTTGCTCGTGGCATCGAGAAACGCTCGTGCGTAGCTGTGAGCAAGAGAAGAGAATAAGGAGACTCTGAGAAAGAGAGGAGGAGGACGACTGTGACATGAGGGAAGCGGGTACTCAAGCGTGACCCTCGTACTTCGGTACTTCGCCACTGTCGCCGCCGGGGGTGGTGTAGGAGACAAACAGCCGCGTATCCTGGCTTTCGGTAATCAGCTGGACATACATAAACATAGGCAGTCGGGAAGAAAAACGGAGAAAGGAAAATGGAAAATGGATGAGAAGCGTTCGCTGCAGACATAATGTTCTCGAAGGAAGACCCGATCGTCTCCGTGCGCGGACTTACATCTACGTATCAATAACATTCTAGCCTGAAAGGTGCTTCCGGTAATGGACTCACGTAAGGGTACTTTGTCACCGATGTAGAATCTCCTTGCGATCCGCTCAACATGTTAAAAGGTCTAGAAGCTTGAATGCTCGCGTGTTAAGAACTTGACCGCCGCAGTTCACCGACACGTTGCATTAGCATGTAATGTCTAGCATGTAACGTTTCTTCCTTACATAAATCCTCGCTTAATTCGTATCGCGGTTCATAAACGCGGTTCATAAACTCATGAGAAAATTTATGTCATATTAAATAGCGATATATATACTACTGTGTTAAATGATAATCACGTAAATCCGTTTTGAATTTTGAATTCTGAATTCTTTGCAAGGAAACGTATGTCACTTGTTTATCTATAATGGACATGTATTATCTATAATAGATTACATACGAATGGATATCACGAATTTCTCTTCTTTAGGATGCAATTCGTGAAACGACGGGCCAAATAATATTGTATAGAAAAAAATCTAGAGACACGTCGATGACTTCTATTTTCGAGCTATTTTCGCAACTCGATGTGAAACTTCCTGTATAAAGTCTCCCCTCCACAAGAAATATAATCAATAAAAGAAAAGATTCTGTTCTCGGCTTTACCTATCACGCGCCGTATTGAATCTGATAAGTTAGGATCGTGTTTATTTTGCCCTATCGATAACCCAGATCTACGACAATCTGCCGACTCAGCGCAACTTCCACTCGGGGAAGCAGCGCCTTTCAAATCGACTTCGACTCGGTCTCTCGATTAAAATCGTATTCGTACGATTGCTGTTTGCCGACCGCAAAGTTTGACGTGTCGCGATCTAAGGAGGAAAGGATGAAGGGACCGAGGAGAAGCGGGACGCGAATAACGGGGACGATCGGATTTGCGAGTCCGTCGAACGCTCACGTTTGTTGAATCCAGCTTGGAGCCCTTGAGACGACGCGGCCAAGATTAGTCTGTCTTCACGCACGCGCGCGCGCGCGCGCGCGCGATCGAGCACAGGGTCGGTGAAGGGTTACCCGTATTTAATTAAACTGTTACTTCGCATTGATTGCCAAACTTGGGCCCTGGGCCGCTCGCTGCAGAGAAGATTATCGAAGTTCGCCGCGCTTCTACTCAGGCCATATCGAGAGGCTGCCAGGCAATCTCGCGAACTTCCAGCCACGCGATAGCGCCAACCTTCTTTGTCAGCCCCGCTTTATTACTACCTTCCGAGCGAGCCGATGCAGTTATCAGCACCCGTATCAGAAAAAAGTTAAAAAAATTTTTCAAAGTTAAGCGCGCAAGCACGGAACAGGCGGTTACTTACACTTTCAACAGGTAAACTTCAGACTGTTTCATAAATCTGTCAGTCAAGATAATAGCAATACGAAAATGGACGTGTTTAAAAGATAAATACATGCTAATTATTGCCAGTTATCGCGCGGAAAGAAACAGAAACAGGAAGGCGATCGTTATGTTCGCGTTGTAAACTTTATATTCTGTTTCATACGGCATAAAACAAGCGCCGCGGTCGATCTGGATTGCTTATGGCGATGTAATAGATACGCTGAATGGACGACAAACGATAATCGCGATAGCGGGGCCGCAAGAAGCTAGTTAGCAGGAGTTCCGGTTTTGCATCGTGATAGTGACAGGGACGTAACAAACTGTTAACTAGCTCCTTGCGGTAAGTATCTGCGGTCGAGAAAAGAAAAGTTCAGAATGCGGCGCTCGTCCCGCACGATCACCCGCTGCAATGATTTGACGCGAGGTGAAGTAGTTGCAGCTGCAGTTTCCCGCAAGTTTGCGCGATGATCTTGGCAGGGATGTAATATCTAACCGATAAGCGGTTTAGTGATACTTCGGGACAATATATTCCAGCGAGCGCTGGATAATTCGTAGCGCATAACGCACCACGTTAAGGTTATCGACTATGTATGTGTGTTCCTTTATTGGAAATAACACACAAAAATCGTGACGCCATGATGAAAATCAATTAAGTACTTATATACGAATAGAATTGTTGAGCATGATTTTACTCGTTACAACTCGTTACGATAAAACTATCAAGCATCTCTAAATTTATCGTGTTGTTGATAATTGAATTTAACTTTCGATCCTGAAATATTTATATTTTATATCATTGACGCATTAATTTGATCGGATTTTTTTGACACAAATAGAAAAAAAGATAGTGATTTTTAATATTTGATCGCAGACGGTGGACAGTGTTGATGTAAGGGCGTATCAGTTTGATGTAAGTTGCATGCGGTTACGTGTTCGTAACCCACGTCACAATCTTGTCAGGAATATTGGGAGTTGCGTGTAAGCGGTCTCAAAACGACTGGTAACTACGGGGGAGAGCCATTGCACGTTCGTAGCGATAGAGAAGTGCCTTCCAGTGCATCCTCTCCCCTGTTCGCGCTACTCTACTTGTTGAAACGCAAGACCGGCGTCTCCTGTCGATCAAGGGGTAGGCGAACGCGAGCAAGAGGGAGTTTCATTTAAGTTAGAAATTGCTTCTTCCGTAGCGATGATGGGCCGCAAATTGGGCGCGAAACAGAACGCGAAGGAGAGGAGTCTTGAGCGCGGACGAGATGACGAGAGAGACGAGAGAGACGAGAGACGAGAGACGAGAGACGAGAGACGATGAGAGGGCGCGAAGGAAACGGGGAGGAACGCGACGGGACGCGTGAACCAAAGGACGTATCGATTTTTTATTTATGTACCTGTCTATCTGGCGGAAATGTAGTAAGTGCGAATGACGAGTCTAGTGCTCGCTGTAAGTTGGAGGACAACGTCGCAATATTACGACACAGTATCGCTGTCGAAGTGATTCACGCGAGTTTATCACGCGAAGCAACGATGAGACGTCGTCAGCTGTAGGTTCAAACGAAGTGTTAACGAACGCCCAACTCGGCGGAGCAGAACCGATCGTTACGGAGATATTCGCGATGATAGACGCTCGTTAATGCGAAGCGACGCAGATGAAATCCGATATTCTACATGAGCAGACGACATTTTTTTGTATATCAAAGTGCCCGGTCATCGCGTTCTTCGAGCTATAACGAGCTGTGATTATCCGACCGGCGACAAAAGCCCACGTTACTAAAGGATATTTGATAAATCGTCGCGCGCTGATGCCATCGATGATGCGTAAATATATCCGCAAAATATGTAAGACATAAAAAGCAATAATATCCAATAATTTCAATAATAATAATAAAAAAAAAGAAACTAAATAATAAAGAGAAAATGCAATAAAGTGCGACTAAAATTTATTGATTTATTTATTTATAATTATCGTCCGCTCAGGCATATATTATCGAGAAAAAAATCGGCAAGGAGAAAAGACACTAATTATCTAGGAAATTTATAACATGCGAAGGAGGAATTCCGAAGGGAGCGCGCGGGAGTTCTTCCTTCGTGAATATCGAAGGTCGGGGGAGACGACGGCGTGGATTAGAGTGCACGACCGGAATTTCGCGGCGAAATCCATTTCTGTGCCGGAACTATGACCGACCCAGGAGGGCTTTCAACCAGGACGAATGAATACCCCAAAGGGGGGATTACTTCCGTCTCATTAACGTGGCTCGCGATTCCACGCGCGGCGGAATCGAGAAATTCGTCACGCCCGCCGCCCGTACACTGGCGAAAATTCTAATTCATTCGGCGCTCAACGATGAAAACGGCGATTGCGCCGACTGTTAATCAGGGAACGATGTAACGCGATTCACTCCGCCTTTTACGATAAGTGATAATTTATTATTTTTTTTCTATCTATTTATTTTACTAAGAAGAATTCTAGAGTAGAAAAAACTGAAGATTATTGTGATCTTCCAAAATTCTACACTTCGATACATCGAGACAATTCTTCGCAAAATATTTTATATTTTTTTTAAATTAGATATATAATATCACGTTGGTTCGCAAAAAAGTTTTTAATCTGAAGGATCTTCCATTGATAAGGATTTTGCCTCGTAATTTCGAGGCAAATGTCATCTTGGAATGGAATCGAAGGCGTCGCTATTAATCCGGGACGCTTCATGGCGTACTGTGCAACGATAATGTAATCGTCTAATACGGCCTTCCCCGGATGACGCGATGATTTCCACTGTCATGCTAATCCGCGTAGCCCGTAATTGCGCGTTTATGCGCGCTCGAGAGCCGGATTGACCTCGAGCATTATGCGTTCAGGATGTGTCCCGGGTCTGTCATGGGATGATGGGGGAGGGGGGGGAGTGGCAGGAATTATTTGCTCGTGGAAGAATAGAAGCGTACGTATGATGGATGGCGCCAGCGTGTTGTCACGTTGAGGGGATAGGAGGCTGTCATGCTAGAGATTGAAATCCGCAAGTTTCTCCCGTTTTCCTTTTCATCTCGCTGAGGCGCGGAGTCGTCGCAGTCATTATGATTCAGCTGAAATCTTAATGGAGTATCGAGAATTGCGGCAGGATGTAGATATATTACGAGCCTCGCGTTACGCCCAATAAAAGGGGAGAGAGAGAGAGAGAGAGAGAGAGAGACTCCGCCAGTCGTATCTTTTTTCCGGAAACGTGAAAGTCGCACCGGAGATTCGATGCTACGTCACGTGCGCTCGTTTTACTGCCGCGATACTGAATACGTCTCCATTATAGCGCCTCTATCCACTCGCGGAAGCTTCTGTATTCTTACGACTTACGGAATATATATTTAGGTGTCATCGAGAAATCGTCTTTATCATTTCGCCGTATCTGCCGGATGGATCTCGTATTACGATGTGGTGATTATGCATTATGTTGCGCCAAGTCATTTTCCTTTTTCCCTTATTTTTCCGATTGGCCGATACGATCGGTAGCGGCTGGGCGATGAATTGATTTACTCGTCTTACGTCTCGACTGCAGTGATAAATACCTATCACGCGCAAGTGTCCGCTACGTTGAGTACGGAGTTAGCCATAGCTAGCTGGTTTCCAGGTGGTACGCGTTGGATGAAGGTGGTGGCGCAGGATGGGCTAGACGGGCTCCGAGATACGGTGTATACCTTCGGAGCGATACGTCATCCCTGACAAGCCGGCGTGCCGATAACCCCCCGTCTACGACAAACCCCGTGTGTGGCCTCACACCTCATCGCCGCAAGGGCCATCCATCATGTTTGAGTAATGTAGGGGAACGATTTCGCGTTATTGCGAATGACCGACTCTGTCGCACGTGTCCTTTTACCGTTCTGTCTCCTCTCGTGGATTATCTTCAAAAGATTTGTTCCGTTAACGCGATGAACTGATATCGTCGTACTTTCATGATGCTCCAACACTATCTCTTGCGATCAAAAAATAGCTGAGCAAATCAAAAGCAAAAAAAAAAAAAAGAATAATACTCGCATACTCGTCAAAATAATCTTTGACATGTTGATTTTATCGTCAATTTTCAATTTTTTACTTTTTACTAACGTGAGTTAGATATTACATTTTTATTCGGTTAAAGCAATATTTATCGCTTGTCAATAGACTTGTAAAATACTAGAACGAAATACTAGAACGGATTACTCACCGTTATGGACGAGCAGCGCAGAATCACGAGCAACAGTGATAAGGTCGCTATCAGTGAGAGTTTCGTCAGATGCGTTACCGGAAGTCGGTGTGTCGCTGAGACCGGCACCACTGCCGGGCATATGATATAAGGGATGTTGTTGTTGTTGCTGCTGCTGCTGTTGATAGGCACGCTGTTTGTGCTGACTTGTATTGTAATGATTATGATGGGACTGGTTAGTTTGATGATTATTTTGCGGATAGGCGCGACTACGTAAACTGGAGATATTATCCTCACCCTCGCTGCCACTTAGATTGTAGGCCGGATAAAGCCGTCCCTTCCCTGAAACAAAGGACGAAATAACTCATAATATTTCCTTTCAATCGCTTAGCTTTGAATAATCTTGCAATTTTTTGATTTAATTTCTTAAATAAATTATTAATTGCTGATATTTACAAAATAATTTTAAAACTATATATTGCATATTAATCAAGTCAACAGAAATTTATGAGAGAATTCATAATTAAGAATTCATAATTATTATGAATTAGGAGATATTCGTACGCCTTTATTATTTTATTGCACGTATAACATTTCATAAAATGTATGACGAGCAAAATGGAGTAGTCACAAAATATATCGTTGTTTAATTTCGAAGCTCGCTCTATCGTGGCACGAGATCTGACGGGGTTTGCGTTTGTCAAAGAGAACAAAATATCGCTGGTATCTTGCTGCAAGCTGTCGCAACATCGGAAAGAGATCGGCGCGACGGCCGAGGACGCAAGAACGTGCGACGCATTAGGAGACCCCGAAGAAGAAGGGGAAGGAACTGAGAAAACAATCCTACCGTCACGCACACTTGCACAAATAGTGAAGAAACGCGAGACTTCCGCATCCTTCGCTGCGCGGAGATCGTTCGAAGGGGAAATATCCGGTGCGGGTCTTCTTTTTGGATCTTCGCGACCGGCCTCTGATGATTTCATCGCTTCCGCCTTAGTTGAAGCGATCCCGCGAGACCGACGCTCGCGTGATACCTCCGTGTTTTTTTCCAGAACAATAATAGCGCGTAAACGCGGGCTCCCGACTATCGATGGAGGAGGAGGCTAATCGGTCCCAAGAGCGCGTTACCAGTTGTCATCGTTTCGGAGACGGATCTTAGAAACGTGGGATCTCTCGTGATGCCAGATGTCGCGTGACAACGAGTGAGAAGGAAAACCGGTTTTTGGGACGACACGGGGAAAAGAGAGAAAGAGGGCTCTCGGGGTGGTACGTTATGGAAAAAGCTGATGGCGCGGCGACCCGCCTCGTTATGGCGATGCCTTCGGGATAAATCGCGCGAAAACTTTGATCGATGCCTCCCGCCTTTGACCTCTGACTCCTCGCGCGGCTCGCGCGGGCTCTTGCATCAGCGAGCTGTGCTATCGGGACATCGATATCGCCAAGTCGGTTTTCTTCCCTGAATCGGCGTCTTTGACACGCCGCCGGCCGATCGATCGACCTGTCGCCAAGAGTTACATCGCGCTGGGAAAAAAAGAGGCAGAGGTTCGTTAGCATCTCGTTGAGAAGCGAGGGATGAGAAATCGTGTTTCTCGATAACCCTGCGCTTCCTCCGCGCCGAGACAAAATGGTTTATAGGTGGACGTGTATCAGTGTCCCGACGACGAAATCGATTATCGACAAGCCGTGGACGCTGAAGAGAGAGAGAGAGAGAGAGAGAGAGAGAGAGAGAGAGAGAGAGAGAGAGAGAGAGAGAGAGAGAGAGAGAGAGAGAGAGAGAGAGATCAAATGGAAATTGCAATTCGATTAACCCTTGATTTGATTGCGTGTCCGATATGAAGCGCACAGAGTTGTATCTTTTTAATTATTTTAAATTAAGAGGTACAAGTTACGGTCCTCCTTCCCTTTAAGTATTCCAATCGATTGATAAATATCATTTCTGTTTATCTTCAACTATCGCAATCATCTTTTGGGCCGAGCATTGGATCCGAATTCAATATGGTTTTACTCGGAGGCCCTTCTCTGCGTGATGGATGAAGTTACAGCGAAATGCAAATGTTATTAGTGGTATCTATCGGTAGCGCGTAATTCGACATTCAATTACGGTTTGCGCCGTATCGGACATAATGCATCGCGCGCTCATCACGATCTATATACATGCCACCCTCGCGTGTACAAATAATCTTCTGATGCGCGGGATGGACGCGCATAAAGGAGATTCTATTCGGCAGCATTGTTTAAAAGCAAAAAAGGTACCGTTACCAATCACGACGCGGTGGGGTCCATTATAATTAGGTTTGAGCGTGCATACCGTTAATGGACACAATATACGGAGCTGCGTAACAACGCGACTCATCGCTAACCGAATTATTCTCTCGCTCCCTTCGTCTATCTAGCAGCCTCCCTCCCGCCTCCCTCTATTTCCGTCGTTGCTTCCTCCTTTTCCCTGTCCTCTCCTGTCCCATTGTTTACTTTTGTCCGTCCATCCACCAAACGGCCCCAGGCTAAACAAACTTACGGGGTTTTAACGCTTAACAAGCTTAGTGATTTTGTAATTGGGTTACCGCAGTCTGCCGCGGATGGAAATTGTAAAAATTCTCATCTCGACGTGACGTTGCGCCCTGTCGTGATATCGCCGACGGATGGAACTCCGATCTCCTTTGTTCCTCGCGATTATGAGATTCCCGGGTACACTTTACTGCATATCGAATAAACCATACGTAAACACGTATTTCCAGCGGCAAACGACGTCCGCATATTACGCGCAACATTAAACCGTGCATTCGAGAGAATAATCCTGATATAAACCTTACCCGCGCGTTCGCATCCCATACGTTGCGCGTACCGAAACGTACCTTTCGGTACTTTGAATTTTACAGCACACAAAACATGTTGCAAATAAATTTCTGCCGTCACGGTGCGTTATATGTGAGAAACCGAACGTCGCATCGCAAGCGCATGGAGAAAAACGGCCAATCGATATTAAAAAAAAAAAAAAATACCTTAAAATCTTGTTGAAAATTAAAAATTATGTAAAGAATTACCACTCTTAAAATAATTTCAACACGTAAACACGTGAAATAAAATATATACGTAAATTGTACCTATTTTCTCTACAATAGAATCTTTTGTTGAGGAGGAATGGATTGAGATTTGAGTCTATCGTGACAAAACGTGAGAAGGAAAATTTAGACGTGGCGTGAAACGATCTCGTGGATGTTCGCTTAAACATTTTCTGTTTTCCTGCGGTAAGTGAGATTCTCTTCGAATTTCACGTATCCATAATACATTAGCGGGTTACCATGGGAGAGCATTGTGGCCATCATAGAGACTTCGTATATCGTTCGTATATCGAGTACTCGTACGCACGTGTGTGTATATAGAAGCTTGTAAATTTCTTGATAATCTTCAACGCGGATTAGGTTAACCCCCCTATAATATCACCATAATCCATGTTACCGCAACTGGACGCGCGTATGTATTGCATATACACCTCCGTAATTTATACCTTCGTAAATACAATGTATGTGTCACGATGCGTGGAATATTTATTATCATATGTTGGCGAAGAAACAATAATTCCATAAAGATCGAACGATTTTGCGAATAATGAATTATGAGTAAATATCACTTTTCTCGCCATCTTTCTCCCCACGTACATCGTGAAGTTTTGATGAAATTGACGCGCCTTTTGCGACTCCCGACTTTACAGGCTCAATTTCGTATACGGTGTGTCGCTTGTTTTATATATTTGAGCATACAGATAGATAATATTCCATAGCGAAATATCGTGACCTAACATTACGATGTTCCGACACGCACAGATAATGGACTTATAAAATATTTGCCAGTAACGAGAACAGCGAACTTTTCATTGTCGTGCTAGTGAGATAGAGGCATCTTTTCTATCGAGTACGATACATTAATATTTATATGCTACGACTAGCATAACTATAGCCAAAAGTATAAATAGACGAAGACAGATATCTCATACTTGCATGTACATACTTAAAACTGGAACAATAAGTATATGCATGATACCCGTAGATTATTCACATGCAATTTAACATGACATAACGACATAGTTTAATTATTGCGTTAGTTATACATAATTAATTCGTAGATGTAATAGATTATGCGTGAATATGTTAATCACAGATATCATCTCTGTTCTCATCACTATTATATTGTCTCATATTGTCTATGTTATATAATAGTTTGTTAAATCTAGTAAATCTATCGTATCCATCTATAGTGTGCATATTGATCCGTCAGTTATTATTAATTTTTGAACTCATATATTGTTGGTTTTTATTGCTCAATTTTTATTGCTTTTTTTTAGCTTTTTATGTACACAGTATTGATCGGTATTGTTTATAACTTGAAAACTAATTTATCTTGACTTGTTTATTTTTTCATTCCTTCGTTTTTTTGATTATAATTAATTTCTCGAATATCAAATGTCAAAACATCGTGATCGTAGAATGAGACGTGTCATATTGACACGTACTTAATTATCTAATGCTATACCTGATACAAAGATGAAACTGTAGATAGTCGTACACAACGACGATTTTATTCTCGCAAGAATAGACGCAACTCACTGGGTCATCAAGTAAAAAGAATTCTGCTTTGTCTCTCTCTCTCTCTCTCTCTCTCTCTCTCTCTCTCTCTCTCTCTCTCTCTCTCTCCGACAAGCTCGTTTTTTTATCTTGGATTACATCGCAGATAAAAAGATTGCATTGCCGATAGGACAGTAGTGTCCATTGCGAGATTGGATCGGATGTTTCACGATCTTTCTGGTAATGGCGACCGAGCACACTGTCCGGGACGCCAGAATCGTCTTTGGATTAATCGATTTGCGCCAGTGATAGCATTCCCGAGACGAGACGGAGAGTACGCGTTTCACTTCCTCGATTTCTATTCGCTCGCTAAATGGAAAGAGCTTACGTCGATATCGCTTGAATCGAGGCTTACGGTTTTCTTTCTTCGGTGGATCGAGGACGTTCAATAAAAACTAGCATCCACTATTTCGATGTAGACTATTTCACAAAATGTATATAGCGCTCTTGATAATCGACGATCCCTCGTCACAAAATATATCTTCTTAAAATAAATGTATCATTTCACATTCTCTCACACAATATTAATTTGTACGGTGTAATTGTGAAAACAGTACTTTTTGATCATCCATGTTGATTTTTTTAAATAATGATATTAATAATAAAAAAAAAATCTTTTAACAATAATAATATGAAATATGAAATATGAAAAAAAGGAAGGTAGACGAGTGATATTGTAATGTTTTTTCAGATATTTAAAATAGAGCTCCATCAGGGGCCGCATGCAGATTCCATTTTGCGCGAAATTTTATTCGCTTAACTCGTTTGCAGAAAATTCACGCCGTAATCTCTCGTCATATGTCTCACATGTGAATGAATTTCGAGGACGCAACGCGAGGCAAAAGAAATAAAAATAGCGAGTGAAAACCTCGTCGCGCAAGTCGGTATCGCGTCCGTGACAGTTGTGCATGGGTGATGCACACACGAATTACAAACCTCGCGTGCTTGCTCGCAACCTTTTCTCGCTGCATCGCCTGCTGATATACTGACGCAGAGTATCGGCCAATTATTTACGATTAATGTCGTATTTGCACGGAGCGAAGTAATGAACAAAAGGCAATGAAAACGGAGCGCGGACGGCTGAGCGAAACAGTTCTCGCGATAACAGTTTCCAATGAAAAGTGAATGACTGCCGATAAAAGTCGAGAAATACCACCATCTGTGGTTGCAACGATTATCCGGTTTTTGCGAATTTCTTTAAGCCGATTACAATTGGTACGGATGCCAACACGATTGCTCGCGATTTTGTCTTCGATCTTTGCGATTTCACTGTTCTCAGTTACGGATGCGTAATTATAACTAATTTGATGATTAAATAAATTACAATGTGAAATGAATTCGCGATACGTTATTTACGAATTTTATTTTAAAAAAAAGTGTTATTTCTACATTTAAAATAAATTGTACTAGAAATGGCAACTGAAAGAATATTGCGGAAATATATTTTTAATTGAATTTCAGTTACAGTTAAAAATTTGTAATCATGATTTGTTATCATGTTATCATGATTTAATAATTTTGCAATAATTTGTACATATTTAAAACAAAAAAAATATTGTTCTTATTCTTTTTTTGATGCTACAGCTTTTGCAAATTTTTGCCAAAAATTGTTAATTAATTAATTTTCAACGAACTGTATGCCCTCTCGAGGGCAATATTCATATGTATGCGTGCAACTGTAGGAATACAGTTCCCGATTATAGGAAACTGTGTTGATTACTTAGCTACGGTATTAATACAACATTGCCAATATTGGCAGATTATTGGTATCAGATGCTCGTATTATTGCAGCGGCTGATTACTCCGATGTCAACAGCCCCAATATGCGCGTTACCCCGGTTACTGGTTTTCACTTCGAGATGGAGGAAACGAAAGCGTATAAATGCGCGAGAGAGAGGCTCCCCCCCCTTCGTCCGTACCCGTTAGAAGACGTAAAACTCGGGATTACGGTACGCGGCTGGTTTCGAGATGTTTGCGCGAAAAAAAGGAGGGTGAAGTTGGTGGATCGTAAAGTTCGAGATTACGCCGTTCGGGTTTAACGGGGCAGAGCTCAACCCCCTCTCCCCCGAGTGCGAAATTTGCATGAAACTGTTGTAAGAGATCTCGCGAGAAAGTGGCAATGAAGGCGCAAGATATATAGGCATCTTTACCGGACTGACGTAGAAGAAAGGCGCCCGTGCAAATAGGAGGCGCATTCTCGAAGAAGACGGTGCTAGACGCAAACCATAAAAATGAATCGTAAAAAAAAACGTCGAATGTCAAAGACACGGGCATCAAGGTGTTTCGCGACGAGAATCCGCTGCGTGTGCGTGTCCTTTCATCACATCGCGAGAATTTACGCGGTCGAATAGGCGCGAAACGTTACAACCCTAATGAAGAAATAAAGGCTGAATTCATTCCGTCGGCTTTTTATTTAAATTCGGAATAATTCGGAATAAAGCATCGTTCCCCGTGTGTACTCGTTCGCGTATTAGTTTATGCAAAGCAGGATCGTTGCGAGACCCTTTTTCGGAGCACCGTTAGGCGAAAATGCAAATGAGCAGCTCGCGCATCGGTTACCTTTCACCATCGATCGGCACGGGGAAATGCAATTTCATTCAAGATTTGATCGATTACCGAAGCGAAAAGTGGCAGTTGGATGCGCCGAATGCGCTTGCACTATTAACTAACTTGGAACTGGTTCTCACAAGCAGAACCACATGAGCGTAATAACGTTGAAGAGCCGACTATTACAAAGTAGCTACCGGGCTTGGAACGCTCGATGTGCAAAAAAAGCGCGGTTCATGGCTGCACTTCGAGGATCCGCCAAATACGGCGTTGACCGTTTGATGTCCGACCGCCGTTGGACGTTTAGAGAAAATTATCGAGTTCTTGTGCATTGATCGCTCGCTATTTGCCCGTTCGTGTTTCGTTTGCGCAAGGCGTGCTTCGAATATCGATCTAAAGTCAACGAGATATACGTCCAAGATATACGTGCGTACTTGTGAGCGCTCGACGACAGCAAGACAAGTTAAATTTCACGTCCTCGCTAAGAGTTTTTTATGAATAATAAATTGGACGAACGAAGTTAAGAGGAGGGAGAGGGACGCGAAAAATTTCGAGTACTTAAAATTATTATTGCAATATCTTTCAAACGTGTACTTTCAAACGTGAAATATTTACAGCTGAAAGATTATTGAATAAGATTATTATCACATAGTGAAAAAGAATGTATTCTGAATGATATGATTTGAAATAATTTGTATAAATAAAGATTTTAAATTTGTAAAAGTTGCCGAGTATAGAAATGTTGAGAGATTCATGCTTTTTAAAATATCGTTCATTAAAATAATTTTTCTCTCTTCTCTCAATTTGATTTTCTCGTTATTTGTGTATATTTTACCAAGATAAATATATAAAAACATCTGAAAGCTTATTTTATTTAAATGAACGAATTTCTGTCCCAAATTCGAATATGTAGATTATCTAAAATGGGCTTATTAATATAAGTAATTGATTATTTATCATCAAGAATGCAATTATGTTTTAAAAAGATTCAATTGTAGTATAACTTTTGCTGTTATCAATATAAAAAAGTAAAGTAGAGTTTTTATAAATTTTTACAATTTGATTATATGTCCATTTGTTAAATTTACTTCAGCTATATCTATAACAATATAACTGTGAGCAAACATTATTATTGTGCCTTTATAGATAAGTGGAAACTTATTGATCATTTCTAAGTATGCATTCGTGTATATGCAACGTCTATTTACAAAAAACAATTTTCACAAAGTGATTCAATTGACAATAATAGTATAAAACTTCAATATGATTAAGCAATGTATATTGGAACGTTATTTTAAAATTAATAGAAAGATAATACTTGTATTGTATATACAATAGTGATCACTCGTTATAATTTTTTATTAAAAATGTGCAAATTTTGATTTAAAATTTTGAATTAGAATTATGCATTTGCGATTGATTAACATGCCTTTGTAAAAATATAATATTTAAAAAAAATTCACGTTTTAACGTTAGGTTTCAATGCATGATTCAAACTGTACGAATCTTACGATTAGTGTTGCTATTATCGTTGTTACCGCGATATCGCATGACATAAATAAAATTATTCTTATGTTTTATTAAATTTGATCATCGATGGATGCAAATACGTCGTAAAGGTGACGAGGGCGACGATGACTCTATGTACGACTGGCGCATATTTTATGCTCGCGGAGCACGTGAAGCAACGAACTGCCGGAAGATTCGATCGCTTGACAAACTGCCGAACGATTTTCGCGTCGGGCTGTAAAATTTTGGTCGATCACCGGTATTCCCTACGTACGCGTACTGATGATCGATGGGTCGCCCGTGGATGCGTGTGAGACCAAGCGCGTTTGTTTTAGACTATATAGTTTTTTTTTTTAGCACAAGCTTTTCGTTTCTCTCTTTCTCTCTTTGTTCTCTCTCTTTCTCTCTCTCTCTCTCTCTCTCTCTCTCTCTCTCTCTTTCTCTCTCTCAACCCCCTGCGGTCGTTCGTCAAGTGCTGGATTAAAAAAACAAGCTCGATAGCTAAAACCGCGTAAACCGTTTGCATCACGCGAATTGTAAACAATGTTGAAAAAAATCTAGATGTAAGTAACGCTGCAGCTGCATTCTGCAATCGGGTATGATTTTGGCTAATCCGCATTACAACAAATTTCCGAGATTTTCCTGTTCAAGTTTCCGGTCCAAGTTCAAATCGTATATAAAATTTCTATGAAATAATTACGTTTCTTAGGCAACTTGCCGCTTGTTTCTCCTCGCGTATAATCATAGAGTTCATACAAAGTGTCAAACTTCTTAGAAAATTTATTTCTTTATATAAATTAGACATATCAGATACGTCGCATTATAAATTTATCATTTTATTGAGGATGTATCATCTGAGTTTGAGTAGGAAAGCCTACAACTGTGGCAGGATATTCTTGCGTTATCGGTAACGCAATTTAGGGAATGTTGCATAATGTTGCTTCTATGTGATGCCACACGCATACATACGCACGCATCCACGCGCGCGCCCACACACACACACACACACACACACACACACACACACACACACACACACACACACACACACAAAAGCGCAGAAGGGTATATATCGTGCGGTAATATGTGCGCGTGTGTGCAGGAGCGTGATAAAGGCGTCTGCGCAGACAGATAAACATTCATTCTGTCCTCCGTTAATTACGCGCTGCGTTATTTATCGCGCTCATGTATATATAATGCAAGGGTCAAAACGAATTTATACGACCGCATCGAATTGTTCAGTGCATTACTTTCGCGTCGTTCGCATAATAATTGATGCGATCGGCCCAGCGCCGATTCTCAATTAATATTAACGCGCGCCGTTATTAGTGTTATGAATCATTCATGCAAGGTAGTCCGTGTGGGTGGTGCTATTATCTACGAATTACTGAACTGACGTTCCTGCCGACGGAAACCGGTGTGTTGTAAGATCTCGATGCTCGTCCGACTTGTGTGACAAATGTGCGAGTTAGAGGCGTAACTTCCGTGATCACGGATGCGATGCTGAAATTGAATCAATGTTGCGCGGAATATGGATGGCTAAATCCTTATTGAATGTACAACTTAATATTATAGTTATGAGGTAAATTGATAAGACGATGAAAAGTGACGCTCGTAATTTCTGGCAGAATTTTCATGGTGCAAATCTAATCTTTTTTCCTTCGCGCAACGAATATTTAACGTATTTATTATTTTCAAATAACAACTACGGCATGTTTAACTATGAAAACTATGAGGCAAAATGAATGCGGTTCTTATGCATTTGTCTTATACTTCATAGATATAATTATAAGATAGAAGTGTGAGCGAGTATTTCGAAATAAAGGGTCAAAAGATAAACTTTTTCTCTCTTAGGATAGACGCATAATTTAACGAAATGCGTAACGAACCAATTTATCGCGACAGGCGATACGACTGGGACTCTTAAAATTTCTATTAACCCAAAGAGGCGTGAGAGGTCATTAAAAAAAGTCGGATAAAGTAATCCTCTGATAAGAAGGGTCAGAATGCTTCCTGGGAAAGGGCTTTCGAGTTCGATGGGGCGAGGCCTAACTATGTTTACGTGGCTTATCTGTATCGGCACCCTCCGACATGTGTGACTTATCAACCAGATTATCGAGCTTTATTGGGTCTCGTGTTGATTTTCGAATTTACATAAATCTCGGCGTATTTAACGATGCGATAAACGTGGAATCGCGCGACCGTGGAATTACAACAGATATTATAGATGTAATATATAGATGTAATACGATTTCTTCCCCCTCCCTCCCCGAAGCCAAACAACGCGATAATATGACATGGAGTAAACGTATGATAATATGTTTCATGGAAAATACTTTCTAATATGTGGTCCAATCACTCGCATTCCTTCGCTATAATCGCTGCTTCATTGCGTTTAAACTTTGCCCTCCGTAAAGCCCATCTCTTTCTCGCTCCTGCTTTTTATTTGCCTCGGTAATATCACGATACTAAGTGCCTGCCTCGTCACTTGGGTAAATAAGGGACGTCCAACTACCATTCCCCCGTCGTCGTTTTAATGCGCTGGGGCCACGATCCGTGTTTGGACAGCGTTACTGTGCTTCCATAACAGTTTTTCCTCTTTACCACGCAAACGAGACAAACGGTGGAATGACCATTGGCGAAAAACGTGGCGTGCCGCGGCTCCTCTCGGATTTCGCGAGATCCCTTCAAATTCCCGTTCAGACCGGCAAATCGAGATGTCGTCTCTGCTGTCGAATAGTGCACATACTGTGAAGAGACGTGCACGATTGTGAGTGGTTTACAGTCGGGATTAAGCTAGACATTTCGTACGACATTGCACATTTCTACACCGCTGCAGCTCGTACCTCAGTATTGATTTATCGTAATTTACGTGTGCGCGCATACGAATTCGGTTGAACTAAATGATAAATTGACAAGAGTAATTAAATAAAAAATGCAACAAAATAGACGCGTCACAAAATAGATTCTTTTATATTTTTCTAATATTTTCTAGACGAAAACACATAATTGTTTTCTTTTTTTTTTTTTTTCGAATGCTTTGAGCTAAGTAATTGATAACACGATTGGGAATACAATTGATAGATCAATTTCGATCGGAAAAGTCGATCTACGCGAACGATGATTCGATTATGAAGGACTTCCACCATCGATGGCGCGCGCGAAGTCAGAAGTCGGCGAACTTTCTTTCTCGTATTTGCGAGAGTTGGTCGAGGAAGGCAGCAAAACCTGGCCTTCCTCTGGTCGTCCTCGCGATATACGCGAAACACGTACAGCTCTATCCATATACCTGTGCTGGAATATAAGGTTACGTACGCGACCGCTCTCGCGGGTTCTGGTTCACAAAGCACGTCCCTCCTGTATCCTATTCGTCGGTTATCTACACGGTCTAAGGCGCATGCTGCGGCGGGCCTTTGGATTTAGTAGATCTCTCTTTCTCTCTCCCTCTTCCATCGCTCTCCCCTCTCTCTCTCTCTCTCTCTCTCTCTCCCTCTCTGCATCTGCCTCTCTCTTTTGGAACTGACCGTCCGTTAGTTACGTGGGCCCTAGGTATCCCCACATAAATTTCTGTATCAGACAATGGGTAATTGTGCGCGATCCACCCCCGTGTGTGCATGCGGCGGCGCACCGGTGTGTCCGACCTACCTGCCCGCACGAACGAGCGACTGTAACACGCGGATCCTCGCACGTATACATTTTCGCGCTCACACGTGGCACGTATGCACGTACGAGGCGAGCCACACACGCCGCGGCGCGCCCGCAGCGAAGTGTGAGTGGGCGTTGCTCTTCGAGATGCCAGATCCACCGTGCAGATAGTCCAAGTACAGCCTGAGTTACGTCCTCTCCTTCGCCCTCCATCGTTTCCCATCCCTTTCTCCCCGGCCGGTTCCTCCCTCTAACTCGTCTCTTCCGCGGCCCCTGCTCGTCCACCTCTCCTCTTCCTCCTCCGCCGCCGCGCCGAAAGCCATGCACTCCGACATCGCGCCGAATTACTCCGGTCCACGCTTGGTAAATTGTCGCGAGATCCGCCGGGGAAAATGTGGGATCGTATGCGCGAATTGATTTAAATGGCTTTTGTATGGCTCGAGTCGCGTCATATTTAGAGAGCGATGGAACCGTACCGATAAAACCGAGTTCCGAAAGTATCTGATTGCAATCTCTGATATGTGAAAGATGCTAATTTACGCTAATCCTAATTAATCAAAAATGTATAGGAAGTTAAATAAAGCAAATTTTTACGCGTATTGCGATCGTGTAACGTTACAAAACATGTAAGTTTCTAACAGAAACTAATACATGTCACAAATGCGGTCAATGTACTTTCGTCGTATAAAAAGAGCGGCTACGATTTTAATACTTTGACGGAGTTTCCAATGCTGCCCCATTTCCATGATTCTCCACTGCCTTCGGTGAGCAGTTGAACAGAGAACGAGAGAATGAGAGAATGTGTGTGTGTGTGTGTGAGAGAGAGAGAGAGAGAGAGAGAGAGAGAGAGAGAGAGAGAGAGAGAGAGAGAGAGAGAGAGAGAGAGAGAGAGAGAGAGAGAGAGAGAGAGAGAGAGAGCGAGAGAAAAGCGAATCTCGAAGTCCCGGAAAATCCGAAACTCCCGAGCGAGTCGAGCAAGCCAGACTTTACGTTGCTGCGAGAAATTCGAAAATCTCGAGAATGGAACTGCCATTAGCGTCGCCGTTTGCGCGAGCCGGCTCTCGTTCCATACGCGGATACGTACTCACCGCACGGTGAAATTGAACGGAATAACGTGCGTGGCTCGACGTTTTCCTTTGTTCGGACGGATTTCACCGGTCCGATGTCCGGCTATGTCGCGCCGGGGTTTCGTTACCCCCTCTGACATTACCATATTCTGCGCATTGCCGCTTTAATATCGCGCTACACGAAGTGTCCTGTCTCGCGAAATTACTTTTGCGAGGTTTGTGCGGTATAATCCGGCCGCCGGTTCTCCGCTGGTTTCCAAACGTATCTCGCACGGTCTCCTCGTATCCTTTGCACTCATTCGCGTCCATCGACAGGTCATCGAATTAACCAGCGATAACGCCACGAGGCATGAGACGTATAACTTACGATTTCGTTAGGGTACTAGTTCGTGTTACTTAAGGTAGTTTGACGATAATTCCATCGATGAGCCTCGCTTGAGGAAAGCGGAAATAATTTTAAGCGATATATGACTATATAGCCGAAGGTGCTGCTCATGTTATGTGTGTTGAAACGTGCACGCGGTGTATACGAACATAAACTTTACATTGTAATCGATATACGCGCGATGCATAAAGATTTTCATTGCTCTTTATGATTATATGCGGATCGATATATTAAAATTGTATTGAGGCTGTATTCAATTTTCGATGCTTTGTTTACACACGAGTAATGCGCCCTCTTATCGTTGTGTGCGTACATAAATTAAATGTTATCAATATTAATATTTATCAAAGGGCCTCACATATAATAGCATTCCCCCACTAATTATTTCATTTTAAGCGCGAAAGGATTATACTGTCGTATAAACATCATATTTGTCAAAGGAACGTTTTTATCATTTTTAATTTATCGTGCATTGCGTGTTTTATAAAAAAAGACACATAAATTATAAAAATAAATGCGGACTGTGTTATTATAATATTGAATCGTATTTAGTTTGAAAAAAAATGTTATATTAAGTTCTGTCTATCGAGTTTTATGAATGTATTAATATAAAAGTTTTAATAACAATTTAGTAAATCTCATCAGATACAAAGTTATTATGCAAATAAAGCGTTTTATAAAATTCATTTGTTAAAAGCTTTATTTATTTATTTTTTCACACTTTATTCTTATTATACATATTGTGAGTACATGGACCAATTATAGCCATTATCTTTTATTTAAAAAAAAATGTCGTTGACTTTTTAAATTAATTTTAGCAAAATTTATCTTTAATAAAAATTTAATTTTAATATATTGTAATATCAAATATTAATATTTAATATTGTAATATTTAATATTAAGAGATCGTAATCGTTGATAGTCTCAAACAAAATCATTAATAAGACAGAATGACAGACGTTGACTGTGAATTTTTTTAAATTCCACAGATGAAAAGATATTATTTAGTTTCTCGAGGATTGTTGCATTAATATGCAAAATATGTTTCTTTTCCATACGACAACAATTTAGTCTCTGCGTGCACAATAGAGCGGCGAAATCGGCCGACCTCCTTAACAAGTCAAGTCCGCCCCGTTACATCTTAAGACTATTGTTTCGGACTCGTAGGGCAAGAAAATCGTGTGCATTGTGTCGGGCGTATAGATGACATGCGACATCGACTACATGTAGCATTCGTATATTACACGTACTAAAGAACCGAAACATTGTTGCTCATCCTGTTAGACAAATTAGTATCATGTTCTTGTTGCATCGCTCTTGTCGCTCTTGTCGTTTCTGTTCTTGCCTATTACGAGCGCATCATATCTCAACCAAAAATGATAAATTTTGTCGTAAATTTTTCCACTGTATAATATTTCAGAGAATTAATATTATTCTTAATATTTTTGTAAGTATATGTGAATGTGTTTGTGTGAATTTTTTTATGAAGAATGCCTGCACTTGTCCAATTTTATTCAATTTAGTGAAAACTTGAAAAATTCTCGCCAATGTGAATTCTCGTCCGATTTTCCACATTCGAGAACTTCTTCCTTCCGATGAGACGGCGAATATGTTCGAAGAAGAATGCGTGAAACTGAAGCGAGCTGTTAAAGGTCAGAGAAACCCTGCACGAGCATAGACGAACCGGCCCGAATCGAGTGAAATAAGAGAGGGAATGCGGTCGTTACTTGCCACGATGAGTCTGAGAGTTGGTTTCCCATGGGAGCCATCTTCAAGCTAACGGCTCCCCAGGAGTAGATATGTATCCCAGCTAACCGGGGTTGGTGGGAGTCTTCCTGTTCGTCCTATGGGTCTTGATACTTTCGTCCGCCTGGAGGGTTTATATCCTAGGTGAAAGTATTATTGGTACAACGGCACACGTTTTGGAGAAATAGCACTGGTCTTGCACTCCTCTACATCATTTATCTCCGTGCTGCAACACTCGTTGGGATCATGAAATTGTTATGCGAATCTGATATGATTCATCTATTTCGTTTATATATTCTCTCTTGTTCTCTTTCTCCTGTAATTTTATAAGGTGAACACGACTCGGAGGATTTTTCTAAACGATATAACGTTCCGCCGTATCCGTACTGATCCGTGTTGCGGATTATAAGTAGAGAATCCCCTATGCGGGCGTTTAATCAGACCTACAAATAGGAATTAGTGTTGAGCCACGTACAAACAATGGCGGGAGAGCGGTTGATTGACTTTTCGCTTCTTGCAGTAGGTCCTAGTACTCCGTATCGTGTCATACCTATAGTACGTTACCGTCGCAGTCTCCGGACCCCTCTTATTTACCCCCGGGTACAGCAGGACCTACGGATCCCCATCGATTAGTGCGGTAGGGCGTGATAATCCTGCCCTAGAATGAGATCGCGCGTCGGTCCGTCAGATGAAATTTTCCCGAAAAGCACTAACTTCCATCGGCTTTCCTTATCGGATTACGTGGCCGAATCCAGACGATTGAAACTTGGCGCGCTGCGACCGATCTGGGAGACCGATTCTCACATCGATAACAGCTGCCCAATGCGCAATGAGTACCGTGCAATTTAGATCAGAAGGTTTCGATAAGCTGGGCGGATATACGATAATGATTCGACAGTTGGCGTGCTTTGTAGACAGGGAGTCCAAGAAAATTAGATTATCTGGCGATTGCTGAAACATTGCACAACCATCAATTGTTCCACATATTTTGCCGATATAATTTTTTTGGTTATTAATTTAAAATAAAATTATAAAATGTTGTTTATAAGAAGTATGAAAAAATAAAAAGTGAAATAAAAAATAAAAGTGAATAATAATGTATAATAATCTGTCTCAAGTATAATAAAAACGAGCAAAATGAAACGACGATAATATTTTTATGCTTGTAACATTATAGTTCGCGATTTTGAGTAAAAATAACTTATCACATAGCAGAACTATATTTTTGATGACCATTTATGTCTCACATTTCATATCTTTGGGTTACGCAACAATGAGTGAAATCTTTCGGATGAAATCATTTCTGGAAAGCAACCCTATCTCTTGTTGAATTTCAACTGAAATATTTTATCATCATTATACCGTACGACCGGAAGTTCTACTAATTTCCTCAATATATATGCCCTTACGGTCTGATAATTCGTGCTCCGGATCTACGCTCGACATCATCAAGCGGCATACGATGATGACGATGTACGAATCCACCCTATAGGACATATTTATTCGCGGTTTAATGCATGAAAACGGGCAGAAATGCGTGCGCCAGCGTGTTCGTGGAAAAGCAATGATATAACCAAATTGTTTTGTTCGTGTTAGAGAGCGTAGCGCGTTACTATGGGAAAGCGATGGAATTCGCTCACGCACATCGACACAATCGGACAATGGAGCGATTAACTTGCGTTGGCGGGTCTGTTGTTTATCGTACGGGTATTATTTGCCCGCCGGCAATCACACGCTTAAATTATTCGTCGCGGGACAAGTACGCGCAGACTTTACATTGCTTTAATCGCTTGCCAATAATTTGACGACTGCCGATGCTGCCGATGCAAACTGCCGCATTTTCCACGTTTCCGTCCGATACAATTTGATCCTTAGACACCGACATAGAGACGTTAAATACATCATTTCACCGAGAATTACGCTGCCATTTTATCAGATTAATGTCGTTTAATTCGCGATTCGTTACGTTAATAGATCGGTCATATCTCTCTCCTTTCTACGGCAATAAATTAATTTTACGAAGAGAGCTTATGATTTGTAATTGTGCCTCCATTATCTCGACAATGTTCAGAGAGCAACATATAGTAGAGCTACGTACGAAATCGTCGCGTCGTCGAGAATTTAATTTAATCGTTCGGAATCGAATTACTTTGTCAAAACAACAATCCGCCGTGACGCACCAGTGTACCAGTGCTGCGATGCAGCAGAAAAATTTCCGTAACCGACCGAACACGTACACGCGCGCGCGCGCGCACACACACACACACACACACACGTACACAGGTGGTTACAGCCTGAGTCGTTTTACCTGACAGCGCGCTTCGGTGTAATGCAGTGTAGGGCATTCTGATCCTACCGAACAAGGGCGCGCGCTTTAATAATTCTTTTTACGGCCTACGCTTAAGGATTATGCCGGTAGCCGGGGCGAGCGTTTAATTATTCATGGCCAAGGCACCGGGCAGCGTGACGATCGGTAGCTTCTCATTAACTCGTGACGGCGTGCTCCTTTTTTCTTTTACGTGCCAATTTTTTACGGCGAGTTATGGCAGTCGGGCGAGCAGAAAATTGACTCGCGCTCAGCATCAGCGGCCAGCCAGCGGCGGTGAGTGATTCTCCCGATTGCCTCTTTTCTCTGCGTTGGGTTTTCGACATACAAAAAACGCGCGGCTTTTGCCTCCGTCAAAATATTGTCCTATCAAGTTTGTGCAATTATATTATACAAGGCGCATCCGAATTGTTCTCTCCACGTCGGAAATTCAAAGGCAGTCAAATTGATTGTTGGATCGATCGATATACATTAGGTGTTATGTTAAGAAGTAATTAACGGAGGTGATAATAGAACGAAGATGAACTGGCTAGAAATTTTGATGCGTGCCTTTTACTTTGTGAAATATTTCATAAGTATAATTCAAAGTTGGCAGAAATGAAAGAGAAAAATTTTTATAATCCTTATGCCAGATTTTATCCTTTTTTCCTGACTCGATGTCCTTATTTATTTGGAGTACCAGTGAAACAAGAGCAGACGGATGCGCAAATGGAGAAGACTCATCATTTAGAAAACTGGGAAAGAAATAAAATAGCGGAGGGCTGCGCTCGCAGAATGACGAGGAGAGGATGGGAACCGGCGAAAAAGAGAGAGAAAGAGAGGAAGAGAGAAAGAGAGAAAACGAGGGAGTTCAGTAATGGCGTCGTAACGCCACGCCAATAATAAATTTGTAAAATAAACAGCTCCGCTCGTTGCAGCGCCAGGCTGCATAATTGGAGTCGTTCGTTTAACTTCCGAACAGTCGGTGCGCAGCTCGCGAAACTTTCCCGATGCTGTCTATACGTCCGCGGCAAGTGGAGAGGCGCGTTAAGAGAGAGAAACAGCAAAGGGGAAAGGGGGTGGTTGCACCACCGTCAGCGTCATTCGAGAGAGACGGGCGGTAGGCAGCCATCGAGTTTGCCGGTATTTCTAGAAAATGTAAAACCAGTCCTTTTCCAGTAGCAATCCTCGACACTCGCCGTTATGGAACGAAGATACACAGATGTAATCCGTCTATCAACACCGCAGCTGCCTCCAATCTCTATAAAGGCGGGCAGACTTGTAAAACTTTTTCTAACAGTAAAACCGCACCGCTCGCGCCGCTAAATCGTGTTTTATAATTTTCTGCGTTTCGTTGTAATCCTTATTGGTGAAAAATCCGTACGGTGATTTCAAAGCGCTTTTTTAAAAGAAAAGAAATCATCTAATCGAGTGCTCTTAACAATTATCCTTATTATACATAATAATGCTCTCTCTCTCTCTCTCTCTCTCTCTCTCTCTTCTTCCTTTCGATCTTCCGGTGTACACTCTCTCCCCATCGTGGCAATCTATCATTTCATTAAAAATATAACACTTCATTAATATAACGCGTCACATTGCAATATCTCGTATACAAGCATCACGGACGTTATCGGATATCTGCATTTATTTAAAACACTTTTAGAAGGGCACTTTTTGTCTACGTAGGATGACCGGGATTACCGTCATCGCGCCAGACGGCTGCCCCGACGGACGCAATTAAAGGCAGTAATTTACAAGGGACGGATAGAGAAGGGGGTGGCTCGTAGCGCACGGTCCGTCCATGGAGTGTGTCCAGACCGTATCCATCACGGCAGCTATCCACGCGCAGAAAGGGTTTGTTAGGGGCGAGATAAGAAAACGCGTACATGGGCTTCGCGGGGTGGCCGGAGGTGGTATGCAAATGCGGAGGTCACCCGGTATATATTGTACCAGCCGACCTGTACTACGCACGCACACCGATCAGTGCGTCACGTACCCTCCGCATTTGGTCTTTGTTATTGTAATGCTCCGCGAAGAGCTATCGCATTCCTCGCTCGCTTTAGTAAAGTCACCTACAGGCATCCCCCACACGATGGACTCGTCTGGCGCTTTACTAAAGCTCGCACACGCACAAATACGTACGGATTCGCATTGCGCGGGCGCACCTCCACCTGCTCGCGTTCACCTGCGCGTGTTAACATAAGTTCAAGTCGGTCGACGTCGGGGATCCCACGTTGGTTAGTATTCGAGAATCATGTCGAGATGGAGACCCTTGAACCCTTGGGAGGCTGATCCGCTTGAGAATTCGAAGAAATCGTTTACAAGCCGAGCCGAAAATGGCAATCGGGGTTTCTGTGCGTCACAGAAATGTACGCTTGACCATAGGATTTAGATGCGCATACAATTGGAATAAATCTCCGTCGAGATAGAAAGTATACATTTAAGATAAAAATTAACTATATGTAACATATGTATTTATTCTTATAAAAAATGTTATTAGCTTATGTCAATCTTTATCTTGTAAATAAATTAACATATTCTTTTTTCGTTTTTAAAATTATCGGTTTGTAAAAATTTTGAAACGTCATATTTGAAATATTAGTCATTCTAAGAATATAAAAATATAAATTCACCAAACAGCGATCGATTTTATATAAAAAAATCATTTATTTCACATACACAACCTTATGCCGTCTCTTCTACGGGACAAATTTGTTCACTGCACTTTTCGTTGAGTGAAAAGTTATGTTCGTAGTCGCTGTATCTTGCATTACCGAAGAATGATCGTCGCCAACAGTTACAACACGAATATCTAAAATAATTCATGTATGAAGAAAATCCGTAAAAAAAATTAAATTATTACCTATTAGGTTAAACGACGTATTCGTCATTAAATGTAATTATAGAGTAATGCGATTAATTCAATTACTTGAACTAGTCAAATTAATCAAATATCATACGATTGATTATATATAGAGAGATTTCTCAAAAAAGCATTTTGAATTCTACATGAACCAAATTTCTATAAAGAATTCATACATAAGTATACTCGAAATAAATTCCCTAATCAGTTCTTAAATTTACAAATCGAATTTTCATCATTTTAAAAACGAACAATAATGTCTCTAATTTCGAATATATTACGGCAATTACATTGCTTATTTTATCCTCAGTGTTACACATTGATGCACCATGAATGATCGATCGCGCTGTATAATTCAACGTCCTCGGGACGACGAACGTCGCGGCGCATTAATTAACGTTATTCGTCCTTCATTTTGTCTTTCGCTTCTTCTTCGTCGATTGTCTCGCGAGAACGCGAAGCCGGAGGGTCTTATCGGCGCGGTCAATCGTCAAACGGATAAGGCCGGAAATCCGGCGCGTGTCCCTCGATATCAGCGGCGGCTTCGCCCACGCCTTTTCGCGCATAGACGCTCGCCTTCTCCCCCCTTCTCTCCTCACATTGGTCGACTTTTCGTGGCATTACTGGATATATACCTCCCGTTCATGTTCCGACGTTGCAACCGACGTTGTTCTCTTTGTTGCAACAAACGCGAAGCAGAGCGCCGCTTTTCCTCTCTCTCGAGGGGGAATTTCCCCATCTCCCGCCCCGAGTCCCGTTTTCCTTTCTCTCGCGATGTCCATGATCCCTAAGCAAGTGTCTCTGCGCGACTGTAGCGAGAGACGGACGAGCGAAACCATTTCTTTTATCTGCTTATCCTTATCTGCGGCTGCTTAAAACCCATACCCGGGACTTCTCTTCGGCTTCTTCCTCGCGGCTCTTCCTTACGTTTCAACTCGTCTTCTTCCCGTACTCTAGCCGCTCCTCCGCCGACTTACTACGTTCTCATTAACCGAGCTTCATGCACAACGCAGCCAGACCGTTTCTTTTGTCCCTCGTCTTTCCAGAATTAGGATGTCTAGATCTGCATCTGCGCGCGAGTGCGTGTCTGCTGCATCGTTATCCAGTATAGCGAGTATAGCGCTGTTAACCCGAATGTTTGAACATTCCGAATCATTCATCTGTCTTTACCAGCTTTCAAAGGCCACATTTTGCGCGTTCGGATAATGTGATGCTTTATATTTTTGTCTCGACGCACCACAATCGCTGTTTTTCCTCATTTCTCGCGTACATATTTTTCTCTGCATCACCGATTAATTTTTATACGCGGTGTTTATTACACTTGGAGTGTTCGCTGATGTAATTAAATTCCGCGCACGTGGTTTTGTTGTTGCTGAAGAATGCGGATCTAATTTACGCTGAACACGTAATCGCGCGTATTAATTAAGAACGTCTTCGTTTATTATTGGACGGAATATTCATATAAATAAATTGCCGCTACGTGCGTGCGTAGAGATCATAACGATAAGATTATACGAATAAATGATCTCTTTGGTGAAATAATGACACAATTACGCGTGTCGGACAATCAATAAAATCAAAAGACATTTAATGGCGTAAGCAACGGATCGAACAACTTTTGGCATTAACAAGAAGGGATCGAGAGTTAGAGTTCCAGTGTTCTCGGTATTAGCCGTAGTTAATGAAGAAGGGCAGCGGTGCAGCGACAGGAAGCACTCTGATGAATGGAACCAATTTACCGAGTTGGCGTCTAGTCTATTTTACTTCTTCCTAAGCCACGAACCTATTGATCTCCCGCTTCTCTCTTATCGTTATCGTGCTACGTTGGCGCACCAACACTTTTAACAGTCTAGTTACGGACAATACATTTTTTAACGTTTTCCAAAACGTACGTTACGGCAATAAAATTTATAATGAATTATTTTGCTCGCTATGGCCCTTATTTCTCATATTATTTATCTCTGATATTTTTAACTGATTATTAATTATATTATTAATTGTTTCAAGTTAAAATTCATAACCGATAAATATGAGAAAATGCGAAACAATCTCTTCGATATTCAATAAGTTTATAAAACTTCTTTATATATCTTGGAAAGATTATATTTATTAAATGTATCTAAAATTCATGCTACTTATCATAATTATTATAAAATGTGCTTCAAACACACGAATATTTCAGGCAACTGAATACATTTTGATGTTCGGTCGCATGAGGTAACAGATTGCCGTGTTAAGTAATGATCATTATCGAGAGTCAATGCGAATCAAGAATTCAAAGATCGATATATCGAACACATGCTAGGTGATTTAGATTAATAAGGCTGCAGATAGGTGCGCGCTGATGTTCCCTCAGTATTCCCTCGGGATGATGAGCTCCCGGGGAATCGAGAGGGGGGAGAGCAAGGGGAGCATCCAGTGGAACCAGTCGCACGGAGATCTACCTCGCCCGCGGGATAATCCTCGAAACCCAATTATATTTTACTGCGACTCGACTCCGACTTCCATCCCGGCTCTCTCAACCGCAGAGGAACGAAGACGAACGAGCGCCGTTTAGGCGATGAAATACGGATTAGCCGTTATAACTGGAAATTGCCACCCTCTACTTTCTCTCTTTCTCTCTCTCTCTCTCTCTCTCTCTCTCTCTCTCTCTCTCTCTCTGTCGTGTCCTCTTCATCCGACGCCACCCTGAAAATCCCCTTCGCGAGAATCAGGAAAGCATCGTCGCCAGCAAATCCTTGAAGTATTAGTACTAGCGTGAAATAATTGTCCGTACTCAAAATTTATGTCATAATTACGCTGATAGTTAAACGGAAATAAAGTTCACGGAATAATATATAAAACATTTAACCAATGATACGTATTTATATATCATTGGCGTTGCCAATTCTCACTGTTTTAATTGGAACAAAGTGTTATCTCGTAATTGTAAGAAATCTTATAATCTTTGTTCTCTTTCTATTATTTTTGTAAACGTAAATAATTATTCTATTAGAAATTTATATTATCAGATGTAGCACTCAGTATTTACGAGTAAGATAATATTCATGCCGGACTTAAGAGTGTCATATATTCAAAGATATTTAAATATTCCATATTAATTCGATTGTTATATATACGAGTCGAGTAAAAGGCTAAATCGTTCAAATAAACACACGCATACTATTTATTTGGCTTTCTGAGTCGCGTATTTCAAATCTCATAGTGGGAATATTCATAGGTTTTACAGAAATCTTTTGTGCATTCTGAGGAATTTTCGAGAGAATAGAAAAATATTGGCTCAGAATCGCGAAGTGGGTCAGGGATTCCTTAGGCAGTGTCTTCGCGGCATACCAGTCTCCATTCTGCTATCGCCTCATCCCCGTGCTCTGTTATTAAAAAATTCCCTTCCACCTTCCTATAGCTCAATAACATGGAAATTATTTGTTCTTTTATTGAAGCCCTGCATCTCAATATCAAAGACACAATTCTTCCGCAAACCGTGCGAAAGGCGATCGCGCGTATGTGCGTGTTTATCTTTCAGCTCAAGGAATTCATTTTCTCTATTCTTCGTGAAAATATGCTAATAAAATGATTTTACAATATCCCAACTGAGATCCGATCAAGCAATAGAAAAAAATGAAAAATCCAATATATATAGGAATCACGTATGTACATACGTTTCATTATATTTGTAAAAGCCTATCTTATATATTATTATCTATTATAGGCGATATATTGCTATCTATATTGCTATTATATCGGATTTCATTACATTACAAGATATTGCTCGCTCGAGATTTTTATTACGTCTCCAAACGCGATAAGAAAGAAAAGAACAGAGATTATCGTACCAGAGAGGAAAGAAGGAAAGTAATCGTCCGAACGGCCCTTGAGTCGTGCAATTACCCTGTTATCCTTTCGTTATCAGGACGACGTAAGTTGGTCAAGACATAGAATGGCCACTATGTCTTCCCTGTTCTACGCTAATAACCAATGTTTTTTTCGAGTGTAATTACAATTCTTTCAAATTCGATACCGCAACGTAATAGGCTTCCGTGAGTTTGGTGGAGAATGGTTTGATGGAGAAATTGAAAAATTTTCAAGCTCATGTTTGTCTTGTATGGAGAAATGCAAAAATATCGGTGCTAATTTAAATTTCTGATTCGTGGCTGACTCGAGAATCGATCGTGTTACAATATCATTCGACTCTTTTCATATCAAATTTAAATCGAAATGTATCTTGTATGTCTTCCTATGAAATCGATACAATTTATAAAAAAATTTATTGTCATATATAGGAAAATAAATTTTCATAAAGAGAATTCGAGATTTCTGTAGGTTTGCTATTGCAAAGTTTCTCATTAGCTCTTAAACGAAACTTTGAGAAATGAATGAATTAAATTTCTCTCTTGGCGTGTCTTTCAAGCAATTAAATATACACCGGAGGTGATTTATGATTTATGTTAATTTTCTTCGAAGTTAGATCGGCTTTGATAGCGGAAACTTTTTATCAGTTATTAGAAGCATTACAAGTGAGAGTATTGATTTTCCTGATACGAGAGATGAAATCCTTGAGAATATTCCGGGGTGGACGAGAAATTCCTAAAGGAAAGTCCGTTAAAAAGTTATACCACCGTTGCTCGCGGCGGGCAACGTGGTATTACAACAGGGGTTGCCGTATTGATCCTGAAGGGGCGCCGCGCGCAACGTTCAGTTCTCGGGCATCTCCGACGATCTTCGTGGAATAACCTCACCCTCGCCCTTAATGTCTGTATCCTCTGCCACCTTGTCGTGGCGGTTTCCTAACCCGGGGCAACTCGAATTGCATATCCGTCTTTCGATATCTGCATCGAACTGTAATAGCGATCAATAAAGTTATCCAATTGTAAACCTGCGGTAATGATCACGTTCATGTAGAGCGAATTGATCGCCGTTTTATTTTCCGTTTAAATGCAAATTGTGTAACAAGATAAATTTCAAATAAAGTTTGCAATTTATTTTACGGACGTTTATGTAAAAAAAAAAAAAAGAGAAAAAAATGAGAGAGAAATTGAAGAAGCGACGTTCAATCAAATCTTCACTGAGAAAGTCGGAAAGTCTAAATTGGTCAAAGAATCCGCAGATAAAAGGAGGGTGATGATAGTTCAGAAACGCCGTATATTTCCTTCCTCGTCCTTCTCCGCGACTTGGATGTGTCGGTAAGTCAATCGCGACGAGTCGATCTTGTTGAGAACTCTTTGGAAGAAATTTGATACCGATTTGAAGTATCCGATAGGTGGATGTTCGATAAAATCAATTCAAGATAATAATGTCCCAAGGCTCACGCCATTTGCAATTTGCGAGGCAACTTTTTCGACCTCATTCCTCGTTAAATGCGAAGTTGTAAGAAGACGCGCCCTTAATTTCGATAGGTAATGACTTTTTGTATTTATTGCAACGAGTTTGAGAGATATTATTTAACTAGAAGAGTGGGGCAAAAGATGGAAGGTAGATGTACGATATAATCCTTACGATTTCATGGACGGATACTTCACGAGTTCGATGAGAACTTAACGAGCTTCGACATCTTCTAAAGGATAACGAGTATCTTTGCTCCACAGAGGAATAGGAGATAGCGCACAAATTGGATTTTAATTTGAATTAATTTTCCTTTATTGACGGCAGTGAGGGAAGGGAAGCTTAAAAGCGGAGTTTATAGCAATTACATCATGGATCGATCTTTGGTTCATCCGTTTTCCTGAATTCGTGCTCGATATCCTTTGATCTTTGAGGAAATTTCTGGATCTTCTCAGAATCACCACTTACCGTATATTAATTAGTATTAATTAATAATAATATATATTATCAATCATTGATACGTATCACAAAATATAATATCACAAAATTCGAAAAAGATAAAAAAGAAATGAGCTATTGTTCTCTTTATTATTATGATATAATAATAAAGAGAACAATAACAGTTTTTAAATTTAATGACAAGTAAATTTGTCTGGAGTAAATTTATGACAAAAGGTTACACTTTTTAAGGATGTTAAAATTAATAATGTATGGTAACATATATCATAGAAATATAAAGATACGTTTCACCATTTTGACGCAGAAATTTCATATTAATATTCATGTAAATTCGGAAATCGCGTAAATCATGGAAATACTCATTATCGGTCAAATTTTGCTGACCTAAATAACATTAAACGCTATCACTCACGAATAATTATGCAGTGCTGTTAAAACCTGGTTTCCTGTTGCAATTCAACGTTGCATCACTAATTGTAAACGAGAATCGGAAAGCTCGAAATCCATAAAGGGACCAAATCTGTCGGATAGTCGATCGGTATCTATCTATATGTTACTCAAATTACAGGAAGGGGAAAGGGGGATTATACATACGTAGCCGAGTAAGTCGGAGTCAGCACGCAATTGAAAGGAATTCTGATCAAACGAGAAATTAGACTTTCCGCGCGAGCAATCAGACGATTCCGGAAAACAAAGAGAGCCGGGGGGACTCTTTGGAATACTTTTAACGATGTTCCGTCGGAGTCTATCCGGGCCGCGAAAGAGGGGACATTTTAAACGGAAATAATAATCTCGCTCCAGTGAAAAACTACTTCTTCATGGCAGCGCGCGGTCAAAGGTTAAAGAAGAGAGAGAGAGAGAGAGAGAGAGAGAGAGAGAGAGAGAGAGAGAGAGAGAGAGAGAGAGAGAGCTTTCTGGTGAAGCGCGGCGAAAAAAAATTTTTTTCGCACGCGCGCTAACGACGTGCGACATCGGAGCACGTAGTAACATGAAATTAAACAGGATGACGGCTAGATACAGTAATCGCGTCTCACTCCGCCGTCGGAGAACGAGGTTATTTTTAAAGAGATAACAGACGCCCTCGCTAGAAACGGACGTAGCGCAAATATGGTAGCGAGAGTTACATACACACAGCGTAAACATACAAATATTAGATCAGAGCTTCGTGCTATGTACACCGCAGCGGCGTGTGTCAAGGATTCGTCGTGTGGTATCGTGACAAAAATCCTAATGGCTTTACGATGCTTCTCGTCGCTTCGCATTGCGTTTTAAATCACGAACCGATAAACAAAAATTATTTCTCGCTTTTTTTAATAAAATCTTTAATGTTCCTTTCTTCAACGACTATTTCTATATTCTATCATATAAAATGAAATAAGCCGTTGACGGTCTCTATATTGATTTCCTTTCTCAATTTTCATCATTCTGAAAAAAGTAATATAATTTTTATATATAAATAAAAATAAACAAAAATTAAAGTCTATATTAATTAAAAGTAATACTATTAGCATACTTTTTTTTTTAATTAACACAACGTAATATTATGGATTTACGTAAATGTCGAAAGAAGTCTGATTCCAGCACAGTTTTCTGAACTCGTTCGTTCATTCGTTTCGTTGAAAGGGTAAAACCAGTGACAAGTAGTAGGGAAAGACAAAAGAGGGGGATGCCAACTGATGTAGCCCTGCAGATGGTTCCATTAACGGATTCACGGATAATCTACGAAAATATTGCGCACGGCAACGGAAGTACCGTGCTTCCGTCCGGGAAATACGGAAAATTCGGGTCGAGAGGGCCCTTCTGCCGTCGTTCGCTCGCAATTTTTTCTCTCTATACGAAGGAGGGAGGAAACGCGAGGAAAAAAGAGAAGCGAGTGGAAAAATAGGGAATGGGTCCACTTTCCTCGGGTGGATGAGAGAGAACTCGCGTCTATCCACTCTCTTTTATTCACTACGCTGCCGTTCCGCTACCATCTCCTTTTACCAAAAGCCTCGCTGTATTGCAATTTCGTTGTATAGCTCTCTCACTCAACTAGATTTTTGAATCTGCGCGTCCGACGTATGACTGGAGCCTCATGAATTTCCGATGAACGTTTTTCAGTATAATTGCAAGATGCATATTTAAAAGAATAATTAAGAGATGATTAGTGCGAATATTCTATAATATAAAATTATAAGACTAATTGCTGACTTTGATAAATACATAATCAATCTTGTCCATGAATCGAATCTTATAAAGAAGATAAATATTAAAAAGACTCGATATATCAAAGATTAGTATGCTTATACGATATAATTTACTACTTATTGAAGAATAAAATACATGTTAACAGTGCTACCTGTTACTTCTCAGTAGCAATGGATTTACATTAAAGACACATAAAGACAAGAATTATAGAGTCGTTACGTAATGATCACGAATCCGTAATAAAAACTCGCGAATCGATAGACCGGCATCCCGAAGCGTTAATTGTATCGCGTCTGACGAGCGACCGATGCAACGACGAGGTCGGCGATAAAGGATGAAGACCTTGACTTCATTTTGCGCTCTTCGACAAAGACCTCCGCATACAGAACTAATAACGCCTCGTATCCCAGGTCGAGTTTTCAGCCCTCGTCGTTGAATCTCGCCACTAACCGTGCGCTCCGTGCCGCCGCAGTCGGATGGAACAACCGGGTAGAAAGAGACGAGACGGGGGCAAGGGTAAGCTACCTTCTCGCCCAACAAACGTTATTACTTTCCTTTAAGCGATCTTCCTCCCAGAGCCATCTCGACTCACACCTACAGACGCCACCGCTGCTTTCAATAAACCACCCGCGACTTAATGGGCGGTTTATGCAAATTCTTATCCTCGGCGCAGCGTCGACCTTCCCCAGATCTCCAGCATCTTCTCTATTTCTTTTCCCGGCTTTCTTACATCGTTCGCCTTTTCGGCAGAGGCCCTCTCAGAGACTCCTTTCATCCTTGTTACCGAACCTAACTGTTACATCACTACCGAAATTTCCGGTTAATCCTTGTTTGCAAGCATAAAATATTTCGCCGAGATGTTTACTTAGCATTCACAACATGAAATGATTAATGAAACTTTTTAATTTGTTAGTATTACTTCTCATTTATATTATATTGTGTTATACATGTGTTATATATATGTGTTGATACGCGCAATATTATGATTATTATATATACTTTATATTATGATTATTGTACATTGTTTGATGAAAATCAAGAGAAATAAAAGAAATGGAAAGAACTGTGGTATAAAAGGAGGAGAAAACAATTTACGTTAATTAACGGTAGCTTTTGCTCAACTCTCTAGTTCCATCAAACAAAAATAACATGCTGGTCGCCTTCGTTAAAAAACGCTCGACACCCTTCGTTATAATTTCAGAACTAACATCGCAGTGCACCTGTTCTTTGATCATTCTACAGCAAAGCGCTCATTATGTATATCTTTTAAAATCGCGCGTCGAAACTGTATAATTTAACAAATATAACCAGAGAGCGGGAAAGCAAAGTGTTTTATTGTGAATAAGAGCATAAGAAAAATAATTTTATAGTACAATAGAAATTGTATATGATCCATGAATTAATGTTAAATTATCAATATAAAATGACGGGTTATAACCTATTGTAATTTTACAAATTAACAATTAATAATTTAGGATTTAAGTATCGTAGATTTGAAATCTGAGCAGATATCAGAGTAACTAAATAAAAAGCAGATCTGTCGTTAGCCAAGTAAAAATTTGCAGTTATCCGTTAAAATGAGTCGTCAAAATTTCAAATAAAAAGTACATAAGTAGAGTTATGATCGAAGTAACCGATTTATGTGCTCTATTTCATGAAAAATTCAATTCCGTCTCTTTAAAACGTCATAGTTGATATAGATAATCAAAGTATGTCAGACGCGGCCTAAGAACACGTAAGACCGGTGCAATATTTTATTTTCGCGAAGTCCGACAGAAATTCATGAATCAAGCGATTTTCACGGATTCGATTTTCAGCACGCACCGCATATTTCATGCAGGATGCACGGAGACGCAGGTCGTAACTCTACGGGATATTTGATACCTTGCGTTACGCTCATAGGATCTCATATTTGTTCTGCGTGCGGGCTCTCTGACGAATGCTCGCCAACTTTCCTCGTCCTCTGGCCTATCGCGGATTGCAGTATCGCCAACGGATTGTCCCATCTATCGTAACGTTCGACCGAGTCGGAGTCCGAACGTAATGCACGTAGACGGATGCACTTATCAGGCGTAGCGGGCTTCCGGTCCCGGTGACTTATCTGTACTCACATTGGCAAGATTTCTTTTCCGCTCGCGCTCGTCCCCTCCCCCCCCCCCCTCCCCTCTCGCTTCTGCTTTCGCGTTTACGTGCGTTCGGCCGCCTTTCTCGAGCCCCTTTCTTTCGCAGGGTGGGCCGCACTGGTCGCTGGCCTGCCAGCATGGAAATCCCCTGTCGACCCACCCACTGTCTTATCTCGTCACGCCTGCAACTTCCACGATGCAAATCTCCTCGGATCGCGCGCGACTGAGACCGCCAGACCCCCGCGGCGTGAGGATTTTAAATTGACGGAACCACCTATCACTATCGCACGCCCGTATCTCCGCTCCGGGTCGGAAACTGAATTGGTTGATGGATGCTTTCGCGACGAGCGCGCCATTTTTCCCGCGTGTGCTTGTGTATATTCACGCTCGTGAATAAATATGACGTGTCGATAGGACGAAGACTTGATACGCGTACGAACAGATATCAAAAGCAATTTTTACATCACTTCGCTTAAAGATTGTTAAAATTGATACAGTAATTGTAAAAATTGGAAAATTTCGCAGCCAAACTGTAAAAATTATTATATATTTCATATCGCAGATATTTTCATTCCTTTGAATTTTGATTGAGAAAAAACAATTTGAAAATTTTATTTCTGTAATTTTTTTTATTTTATTAAACATCACACATAGTCTTATGTATTGTGATTCTTTTGTTAGTTTTATAGATTTTATATATATTAAATAGATATACAGAGAGGAATTCGTACGGAGTTTAAAGGTCATCGTTGATGATGATGTGCGATTACGCCGGCACTCTCCTTGGGATACAAAACGCATACGTCACTTCCGACAACCAGCAGCGCATTTGCACGAACGTTGTATCGCTGGCAGATTTATCAGTTAACGCGAAATTATATGTTCTGTTGGTGTTCAATATTCATCTATCATCTCAAAATCTTTTCCATAATTATATGATATACGATAAAAATCTTTACGCTAAGCCTATGGATTATAAAACATTAATTCCACGACAAATGATCTCTCCTGCAAAACAAGCTTGTTCATAAATTTTTCCTTATCTTCTAAGATTTCTATAGATCATATTTCACGAGATTTATTATATCACATTTTCATTTTTAATATACAAGTTGTAAAGTTACATGTAACAACGTGCGAGTATTCAAAATATTTTCTAGCGAGGATTTCAAAATTTTACAGGAACCGCGTTTGACGTAACGAGATCGCGTTTTCCAAAATCTTTGCATCGATGTGCGTATATGCCCAAATAGGGAGCAGTCATGTGGTAAACCCAAAGAATGCGAGTGGAAATTGCTCTTGCGCGGCGCGGAAAGCACGCGCCGATGCATTTCAGTCGCATTTTCCGACGCGGATAAACGTTGCCTTGAAAAGTGCCGGAATTTCTCACCGTGGGAAAAAAGAGTGGGGGGGGGAGAGCAGAAGGAAAAGGAAAAGGGTAGATAAAAAGAGAGGAAGTTCTCCTTAAGCATAAGAGTATGGAGAATCTAAAGGAGGACGCTGTTCACGAGGCGAAGCGAAACGCGCGAGTTGCTCAACGGGATGTTGACGCGCATGGAAAATATTGAGGGAGACACGCGTTAAGAAGATGTACCCGAGAAGACTAAGGGTAGAGGATGATCGATCGAGAAGGGGAGGTTGTCTGCCGGACTGTCCGTATCCGAGATCGCAGGGAGAGAAACGCGTGGAAAGACTGAGAGCATCCGCGCGAAAAGAGGAGCTACTCTATGGCGGAATCGATAAATTTAGATGCGAGGCGAAAGGAGGGAAAGACAGGGGGGGGGGGTACGGGTGGTGGAAGGATATCGACGACGAGCATGAGGAAACGGGACGAAGTGCATCAGGCATGCAGCTCAGGCTTCGTTAGGCCGCCCCTCTGCCTTTCTTTCTCGGATCTTCACCGTACGCAGCTCTTACTCCTTTATCGCCTTTGGCAATTTCCCAGAAGAACTCTTTGAGAAAGAAAAAGAGAAGGAACGCCTCCCTACGCGCATCGCTACGTACACGTATTAGAACGAATATGTAATGTACGGCCGTTTGTTGAGCACAGTCTCTCATATATCAGTAAATTATGATAATGTAAAATTAGCGGTTACAAATTACACACATGAAAAGTGGATACTAGGTATTGTAATCAAAAAGTCACATAAAGAATAATGTAACTTATATTGAGAAATTGTGACGGTAAGGGATTTATTTTATCGAGAAATAAAACTGTTTATAAAATAGTATCATCGGCTGCGTGTGCTATGAATTACCCGAGGTATTCTATATGTCGACTGTTAGGACAAACGAGTTGGAGCTAACTCGTGTTTCGCCGAGCATTTGCCTCGAGGCGCGGATACGGCTAACGCCCGACGAATTCAGTTTCGGGGAGAATTTATGTTTTCACCATTGGCGCGAAATGGCTCGCACCGACGTGCTATCCGCGTGCAAGTTTCTCGCGCGTGAAGTGCGAAATGCGGTGAGTAGATCGCGGAGCTAGGGAAAAGTTGCGGATTTCACGAGAGCCGACTCTCGATACGACCGCGCACGATACTGTGAGCGCACGGAATTAACGATAATACTTTTTACGGCCTTTCTTTCTCGCCTATGTATTATTTTATTCAACATTTCGTGCAAGCACATGTGAATTATTTTACTGTGGTCACTCCGATGTGAACAGGATAATTTCATTGAATGATACATTTTTATAAATAACCAAAAGGTGTAAGGAAATATGTAATAATATGAAAAAGAATTATCAGCGAGAGAAATACTTTATAAGCCAATATACAGAAAATGTTGGTAGAATCGATAATTATTACTTTAATCACGTCGACCACACCATGATAAATTTGATTTTAATCTTGATCCATTAATCGCTGAGAAAATCTGCTTTGCAGTCGAGTAGAAAAACAACCGATTATTTGCTTATACTAGCAGATCCTTTTAATCTAACTAATCATAATGCAGAATACGCCGTGTGCATTCGGTATGCGCAACATGAAGTCTCAAAACATGTCGCTTTCGATTGTGGGCGTCGCAACTTGGTGATTATGAATAAACTCGCATATGTTTGCATGTGTTTGCATGTGTGCGAGACTATACGCTTGTGTACAAAGCGGAGAAAGTAGAAGAGATGGCTGGGGTAATGTTTAAGGCCGTCGCTGCGGTATTAAATTACGCGATGCCGACCGAAGGGGGTTCATCGGGAATTCTTCAGAGGCGAGGATTACAATGCCGCCGTCTCCTCTTTAGTATTCATTCGATCTGAATAATGTACCATTAAATTATTGGTCTTGATCCGCGCAAGCGTTAAATGATCGCCGGCCGTCAAGCTCTGTTTTGTCGAGGTGTGTTCGTTGGCCTCGACGGGAATCCCGACGTTGTCGATCGATCGATCAATTTTTAAGACGGAGCTAATGCAAGCCTTAGCTCCATCTAGTTAATGTGCCCGAAGATCAGATTGGCTCCCGGTGTTGGCCAAAAGCCGAAAAAATTAGAGGCCGCTCGAGGAAGATGGACGATAACGAGTAGCGATCCGTCTTTTTACACTTCTTTAATTTCTTCAATTTTAAAGTACTCCCCTTGTTTTGCAAATTGCAGCATATTCTAGACTAATTTGCTATAAATAGTTAGGTAGAGTTATATATCTTATATATCTTCTGTATTAAAATTTTTGAGATATTGCATGTGCGAAAAAGAATTATTTAAATTAAATTTTTATCTTATGTGATTATCTTATCTTATTTGAATATATGTTTAAAAATAAATGCATTTAAATAATACATTTTTATAAACAAGTAAGTAACGATATTTGAGTATTGAACATATGGAGTTCCTCAATTGATAAAATAATTGCTAACGGAAAATAAGCATAAATTCTATTTGTGGTTTCATCGAATAGCCGGTCTCTCTGAAATCTCTAAACCGCGCCGAGTTTCCCCGCGAATTTCTTTTTTTATAGGGGGAAAGTCGATGGCTATCGGATTTTACGGCAAAACAAATGCGCCGCCCCGGTAATCGTGAAACTGTCCTTCTGCCGATTCGATTTATTTTACAGTTTTATTTTTTCTGCATTCGATTTCTCGTTTCTTCCCTCGTCGCTCCTTCGTGACCAGTAATTCTTCGTCTTTGTTAGTTTGTATGTGTATTTTCTTGATATGTCGTTGACTCGCATCCATTTATTTTTCTATTTAGTTATAGCACTTCTAATCCGTGCATATGTGTGTGTGTGTGTGTGTGTGTGTGTGTGTGCGCGTGTGTGCGCGCGCGCGCGCGCGCGCGCGTGTGTGTGTGTGTGTGTGTATATACGCTCGGTTTTTTCGCTTATTCTTGACAATAATTGTATTACATACTTATGATATTGGAAAAATTTCTTTGTTTAAAAAAAAAAAAAAAAGAGAATTATCAAATATAATCTGAAAAAATTTCGTCGTAAGAAGCGTACTAAAATAGTATAATACATTAAGGTAACGTCGTAAGGGTACTAAAATTCACTTGTGCCTTAGATTTTCGGATTTTATCCAATTTTTTCGTTAATGAGTATATAAATTACTTCGTCGGTTATGAATGAGCTTAATTGCTGCCAATGACGACGTAGAACCGTGAATCAACGGTAAATTAATGCGGAACGAATTTGCAAGGCAGTGGATGTCAGTTTTAACGAGGTTTTTAAACGTTATCGATCGGCCATAATAACACGGAGAGAATGAACTGACTTATGTAATATCCTGTAGTGGATCCTCTTGAGATTCTACCTCCTGATTCTCGGCGACCTTGCGGGATAGATCGTTCTCTTTCGTCAGGTACTTCCGATCGCCGTTGTTACGACAGTCGGATGAAAGATTCATCGGCTGTTCAGGACAGAAATACTTCTCGAGGAGGGCAATCGTACGGATTGCCAAGCCAGGAAATGCAAACACGTATATGTATCCGTAGATCATATATCGAAAAATCATGTGCACATACGTGCGTTAGTATTAGGGATATTAAAGACGCCATAAAGGCGCTCGATACTTGAACGAAGGAACCGGATATGAAATATAAATCACTCTCTGCATTCTCCGCTGTTATCGATTTATCATATTTTGATATTAGAAATATAAATGGAAATAAAAAAGAACATTATTTTTTATAAAAGAAATTATTTCCCGTTATCGATTGTGTTACTTCATTAATTGTTTCCAATGTTTCCAAAAAAGCCCCATTGTTAATAATATTAAGATTCTAAGAGAGGAGAAAGTAAGATAATTATGCAAAAAAAAACGTATATTACAATTGCTAAAGATTGATCGGCATTAATTAATTTCATGGAATTCTCTCTCATTACGCAGCAAAAACGAAGCGGGGTGAAACTATTGAAACGGCAATTCTCGCTTAACCATGAAAGAATGATGACGATCGCATAGCATACGAAGTTATCCATTTTACGGGTGATTAGCGTGATTATACGCACAATGCGGCTTTTCATCCCCTTTCGCCCACCCACCCACCAATTCCAGTCACTCCCACATTCGCCTACATACGCCGGTCCATCCGGTCGATCCTTTAGCATAGACAGGAACCGACTATCCCGAGGGACAGATGGACGATCCGCCATCGGTCGCTGACCAGTCAGCGTTTCCCACCAGCGCTCCATTTTCCACTTGGATATCGCCTAATAATTTCGGGGATTTTCACTCTAATCCTTTAATGTCCTTACTCACGGGCAATGGTCAAATCGAATATCCCATCGAAGCGGTCGGCGCGATATCACGCATCGACGTATCGAAGCACCAATGAGCGCGATCGCATCGCGATACCGATTATGTTCCTCTATGGGTCTGGAGATTCGCGTTTCTACGCTGCTCGCCATGAGATCCTGGCAATATTGTGGATAATTCGAGTCTTGTAATATGCGTAAGATTCAAGATATATAAACGTAACAGATGATAATTCGTGAATCTGTTTATTTGCGAATTTTTATAATTTTAAATATACAAGCACCATTTCGGGATAAAGCAAATCGTGTCAAATTTACTATACGTGACACGTGAATTTAATAATAAATAATGATACTTTTGACAGGCGAAAGAGCATGAGCAGAAGGAAACGCGTCGCGTACCTCTTAAGCAAGGCATTTGTACCAATCTCTCAATTAATAAACACAGACAGGGAACGTGTCTGTGTGAAACGAGACGTGTACCAGCAGGCGCAGTTTTTTTAGCCGTCAACGTGATGCAGTGCAGAGGACCGCCGACGGTGCGCTAGAACGTAGAAGATTTACGACCCCGTAATCATCTGCTGATCCACGAGCAACGATCCCTCCCTTCGGTTGCCCATATTTTCTGTCTCGAGTATCCAATGTATGTTCATTGTTCGTAGTTGCTAGAGAAGGAAAAAGAAAGCTGATAGCGAGGTGCGTAGGTAGAGAAGGAACATGGTGCAGGGAAAGGGAGGAAGGAAGAGAGAAAGAGAGAAAGAGAAAATGTCACCACACGCGTTTAATTCGTTTCGCACCTTCTGGACCAGTGAATCGAGAGACGGATGGTTCGACCGCTGAAATTTGCTCGCGCTCGCCGAACGCGTCGCACCCCGGCTGCGACGTGTTAAATTTTCTGGTGGTCCAGTTTATCCTAGTTTCACAATTATCTCTCGCACCACAGTTAATCGAAGTTTTCGATCAAATCGCCTCGAGATCACTTGATTTCTGTCCTTGCCGAATGTCACCTTTTTCAAAATAGAAGTAGAAGAGGCACATTTGCATTTCAGTGTCGTCACCGTATTTGACTGCAAAATCCAAGAATCCCACCCCCAAAAAGGGGGGTAACTATTAAATAATTGTCGATCGAATAAAATTCTGTGGGACGACTAATTATAGATAAAATATTTTACGAATTTTGGTTTGTATCAAACGGTTACTCTATAATTGATTTCTCCGTTTCATGATGAAAATTGACTTGATGCTGCTATAGCTTCACAAAATTTCGAACAACGATATATAATTTTACACACACACACATGTATGTATGTATGTATGTATGTATGTTCGAAATTATATATATATATATATATATATATATATATATATAAAATCTAGCAATTTGTACGCGAGTGCGTCGAATAATTGGTGAACGGTGAATTTACAAAATCACATCATTCGCAATTCTCAAAGCAAATTCGAATCGTGTAGGTTATTCTTGATAAAACCGATACGAACATTATTGTACATTAGAGTTCGTGTGTACGTTTACTAACACATAAATCGATCGGGATCGTTGAACTCCACGAATCATCGCTGCAACGAGGATAACCAGGAACATGGCCTTGGGTCGTAGCCATCGTCGCCATCCAGTCGTTGTGGCAACAGGATGGACATTCGCGCTATCGACTCTATTACAATTCACTCGTTCGCTTTGGCAACCCTCGTTATCCGAACGCAGTCACGCAAGTACGGAGACACATTGTCCATTCGGACAATGCACGCGGGTTCAGAAGCCCGCGTTTTCCGCCGAATGAAAAGTTGTCCATTACGTATTACCTCGGCGCTTTTTAGACATCCGTAGATCTCCGGATGTCTCCCGGAAAACGAATTTTTCGAAAGAGAATTTCAATTTTATCGTTGGCTTTTGGCGTAACCGACGAGTCAGCGAACCAGTCACTTGGGTTCATAAAGTTAATCGTTTTTTGCAATCGTAAATTGTAACAATAAAGTTAATTGGCCTTTAAATTAAATATTTTGCATAAGTTTCTCCGAACTGTCGGAAATGGCCACTATGTGCGGCGTGTGATCATCCGATATGCAAGAAATATTTGTTTTGCAATGCAAATACGTTTAAGCAAGACTTTAGGAGTTCGAGGTTTTAAAGAGCGTAATAACGAGTCGGAAGTTGATGTTGCAAGTGGAAACAACGTGTTGTTTGGAAGAAGGGGTGTGGGACGCGACACGCCGATGGGGAAAAGGAAACAATGCGGGGGAGGGCTGAAACTTAAGACGGTAGGAAAGGCGAGTGCCTACAAAGCGGGGATGGAAGGAGTAAAAGTGGACGAGAAATTCGCGTCGCGCGCGTCGCCATCGGTACGAACGACGAGGAGGAACGGGAGAGAAATCCGTTTTCACTTTCCACGCTGAATCCCAATGCCGCCGTTTGAGGAACGAAGGAACAAAACGCGTGAGTTGTCGGTGCGCACCGCAGTCAGACTGTGGCTCGGCATGCAAATGTGCACCCCTCCCCCCTTTCTCCCCCTTTCTCGCTCTCGCTCTTCCCCTCGCGAATTCCCATAGCTTCCTCCCGTGCTCGGCTGTAAACTCGACGGCCTTGCATGGATGGGTATACGTACTCCCCGAGCGACACGGCTTCTTTTCTCTTTCATTGTGGTCTTAGATTTTTGCGAAGAAAGTCGACAAAAGGGGAATTAAGACCACGTGTGCGGCTCGTAGATCGCAATTCAGCGGATCAAGTTAACGATGCATCGATCGCTCCCTAATTGAACGCGAATCAACAGTCGGTTGACGGGACAGTACACACTTCTCCGGTTAATTAAATATGACTGCATTGACTCACGCGAATCTCATTTCGTTCATAATACAACTTCGTACGCGTTAATCTACAGTGCTGTAATTAAAGTATTTACTTTATATCCCAATTATAAAGTTAGACTTTTTGAATGCAATATTCTCTGAATGAGATATAATACAGAGTTATATAATGTTCTTAAAAATTCAAAAAGAAGATTTTAGAAATATAAATAAAGGAATTTTTTTGAATAAATTTTTCATATAAAAATTACAGATAAAATTAAAAGATATATCGTTGTGCAATATTATTTATTCTGGGTGCTTTCCATTTAATGGACACAAGTCACCATTTTGTCCTTGTTAATCATTGAAAGCCAAGAAAGATAGAACGATACTTGTGTCACTAAATGGAAAGCATCCTCTGTAGACTTCTTCAGGTTGCCAAACGATTATAGAAAGATAATCTTCGTTATCATGTCATCGTAAAGATATCACTTGATATCGGGAATAAGGCAAAATATAGAGTGATAGAATTGAAATGTGATGTCGCAGAAAGATCGCCGAGTAAATTTTTATCGCGTCCAGACAAAAAAAAAGATAAAACGAGAGAACGGTAGAACGGAAAGAAAGAATCGAGATTCGGGAGCGAGAAAGTGCGATTCGAGAGGTTGGAGCATCGAGCGGATTTCAGAGAACTCAGTTATAGCGCATACATCTAAACTCAGCGTGTACATATACGTGCCATCTGCGCGAACACACCCTCAACTTGGTGCCGAGTTCGAGTTTACGTTGACTTTATGAGATCCTTTTATCCCTCGGTAATCTTCCTTGTCAGAGCATTGGCCAAATAGATGTGTCTTTTCATTTTCCGAATACATGAAATTCCGCAGAATAGATTCTATGATTACTGATCGTTAATCGATGGATAAAAATTTCTCGAGCTCTATTATTATTTTTTAACTAATGTTTCAATGTTTTTTTTTTTATCTAATTTTGTTCATGGATGAAGCAAAAATTTATTATCCTTCTTTATTCACAGAATTTGTTTTAATAAATCTTTATTAAACAGAAAATTTTTCGATTAAAAATTTTTTCACAATCGGAAAAAGTTACTTCACGTTTGCAATGGAACAAAGTAATAATGTTCTACTGTTACTATGTTAAATATGCTTGATACGGTATGCATATGAGTACTGGAATATCTTGGGGAATCGATTTTCGATCCAAGTAGATATCGATACTCCATAGGATACAAGCCATTCTCTTTCGATCCTGTTTTGTAGTGGCGTGTATATTACCGAGAGTATTAGAATTAACGAGCAGCCACAAAGTGATAATCGGGATAGTAATCATCGTTAACACTGATCATTATCACAAATCGTACAAACTTGGTTCTTAGGAGCCGACTAGTGGTTCGTTCCAAATTACTTTCCGTCTAGATTTGTTTTGAATTAGTTTCTCTCTCTCTCTCTCTCTCTCTCTCTCTCTCTCTCTCTCTCTCTTTCTTTGTTTCTTTCTCTATTCGTCTCTTTATTGTAACACAGATTTCTATCTTTTAATATAGTTATTTGTGTGTGAGTATGCATATGTATGATAGTTTATATTAGGTTTATATAAGCTTAAATTCAATTTGACAAACAACGGTACTTGTAAGATTAAATCCAAAGCACCATTGTGGAAACATGATGCGAGTCATCTAATGGTCACCCTATGTTTCGTACTAGCTTGCGATAAAGATACTTCGTACGTTGAAATATATATACCCAGCTTTTATGTTAATTAAAATGGAATTTATGGTGATTTTAATTAATATTAGTGGTGAGGTGGGTCAATTAAATACCGCAATTTGATGACTGCCGACAAATATGATAGCATGCCAGCAAACATGATACTCGATGCTTTCAATAAACTGCAATCAAACAGATTTCACAATTCAATCATTGATCAGATATCATCTAGAAAACGACAATGCGTGTATCAGATTTTATACAAAGCTATGGCCGTCATAATTAGCCGTCTACACAATACACAAACGATTTCTCATACGATCCTCTCTTGGTATCTTTGATACGCCGATAATTATAATTTATATCGCATTACGCACCGCCATACGCGCTATTCAAAGAAACTCAGTCGTTCATTATGAAGTGTATGTGACAGTTATGTTCGATAATCACGTGTGTGTGTCTGTGTGTGTGTGTGTGTGTGTGTGTATGTGTGTGCGTTTTCAAGTGCGTGCTCGCATAAAATCATCGTTTGCATGCCTGGGCGATAGCTAACGAGGACGCTAAGTTGTAGCAAAGACTCGTCTGTGATCGTTTAACTCCGTGGCAGTTCAGCGGAGGGTGGCGGAGAGAGAGAGAGAGAGAGAGAGAGAGTTTAGCGGATTCGATTAACGAGCCATTCTCGTAACATTCGCGAGCAGTGTCCTCCTCTTCCCGTTTATCAAAGTCCCACGGGGATCGAGACGTGTAAGCGCGCAACATCGCGAACGTATATATGTATTATCGGCGAAAGGGTAAATGTGCGGACCATCGCGACGGCAGAGCGAGGGTGTGAGGGCTCGATCCTATCGATCCGGGCTACACTTTGCGGATGTCAGATATACCGAGAAAACGTTTAAGACCCAGTACGACATGACGTCCCCGTATCGATTTTGGCATCGTCCCGCTGACTCACTCTTAGCAGGCCGGCGAGAAACAAACGGCCTTTATTTCGCCGAGTTATCGCTCTCCCGCGAACTATCTTAATTTCCCCGTCTTCCAATTAAGGTTTCTTCGAAGGCGACCCATCGCTCCGAGACGGAGGTCACCGAATTATATGGACCATTGCTGATCTTTATGGCGAGGAAGTAACCGTGGGGTTCGCCTCCCCATAGTATGTGTCTTTATTAGCGGCCAAAAGATGCTTTATTCGGACACGATAATGCCAGTTTATAGCTAACATATTAGCCTTAGGTATAATTAATGTAATACCTCCAGCGCGATATAATTTTCGCTTGTCAAAAACTTTGACTGAACGTTTCGAAGAGTAGCAAGAAAGAACAAGTGCAAACTGTGCAGATTTGCACGTGCTCGAGATTTCTGTCGATTTAGGATTTTCGCATTTTCTTCGCGAATTTTTTGTAACTGATAACTGACGACGAAAATAACGACAACGTCGTCCCGCGATCAACAACGCATTAAGAATGCGAATAAGAAATTTTGATCATGCCAAATACGTGGCAGTCGAAATAAACGATCGAAATCGCTCGAAGAGAGCTCGGGGACAATAATTAGCTCCCGTGTGCATGCGTTAAGTATAAATCAAGACAATGAGCCGAGCATCGATTCAACCACTGTTGTTGCTTGGACTCGCGTGCGCTCGGAATTAGCCTGGCGACCACGTGCGTGTGCACGGTGCAAGTGATGCGGTCGCACGCCAAAACGGCGAACGCCATAAATGCGCGCGTGCACCGTGATTCGCGCACGGTGATACGCGCGCGAATCTAACGTCGTTTCGCTTAACGTGCCCGCCCCGTATGCACGAACACGCATTTGCATGTGTGTCGCGCGTCAGGGTGTATATTTATACCGGTTCGTGCTTCGCAACAACAACAAAGTGCAGACGCTGGGCTGCGCGGACCCGGGATGGCGGCCTTTGATAATTTAATTTATACGCCGTGAACGGTCTCTTACGGCGCACCGACGTGCCGGGCTAATTGTATAAATTATTGCCGCCTGACGGTTCGATAACCGTCGAGGTCCACGATGCGTTTCGCGCTAAAGTGAAAGAATTTGCTGGGATCTCTGCTTTCGCGGTGCAGTGACGGAATGATGCACTGGTCCATAGAAATATGAGACTGGAGTACGGGGAGAGAAAGTTCAGAATAATAAAAATAAATTTTTACTTTTTACACGAGTATTTATATTTTTCATCATTTTTATCTCTAATATTATCATACTAAATATTTAAAAAATTATTAATTAATTAATTAATTAATTAATAAAGATTTTATAATAAATAAAAATTCTCTGCATGTGTATTAAATGTTAATATTAATCATAATTAAAAATGGCTTAAACTATTTTGGTTTTACGATAACAATCTCGTTGGATAGCCCGAAATTATTTTGTAGGTTTTGTAACTCTATCTTAATCCGCCATTGTCGGTTGCAGATTGTCGATACTGTGAGAACGAGTCGGTTGCCACACGATTGGCCACACGACTCTCATACATTTGGCGCGAGACGATGCACCGATAAAAGTCTGGAATTTTTATTCAACGAGTCGGCCGCGTCTCTGTATTCGTGGAATTCACGAGGCCATCGATCTCTGGCGCAAGTATTTATGCGGTCTGAAACCAGTGGAAAAAGACGGCTTCGTCCATTCCGGTCAATTGTGTCAAGTGTCGGAAAAGTTTCGCAGAGTCCTTGACACACCCGTCTACTATCGCTGTGCGCGTTCTATTTTCCTCCGTTAGCACGTTGATTGGACATGATCAAGCTGGCGCAATATGCGGGTTTAATTAATTAGCGTTAACCTAGGAGAAAGCTGAGTCTGCTCCGACGAGTGCATAACTCCTCGAAAGTTAGGAATAATCCAATATCCATTTTGCAATATTGCAATAGTAAATTTTTTAATTCATTTTATCGCGGAACGGTGCAATGCAAGCGATAAATTTTATTATACGTACATATTAAATGTCTATTTTAAATATACTTTCTGTAAAATGATGAACAGGATAAACTTATTATTATGAAAGCGAGTGATTATTTTTTTATATTTTATAGAGGGAATATTGCTATTCGATTAATTTCGATACAATGTTGTGCATATATATGTATATTTCAATCTTCCTCGGAGAAAAGGACAACTAATAGATATTGAAATTGAAGCTATACTTATAATTTCCATTTATTTCCGAAAATTATCTTCAAATTATTTTTTGCTATCAATTAAGGAATATCTAGAACTCATGAACGTCAGAGGTGATAATCATTCCGGTAATAGACAAGGCTATTGGGAGCATTTTCAAAAACTGACACGTGTCAGGCCCCACCTCGTTTCCTATCACTCTAATCTGTCACGATAGATCGTCGTTGACGCGACACGAGTCACGCCTTGTGGGTCACGATAGCTCGCGTTTCATTTGCTGTTCAATCGAACGTCGTTCATCGACGTTCCGTTACCGGTGCGTTTACACGAAGAGCATTTCGCTCGCGAATTGTTCCGTCGCGTAACTTCAAATCGAATATCGTGTCCAAGTCGTGGCAACACGGTCCTGCAGTCAATCGCACGGATCGGTTGGCTTGCAATCCACGTGGAAAAGTAAATCTCGACTTCGTCACGAAGCGTGACCGATCAAACGAACCGACGGCGCACCACGCAAAAGCAATTAATTCCCCTATTTATTATCTCGAATCAACCTTCATAAAACAGCAAAAGAGAAAAGGGTAGCACTGACGGAGTTTTAACGACGGCAAGGTGGAAAGGAAATGGCACAATGGGAAGAAAGAGAGAAATGAAAAGAGAAAAAAGGGGAGCTTTCTCTCACACTCGCAATCGGTTTGCCGCACGTTCATCCGAGATGGGAAACGCGAAAGCGAACAGAGCGCGAGATGCGGCTGCGAAGGGAGACCTGTACGTCGGTTCTGGTTAACTCATGCTGACCAAACGGTGCCCGGGGAAGTGCGTGACGTCACTGATGACTTACGGCCCTCATAAATCAAACCATTGAATTTCACAATGTCGATATTTCGCTACGTCTCCTCCCGCACAGCTCCTCGCTTCTACCCGACCTCTCGACCAAACCGATCGTCCTCGGGGGGGAGTTGGCGGATGATGACAAGCGGCAAGAAAGAAGCCGACTCGCGAATTTTCATGGATGTCGTTGTGCATCGTTTCTCTCTCGTCGTTCGTAGTTTTGTTGGAGAGAGATACCTAATTATATTATTCGAATTTTCAGCTCTCTATATTGAAATAAATCTCAATTAATCAAACAGCGAAATAATAAAGATATTACTATGTTTTGTTATATTTATTAGGTTTTCATATTAATTAACAATAGAATTATTATTTAACAATTGGACAATAATTTAATCATAATTGAATAAAAACGTTTATTTTTGTAATCACGTACTGGCTAGTGTTGGACTTGACATAAAATATATATCCGAGTTTTCCCTTTGTCTTTCTCTCTCTCTCTCTCTCTCTCTAGATCTCACTGACATTTTGTGATAACTAAAAATTATTTATAAATGTCATGAATGAGCATTATCAATACATATCGCAAAAGCTGTTTGTTAAAATTATATTTCATAAGTAAAATATTGCGAGTCGATGAATTTGTTTTCTACCTGATGGAAATATCGAGGGCTTCATGAGTGTTTTACTGTGATAAATTGACGTCACTGATTAAAAGCATTACATTTTTATCAAACAAATCAAATGAACGCTATTTAATTAAAGCGATATTAATTCGTATGCCGCCCGCTAAATTGATAAAGCGCGGACATTACCTAGAATCTCATTCAGCATTTCGTGGAGCATTTCGAGAAAAGATCTAATACTAAACACTATTTTTTAAATAAACGATTTAAGATAGCGCAAATATCCTTATAACTGATTCTTATCAATAACAAATAATATGAATAATAATTTGTGAACAATATCCATAAAAACAAGCCTTATTGCTTTCGATTATAATAGTGTCAAATTTATCACATGTACAGATGGAGGAACCTCTTCGAATGTATACGAGTATGATGAGAGAATCGAATGAACAAAACGGGGTGGTCCATCGTGTTTCGCTGTTATTCCGGAAAGTTTTCGGTACTTCTGAAGTCAGACCAAGTAGGAGATCCTCGCGTTGAGCGCAGAACGAAGCGCCCTACTCAACGAGAGCACTGGGCTATCGGGTTTGCGGTGTAACCGGATCTGGTAGCTATGCGAACTTTCCCTCTCTCTCCCTCTTTCTCTTCCTCTCTCTCTCTCTCTCTCTCTCTCTCTCTCTCTCTCTCTCTCTCTCTGACCCTGGTTCCTCTTATTTCGGAAGATTTCCCCCGGTGCTCATTGCCTTCTCCCTCAATGCCAACTCGTTCCTAAGTTCCGAGAGCTCGGCTTATCTCTTCCTCTTCTTTTCGCCACGCTTTTTTTTTTTTTCTTTTCTTCATTCTATCGTGGTCACACTTAAAACAGACAGCACCATCCTCCCGGAGCATTAAGTTTCTTCCTCCTTCGTTTTCGACCGAACGCTCTTTCCGCTCTTTTATTCCACAACTTAGATTCACAGATCATGGATAATTTGGTGTTCAAACATTAATTTTTGGATCAAAGGTTTGCAACGTGAAAAAGTAAAGAAAGTTTCTCATTGAGCAAAAATTTCATTCTTTCCAAGAATTTTAATTTTCGATAGATAAAAGGAGAGACTCAATACTAATCTATTACTTTCGATCTGCATAAATTTTTATACTTTTGATGAATACAAAAATTTATCGTTAAAATAAAATATTTTCTCTGTACAATAGTAATTTAGGATACTAATTAAAGAGGGGAAAATAGAAAATATAATTTCATATGATTCATTACACAAAATGTTGTCCAAATTTCTTTATTTCCTTGTCTTATAGAAATCTTCATTAAAGGGCTTTAGGCCGTAGTGTAAATCTGGAGAAGCGTACGATATCGTGTTACAAAATAAACGCGAGGTCGCACGTGCGTTTATGGGCATTTAGGCGTCATTAGCCTCAGCTTTACGCTCATTATTCTGGTTTTAATATAAGTACTTGCCGTAATACTTAATGGTCCGTAAGTAATTGTATAGTGTCATTAGTATGTCACTTGCTACAGATGTGACAATAAACATAACACCTGCCAATTTCGGTAATTTGAAGCTCGAACGGCCGAACTCATTTGAATAACACAAATTACATAGACCAGATTAATGAAATGTGGCGCAAATCCCAGCCACTATTAAATTTTATAATTCATTAAGTACAGCGAATTATCACACGATTTGTTTGCTTATATAACCAAAATCTGCAATTTATAATTATTTTTTAATCGTAAGGTTTTGTAAGGCCTTTTTCACAATAATATCTCTGTATTGTACGTCAAATTGCATTCTGCATATATTCGCAAACATTAAATGACAAGTTACGATCTCTCAGTGCTGAGAGTATATTATTAAAACAGATTATATATAATTGAATTTGCGTGCAATGAGAATAAGCGGTAAACCATAGTGTTGCATTGAATTTGATTTCAAAATATTTGAATTGTAAATACTATTCTGTTGAGCATTTTGACAAATATTATAACTAATAATATGTTTATTGAAAGCGAATAATTTATAATTATACATTGTAAAAAATACATATACACCGCGTGCAATTAATATTCATTTCCAGGCTTATTGTTATTGTATTATTGTTGAATTTTTGATTAAGTTGTCGGAACAAAGTTCCGTTTTGAGGTGGATGAGGGACAGTCTGCGCTTCTTACCGGAAGTGTCGTTAGTCTCAAATAATTCGCGCAATACGACGTTTCCTGAACATCTTCAACGACCTTCGCGCTCCGATAGCGTCTTACATGCTGGAATTTTCACACGCCCGAGAAGCCAGAAACAAAGAGGAGCATCCAAGATTTCGATGGCTTCGGAAGGCGTCTGCGATGGGGGATGCAAGGAGGACGACAATGTCTCGCGATCCTCGCGTGCATTGTGCTGTCTCTCCTTTCTTCCTCTCTCCGCCATGTTCTCTCTTTCTGTTACTCCCTCTCTCCCTCCATACTTCTGCAGACAGTGCGAGAAGAGATCTTAGAGAGATCCTGGAGGGATTCCGTGAGTATAGACGCCGAGGACTCTCTCTATCCTCGCATTCTCCTGTACGTCACGTCTCTTCCCTCATCCGGACTTTTCTCTTTCTTTCCTTAGCTGTGCTCACTCCTTCTTCCTTTTCCTCTCATTTAACTTAAGATTGGATTGCAGATTACACATCGCACTATCCTCGCTTTTGCCGTCCTATTCTTAATTTCAGTTCAGTGCTTCGGTGCCTCTGTTTTCTTTTTTTTCTCCCACTGTTCTCCATCTGCTGCACCTCGTGCCAGGGTCCGCCTAGCATCTTCGTCTTCTACTTTTTTAAATCTCGCTTTATATACCTATCCACCGAGAAAGCACGAAGTGAAATAGCGCCGGAAATGAGAATCTACTCCCAGCCAGGTTGAGGGTGAAATTATTTTGCGGATATAGGCTACCGAGGGTGAGTTCCTTTCCCTACTGGAATGACTTGATTTTTCAAACCATTAAAATATAAAAGTGACGTATCTCTCGCCGGAAATTGCAATTATTGAAATTATGGAATTATTAAATTAAATTTAAATCTCCGACGAAATTTTTAACAAAATATACAATTTTATTTGAATTAAATGAATTTTCAGTTTATTTTTCTCTAGAAATTATATAATACTTTGATTGGAAATAATGTTATTTTTCATGTAAAATTATTTAAGATTAATATAAAAATGAACTTCATTGTTAACGAAAAATAGTTGACAAAAAAATAAATTTAAATTTTGCAATAAAATCAAATCAATTCTTTATACAAAATATTAAATTTGTACTATGACTCGGTGACAGTCAGTTAAAACTTTTGTTGAAACTTTTTATAATTGATTGCAGCATCCCCCAGTTAATATTAAACACGTTTTATATTTAATATTGCATGCTGCCACAAATGCATTTGACGTCCTTATGACTGCTCGGATTAAGGTACTAATTACGATTAGGCGAGATCAGAACACGCTGACAGGTTCGCCCGGGCATGTTTGTCCTTCTGTGACATCTGTCGATTCCGGAGTGGAATACGGGGTACGCGACATGAGAAGAAAGGAGGGTGGAAACGGTCCAGGGGGGGAGAGAGAGAGAGAGAGAGAGAGAGAGAGAGAGAGAGAGAGAGAGAGAGAGAGAGAGCGATCGGCTGCAAACGGAGAGACAAATATAAGAAATGAAAGGGGATAACCGAGAGGTGGATAGGGATGAGGGAGCCGGGTAAATGAAAAGCAGTAAGCCGAGCCGAACGTGTTTAGGGGATGGCCATATTTGAGGAAGGCACGTGACCGCGATTCGCAGTCCACGGCAGCTGCGAAAAGGCTCCTCTTCCGTCCATATTCCTCTCGCTCTCTCTTTCTTCTGGGTTCATTCTCTATTTACCCTCGCAATCATATCGGCAAATACGGCGTACAATTAAAGGCAATACAACGTGACCGCTTTGGACATGTGCATCGGCACGGAAAGCACGTGAGTAGATGGGGCAGGAAGAGAAGGGGTGGTCGATCCTCCTTTCATATTCCCGAATACGAATTTAATCGTCATTTTGAAATGATTAAATTGTTTGGCGTTCGCGACCGGCATTCTCCTCCATTATGTTAAATTGTGATCGTAATCGATGGGCAACGGGGAATGCCAAGGTTTTCCACGGTATCGTAGAATCGTTCATTCAACCGATTTCAAGTAGCGAGCATCACGCGCATCGATGGCAATCGAGTCAACACTGCATTGCGCCGAAATAAAATGACGTTCAAGAGGCATTTGATTAGCGCGCATATTGTTTTAATGAAAGAGGATATTCACAAATCGTTCATTCGCAAACATCAGATAGGGAGCCCGGCGATGATTTTGTTGTTTCCACTGATATCCTAGCACTCGTATGCGCGAATGGTTATCGGCATTTTTGTGTAAATTCTGTTGTGGATGCTTGCCGAAATCCTCCGCGCGATATCTCTAACGGTATATGTCGGTACACGACTGAAAAAGATGTCGAACTCGGTCAATCTCAGATTGTAGTCAATAATTTCAAATCCGTTCAAAATTTAAACAGCGTTGACGACAAAATAAACTATATCGTACCTTTCCCTCCTTTTTTTTTTTTTTTAACAGTAAAAAGCAGAATTAAGGCGAGATTAGTTGACTTTTTTACCTGTTGAAATTTATCCAATATTCAATCTATAGCGATTGCCAGATAGTGGCACAAAGTTCATAGATTACTTTAGTCGACAGAGTCGGTCCATTTGCGATTCTCTCTGTCGACGCAAACTTATAATGCCCACCCTATAAACTCATAGCGCCAAGGAATTGCAAAGTAAAGATTTACATACGCCCGGACGCGTGCGTCAGATGCGAGTCAGGGTAAATTCGTTATTCCACCTTATACGGGAGATCAACGTGCCAATGACTGCGACTGTCGCGATGCCGGCAGGACAGCACAAAGGGACAGACAAAGAAACAAACGAAGAAAGAGGGATTTGCGCGCTCGCTCGTTGGTTTCTCTTTGCATTCGGTGGAGACGCGACCATCACAAATAACTCGACGCTATCTGTAAACTACGAGCGCTTTGTGCACTGTTGTGCTGGAGTTTACGTCGCGACGACTACGTGCTCTCTAATCGTGAAATAAGCTTTTATTTTTTTCCCCGTTTACTTCTCTCCTCCCTCTTTCTCTCTCTCTCTCTCTCTCTCTCTCTCTCTCTCTCTCTCTCTCTCTGAGATTTTTCTTTTTGCAGAACGATATGTCGCGATGCAACAAAAAAAAAATGAGACCGTTGTTCCACCGCATTTTTTTCATAATTCTTCAAAGCGATCATGCAAAAGATTGAAGCACAAGAATAGAAAGTGGCACAATGTTATTACTGTGAAGCTTCTGTGAAACTTTTCCATCCAAGAATAGCTTTGTCGGGTGCATAATTATTTAACGATTATTTGATAATCAACTATTATGTATTTTTTGTACGGAAGAATATTAATATTGCAATAATAAAAGATAGCTTTGATTATTAATAATTTTGTGAAATAGATAAACATAGTAAACATCGTAGATGTGGAGAACATGGTCAATAGATACATTATCATGGATATGCATCAACCGATGTAATCATGATATAGATATTTGATATAGATTTTGATTAGTCGAAAATGAGTCGCAACCGTCATAATGTTCTTCGAGAAAACGCAGGCGTGACTGCGCAAAGAATGAGGTAGAATTCATTATGACCAATTTTCCACGAGACATTCACCATGATGAAGAGAAATGAGTAGCTTCGCAGATCGCGGCGTAAGACGCGGGAAATCCGCTTAGCATCCGAGGGAGCCCGGCGGTGACAACTTATTTTCGCGCGGAGGCGACGCAAAGCCCCCGCCGCGTCGTTCCCAATACAAAGAAAACCCGAAGAAAATCTCGACACGCGCGCTCACAATACCTGGAGGCGTGTGCCTTCGTGTATCCTCATTCGACGCATCATACAGACGCTTTACACGCGGCTTAACAGTCGATGGTTATAAGTCGCGGGTAAATATTGTGCCGGTAAACAGCGTAGGATCCGAAAGGGCCTTAGGGTTCGACAGCAGAGAGTCGGTAGGGGTTGTACCGGCGGTTTGCACGTGCCGCTATTTACGCAGGGAGATACGAAAAGAGAAAGGGGAGGAAGGTAGATCGCATATACGCGCATGCGCGCGCGCGCGCGCGCGCGCGCGTGTGTGTGTGTGTGTGTGTGTGTGTTTCCAAAAGGCTTATGGGTGCTCCGGTATCAGTTACCCCGTTCAAGTATCTGTCCGCGTTTCTATTTCGATCCGCTTGCTAGCTTCTCTCGAGCTCTAGCCGCGGCTTACTCCGTACCTCTCGAGTATTATTGCGAGAGTTAAGGATCCCCGCGTTCCGCGTTTGCGTTAGTAACAGCGTGTATATACGTTCTTGCGGCAGCGATATACGGTCTAATGGCCTCGAAAGGTGGTGGCCGCGTTTAGCGAGAACGTGATAATTAGCCTAAGACTGAGGATAACTCCGGTAATAACGTCTCTTAATTTAACGTAATAAACTATACTTAAAGCAAGTATGACGTGCCCGCAGTCTGGACTCTCCTTCATTTTTAATCCCTGATTTAACGACGGCTTTATCTGCTCCCTCGAGTAATCGTCGTTATTATAGGTTTAAAACCATAACGAATGATACGCATTTGCAAATTAACCGAAGATACGATATTATACGCAACGGAGGTGGAAAAATGTCCAGTCGTTTTTTTCAGTCAGCTCTCTGTCGCGGTCGACAAATTAACGAGTAGTCTCGATAATCGCGACGTTTCAACGATTTCGACATAGCTGTCATAGTTGTCGGCAAAGCGCGTGAGTCGAAATTCCGCCTCGTCAAAATATTACCGCTGCGAATTGAGGTGTTTGAGTATATGCCGACGGTATTCGCGAATCACGCGAAGAACTCGAAGAATTCCTCTCGGCGCGGCGCGGCGCGGCGCGGCGCGGCGAGGAGTCACGCCGCGCTCAATATCCCGTTGCGTCGTCGAGTCTCGTACACACCGGTAACCGGATACTTTCGCGATGTGAAATCCTCAGATACTCATAGATACTCATCCGTATGATATATCGGTACGCAACGACGTGACGGGGGGGGGGGGGGGGAGTACGGAAGATTCGGTCCCCGGGCATATACGCGTATAGTTATAACGAAAGGATCAGACGTCACGCGATACACCCTCGCTCGATTATTCAAACTGTTTGATAAGCGTGACACACTTCTCCCGAGATGAAGAGGAGCCGGCAGTCGAGCGAGTGCCTCCTCGACTGCAACCAAACCGGACTGGATATAACACGGATCCGCATGGTAAATATGCTTTCCTAGTTAGTGCCGCCGCAAACATTGATATCCGCGTTATGTACGTGAGGCCGAGTCGTGAAACGGCGAGCTCGAGGAACTTGCTTGCAGTTTAGAAACCGACGATCTTAGATGCTTCGCTAGAGGAATGATACTCCGATTGATATCTGGGTCAGTTTTCCGGAAAGCAAATAGTCAAGCAAATGTCAAAATCCTAAAATATTCTTTTACGTCTAACTATTATGACGCGTTTCTTTCATTACTTGCGCATTTTAAAATTATGTTAATTATTATTATATAATATGAGAAAAATATATATTTATTATTTCATGCAGGTAATTATTTTCTATATTAATATTATTTTAAGTTATTCCGCATCAAAGGCTAAAAAAAAAAACAATGTTAATGTTAAGTTATATAAATTTAATAATATAATTTATCTTTAATGTAATATAATTTATCTTCAATTGTGTAAGTCCAAATAGGATATCTGATACCTTCGCAGTTGACAAATGAGTTTGCAGTCAGTCTTTCGGCAATGCGAAAATTCTACATTGCACGGAATAAACGGTAATTAGAAGCAGTCCAATATTGTAATTAGCAACAAAGAAAATAGCGGCCACTTACAAAATACCGTCTACTTGTTTGATTTTGCTGTATACTGGCATAATATTACAAATTGTACATAATTAGTCTCCTACAACCAACTTCTGAGATTGCTAATTACATGTCATGTTATCAAGTATATCATTCTGTTATTAATAAATTTGTAATATTGTTGGTCTTTGTTCGACTTTTATTTTGTGAAAACAATTTTTTTATCATAAATATTTTTTAACATTAATTAATTAACATTGATTAATCAATAAAAAGTGAGAAGGATTTTGAATATTGTTCTTTTATGACATACAACAGAAATTGAGTTCTTCTTCGCTCATCTTCTGGATATCAAATATAACCTAGAAGGATATACAATTACATTATGTTGTGCTGTAATGAACTATTAGAATGTTTGCTAGAAATAACAATCAACAGTTCTCATAATTTTAAACAGAATTCCAGTAACAGGAAATTATTATTAAATGTAGGTCAGCGCTCGTCGAGTTTCTCTGCGTTATAAGATCCTTATCTGAAATATCTCTTCCATTATTTATGCGTAAAATTATTAATATGTAAAATTAGGAAAATCTTTACGTATACGAGGAAGCAAAAGGTAAATATTTAAGATTAAGAATATATTTAGCTATTATTGAAATAAATAAGTCATATATTATTCTGTGTGATAAAGAAGATTGTTTGATGCTATTTTATATATTTCAATACTATATATATTTTATATATTTCAAATACTCAAACATAATTAATATTTAATTGTGTAATAATTTATTTACAAATATAATGTAATAAAATATATTTACATAAGTTGTAATAACACAACATAATAGTTTTCCAATTAATAATCTATTAGAAGATTAGGTGGAGAAAATGGAAATTAAAAATTTGACCGTGTCAACGTAACTCATAATGTGAAGATGACAAGACAAGTCAGTTGAAGAAAAGAAGATGATAGGCCTGCTGCGTGCATATGCGCGAGCAACTCGTACGTGACTGCAGCAGACTAAACAAAAATATATAAGAAAACGAAAAGATGCGAGTCCCGATCGGGCATCCCAAAGTATCACGTAAAACTTCTCGTTGTACGCGTTGCCGCGTACATTTCCTAAAACAACAGCATCACGTGCTCGGTTATTTTTGCCCTCTGTATCGCGCTCGCGCACATGTCGGGGGGATATCTACGGAGTGGTCCAAAGGCAAAGTCGCGAGCTATCGAGTGCGCCGATTGTTCACCAAAGGCTCGGGGAAAACATCCGAACCAAGGCGCGATTCGTGTTTATGGTTTCCCTCAGTCGACGCGGCGTGTCTCTCTCAATGGCATACGTCCCGAAACATTTCCTTACATTCCGATTCAAAGGCGCGGGATACGCACGCCTTCTCCCTCCTTCCACCCCGGTTGTGCAGTCGAGGGGAAAGAAAACGACGCGTTCCGGGACGGTAGGAACGTCGTATCGAACGCGCTTTCCCCGTCGGAGAATGCAGAATTCTTAACTGGCGAGCACATACGCGGTTTTCCGTGCGGCTAACGGCATCGACGTTATGTGTGCGCGGTGTTCTTTTTTTTTTTTTTTTAAACCGAAACATTCCGCGATACGACACGGCACTTCGATGAACCGCTCACCGAGTGTTAAAGGTTACTTCCCGGGGATATACGTGTTTGATAGCGCCATTTATTCACGCGTAGGATGGCACGGTGAACATGTGAATCTCTCCCGTCGTTTCGGGTGACGCGTAAGCGTGGATACGTCGGTTGCCGTGATAGGAAACTTTAGCGCACCGTGACGGGTAGATATTGCATATCAGAGAAATGCGACGCGTCCTAGTAATTACGCGATATAGCGAAGGATCTCCACGGGCGTATATAAGCGTAAAACCGGGTTACCTTATTGCCAGGAAAATCTCGATCAGCGATATAACATGCGTATATGCGCCGCATGCGTGTTACCCCATGTCAGGAATAAGAGGATAAGTGAAGCGAGATAGAGAGAGGGAGAGAGAGAGAGAGAGAGAGAGAGAGAGATGTGTGATCGTAGCAGCTTCGCGAGACGTTTCGAAAAATAAATGACGGGGAAAAATATTCCGGGCGATATAGGAACCGATCAAATTCCTCCAGGAAATTGCCTGTGATATTACGATGGTCGCATGCGGGCACGCTGTCGCTCCTTTTCCCCCCTCCTCCCCTCCTCTCTCCTCTCTCTTCTTTCCTCTTTGCTTCTTTCTTTCTCCAGTTTCCTCCGTCCTTTCTTCACCTTCTCGTTGCTGCCGTTGAACGACGTTCCCGGGAGAGATCTCGAGCGGGTTTAAGCCGGAACTAGCTCGCCGACTGCCTGCGTTATTGTCATCGTCCTCGTCCTCGTTTTCGTTCTCGTTCTCGTACTCGTAGTCCTCATTGCCGTCGAGGAGGAGTTTCACCCCGAGGCTATAGGCACGCCCGGAGCTTCGGAGCCCGGAGCTCGTCAACGGCTTTGGGTTTGCACTGAAATCACGCGCATATACGCACAAACCTACGCGCGCGCGCGCGCGCGCGTGTGTGTGTGTGTGTGTGTGTGTGTGTGTGTGTCCATACACACGTACACACATAACACGCCTCTCGCAATGTGCACGGTTCTGATTCTGTGGCAGGCATCGCCTCCGATATATACCCGGTTGTTGCGTTTGTGCGTGACTCGTGCGACACCAAGCAAATATCCATCCGGTTTACTCTCTCGCGACGCCAAGATCGAGAAAGTACCGTTGACATCGCGTGTGCGTTTGGGTTTAAACTAGGCTCTCTGACTGCGTCGACATCGTTGGTATTTGCGTGGACTAGTCACTGAATCGCTGAATACACATTTTTGGAGTGCATTTAACGCATTTTGTTTATTTTCAATGAGAGGTCTGTAACTGAAATATGATGAGTGTGCGATTGAGCTGTCTTATTCTCGGGCGGTATGTTAAAAATATCCTACTGGATGAAAATATTTTTCCTCAGATATTTAGGTATTTAGATTATATTCTTCGGTATATTTTATAATTTTACAATTTAATTATAGTATATTCATCGGGTTAGACTTAAATGGAACACTCGTTGTGCATTCTGGACCCATTGTGGCAACGTTACACGTGCATATCGCTATGGGGAACCTCTTTCGAGATAACGGCTTTGTGTGCTAATGCGTTAACTTGGAAGCGAGCGCGAATCGTCCGAAACGAAAATAACGTCGAATCTGACTTCGCCTCGCGCACGGATCGCATTAAGAAAATAAACCGGATGGGGTTCGCGTATATCTCTCTCGTTCTCTCACTTCGTCCCTTTCTTTCTTTCCTCTTTTTTTTCCCCTCTATTTCTCCCTTTGTGTGCGTGTGCGCGCGCGAGCGCGAGAGAACACTCGAAACCCATAAACCATGGGAGCCGAGTCACATCCGGTGCATAAATCTCGCGGGGGTTAGCTGCCGGCGGTGCCTCGACTTGCACGTGGAGATTGGGGAGACGACGAAACGACGAGGGGGGGATGGGGGTGGGGGGGAAGGGACGAGTACGACAGGGTGGCACGCACCCAGAACGACACGACAAACGTGTGCCGCCGGGTAGGTGGAGCGGAGGACAACTAGTTAATGGTCATTAGCGAGTCGCGCCAGTTTTAAATCTTCCGCCGGCTGCCCGAAGGGGCGTGCTGCCGGCCGACCCCTGTCAACCACCGAAAAGGCTTCCACCTAGTTGCACGTAGGTTGGCCCAGCAAATTACCCTTATCCCACCCCCTAGTTAGCTCACTGGTTATTACGTAATTCGATGTTGAATGCAATCGCGCGCCCCTCGCGAGCCGGCCAATTATTCAGCCACGTCTTTCGCTTGTGCGAATTGTCCGTTCCCTATGAATGTAATGCAACCCCCCTGCCCCCCGTTCCCCGCTCTTGTCCACACCCACATTGGATTCGTTGGTGCCGTCAACTTATACGCTTGGGAAACGTGAGGAAAGATACGACGACGTTGAAAATATTGACTATGGAAAATACTATTTCAGTGATCTAATCCTCGTTCGTTAAGATGAATCATCATGGATCAACTGCGACGCCACTAAGTCTACAGCAGCTTATAAACGAACGATACTCTATCGAAGAAGCGACGTTATATTAAATCGATCTTTATAGTGGCTATTTAGCGACGTCTATCACGTCTATCACGTTTTTCTCGATCCACGCACCTAGTTTGAAGGAAAATACAGCCGCGCGCGGAGGCCATCGGATTTTTATCGGCATTCCTGCGCGGCGACGCAATTGAAGATATTTCACTTTTAAATGCAGCACACGCGAGCTCCGCGTTACTCGATTACCACCGCTGAGCGCAATAACGTGTGAGGCCGACGAGTGGCTAATAACTAGTCGCTCGTACAACCGTGGAGAGGTGTGTAATGTATCAACTGGCAGTAATTAAAAGCCGCCGCGTAGTGCGGTAATGGTCGAGGCCCGTTACGATCATCGCTGTAGCGCCTATAAATCGTCTGTCGTAGGTGGATGCGCCGCCATGCTATTGGTCGTGCTCTTTTTTTTTTTTTTTCGCGTCGCTGATGCCGCGCATTCGTTTTCGCCGCGCCCGGGAACGATCTGTCTCCCTAGCGTCGCGCGCTCGGCTCATAAATAAAACCAAACATCTGGCTGGATCGCTCGGTTAATAATCATTAGCGCCAGGCAGAACGAACTTAAATCTCGACGATACGTCGCCTACCGAGGACAGTCGGTCCCTACATTCGACCAGCTAAAAGTCTTCCTCGCGCCATAGTCCGTCTTTAGGGTCACGTTAAATTGCACGATGGTTCATGAGAATGTCGCCAGTAACGCGTTTAAGGGTTCATGTTCCCACCATTATGACAATTAATTTTATTGCCAGCTGGCATAAAGATGGCAATAAAATTTATCAAATATTCGCTGTCCTAATTTTCTGAGTGTCATAACTTTGAAATAGATTTTGTTCCTCGGAACGAAGCCTCCGAATAAAATTTTTTTTAGATAAACATGTATTCGAGAAAATAAACGATTTTTTTCTCTTTCAAGAAAATACTGCTTGTGATTTAAGCGTACATACCACTTGTAAATTTTATCGACAATTTTGGAAGGTGCGATTGTGACTATCGCGCGTGGTTATATTCATTTTTGCTCGCAAGCAATTAGTTTGTTTCATGGAGATGGTAAAAGATTGCTATTCCTAAGGGCCGGTTAGCATATGCATACATTTATGCGTGTAGTATGTGCACAACGGCGAATGCGTTTCTACTAAGTTGTTCTTGTTTCCGGCAGCATGCGGAGATGCCGGTTTTACGAAGTCGGCGTTAATTGCCTCCGGAGATACCCTCGGTCGTACCGTAATTCACGCATAAATACATGAAATTACTTTCCCTTATTTAGGGGCTCGTTAGGCAGATCTACTGTTATTGCCGACAAAGCGAAATAAACCGGCGCGCCAACATTCTCAACGCGACTACGTACGCGAGAGCGTTATAATTTAGATATAAGCATTACATTTCGCGTTACCTCGTTACAACATTATTCTTGGCGGTTGTGGTTCGATGATGAGACAAAGCGCAAAATAAAAATAGGCGATTAGATTTTTTTTTATAATCTGCTCTTTCATATCACAAAAAATTATAAAACGAAATTAGAGATTTTATAACTACACAAACAATATCGCCAAAATTTATTTAAGAGATAATTTAAATTTGAATTGAAATATTTGTTAAAATTTGTATATTTTTCAGAATTGAAATAACGTTGTTATCTGGATATTGGTTCAAGTAGTTCGTAAAAGTTATGTTAAAAGAATTATTTACACAAAATATTATTTTCTCAGAAAAGTTTGTCGAGATTTACAACTGAGATTATTCACAGATATTTATAAGCATTTAAAAAATATTTGTAATTTAATTTAGCTAAAAAGTCCAGGTTCTATTAAAAGATAGTCGTAAGCTCAGAGAATTTGACGTCGTTGGCAAGCCCATAGCTATTCCGTTAAGTAGGCAGTTGTATATTTTTTCGTGAGACAACAGTATCAAGAGAGTGACGCAGAACACTTGGGTACACAACTCATAACCAGAATGGAAACACGCCATGATGTCACGTTGAACGAGCGTGTCAGGTGATTAGTTTCCCCCCTTTTCTAATTCTGCAAAACCGGATATTCATATCTTGGCTCATTGAAATATTTAATGCGAGTTATTTATAATCCGCACGCGCGATTTAATCTAAAATCAACACGACTGAACATATATACCAGAGACAAGTTAATCAAAGAATACGTTTGCAAATTTTAGGTCACTAATTTAGTTATATACTCCGTACAAGTACCACCTGTACATACTTCGTATCTAATTTAAGTTGCTACGCAGGGGAAGCAAATATTAATGAAGTTTCTCTACTACATTCAAGAAGTTTTCTTCGTTGTAATTTATGGAATGCAAGTATTTTGCCTCAGTCGGATCCAAGTTGGTACTAACGCCTATTGATCTAAACGAAGTAGAATTAATGTGGATAGAATAGAAAAATATGACGTCATAAAGTTGTAACCCACGTTTCGAACGACCGCCGTAATAAATTTCGATAGTAATTACGCACGTTGTAGCTGTAACTGTAACGGCCGGCGATGAAGTACAAACTAGATAAACAGATAAACGAGGTTGCTAAGGGTGTTCATAACAAGGGTCGAACTTCGAAAAGCGGATTTGTCGGAGTAGTAATTCGACCCCTGTCCTACCTCTGTGGACACGTTCCACTAATTAATAACGATAAGTACGAATGCGTCTACACCGCAAGGGATAAAACGGCGGTTCACCAGATTCCCACGAGACAAACACGCCGGCCTAGAGTTGAGCCGATAACGCGAAAATATGTGTATGCAAAATTTCTCTTTCTCTTTTTTTCCACCTCTTTTTTTTTTGCAAAAGCCATTTCAGTTGTTCGACTTTTCGGTACACGCTGACGAAAGCAACAACGCGAAATCTCATAAATTCGCTACCGCGCAATCGTAAAAATTCGCTCGTAAAGTTTCTCGTCAGCTTTGCAGTTAGAAATAAATATGGGTGGAGCCGTGGAAGTGACAACTTGGTATCGACAATACAGAGGCCACAGAAACTTGGACTCGATATCAGGGAGGATTTATTTCCCGCGTAGAAAATAGGAAAACAAAAGTACAGTTTTTAGAAAAAAATATTAATATTAATATTTTACCAAAATTAAAATATATTATTCTTGTTGAACATATTTATTATAGTAGTTACTACGTAAATTTAAATTAACTTTATTATATTTTTAACATGAAAATTTATAGGATGTATTTTTTAAATATTGTCGAAGAGAATAATTTATGAATTTGTAATTGAAAAGTTTAACAGACCAGACTAAAAGGACGTGTATGTCTTTTATAACTACCAAATAGTTAAATCAGTTTTAACGATCTATATATAAAAAAAAAAAAAATTGCTGGCCTAGTTGTGCCGCGAAGCATAGTACATCGTTATCACTTCTGGGGTTTTAAAAACCTGAAACTAATCTTTTGATCCTTTAAAAAATTCATAAAATCTAACGGTTATATTGCCAAAGTTATAGTATTTGTTTGAAACGTTGTGTAAGTGAAATAAAACAATTCGATTGTAATTTTTAAAAAAAGTAGAAAAATTGAAACAAATTATTATCAGTTTCGAATTTATTTTTGACCGTCAATATTATAGAATATAGAAAGGTACGAGAGCAATCGTGAATCCTAATCACTTTTGGAAAATAGAAAGAGAAAATTTATAACAAAGCAGATTATCCCTGCAGTTATATTAATATGGCATTTTAAGATAACGATCGCGTAGCCCTAAGGCACAATGGCGACGCTCGAATGCGAGGCAATACAGCCTGTGAATAGCGATCTGCGGGATGTATGGGTCGGAGTTATAACTAGCTGGGAACAATCCCAGCGACTTTTGATGGTGTTGGATATTAAATTTCGCCTGTCTCCTGGTTTTATTGGATTACGGATAACCAGCCCGAGTATGGCGCTGTACTGGAGAGCTCGCCACCCTTGTTCCTCTCTAAGTACCCTGCAAACCACGTCTGCATTGGCACGTAACACTCGGTTCGTCAAGTGTTGCTGGGACAGGAAGAGAGGGGGAGAGAGAGAGAGAGAGGGGGGGGGGAGAGAGAGAGAGAGAGAGAGAGAGAGAACGGCCGGGATTGTTTGTATGAAAATTAAATTCATAACGATAAAATCCTTTACGATCGGAACGCGAGTGTGCGCATACGCTACGGCACATGCAGATCCGCGACCTAAAGTGCCGCCGACGAAATTTGGTTCAATGCAATCAGTCGGACTCGCGGAATTGAAAGGCGGTATTTGCTTGCACGATGTTGCGCGGGCAAGTTGAGTACCGTCTGAGTAGTCAGCCGAGCGCGCGCTATCGGATCTCGTGCACCTATAATATTTCACCGTAGAATTCGCAATAACGTTCCTTTTTTTACGAGTATTTCTAGAAAGAGGAATTTCTGATATAGAGCGAGCAATGTAGATACTATTTGATGCTTTATTTCTTTCTTTTATTGGTAAAGCATGAAAGAATGTGTTTTCTAATATTTTATAATCCGCTCTTTTCAATATACACATGCCTCGAGCCTTGTCTCGAAATTGATCGATTGGCGATCGAATGAACCTGTATATTATATTGACATATCTATAATGTTTAAATAATGCAGTAATCTGTATAAAAGTTCTATTGTGTCGTTTTGATTAGAGTGTTAATAATTTTTTAACATATTTATAAATTTCGATGATATTTAAATGTAATTTAAATTGCATGGTGCCGTGTCCACCTTAACAGCCTATTTAAATTTCTGTTCTTTCGGTTTTTTTTTTTTTTTTAAATAAACGACTCATGCGATTGTAGATGTGCAGTAGAAGTCAGTCATAATCAATTTCACGTCGATCTTGGCCGTCATTCCGGTCAATTTCATTAAAATGCTCTCGCCCTGATTTCATCGCCGACGCGAATAAAAGAGACGCGGGGAGACGCGACGCGACGCGCCGCGCCGTGTACCGTGTCACCGCAAAATGAAAATTATGATAGAAACGACGCTTTGATCAAATCGCGTGGGAAGATTATCAAGCCGCGTTATCTTCCACGATAACATCGCGGAAGTTTGTCGGGGGGGGGGGGGGGGAGGGCGACTAGTTGCACGCCATTCCGGAATCGGATTCATCTCCGGGTTGATTTTTTTCGTTGAATCATGTAAATCAGTGATTCGGTGAATTGCCGGTATAGACGGGGAAGTCGGGAAAACTCGAATGATGAAGTAACGAGTAAATAGAGGCGGGCTCGTTTATTGATGAGGGAATCGTCTGCGCGCTCGTAGTACACACGAAAGCAAGATACGGTATGTTAGAGAGACGAGAAAAAGCGAGAGAGAGGAAGGGATGAGAGGGAAGCTATACACGATCGAATGATCGAGTGGCGGTGGTTACGGCGACGGGTCAGATAGCATCGAATGTGCAAAGCAAACCTTCCTTATTCAAATGACCGTACGCCGTAGTGAAAAACTGTGGTTTCGGTATCGATCCGCCCACTCTGATCATTAACGGATTACATTTCGTATGATGGCGAATCGCAGCAGCGGCACGATCTCGATATATGTTGTCCCGTCGCGTATATACGTGACATTCTATACGCGCGCATTAATGCGGATTCACGACACGCCGAGGTTTTTGATTAGCGCAAATGACGGCGCGTTAGTTACTGTGAAAGCTGAAGCACGCGTATTCCCTGCGCGAATAATGCGTATGAAAAGCGCGCGTCCCCCCCCCCCCCCCGGAAAGGCTCTCCCTTCAATTCGATCATCGAATAGAAACGTGGACTGGACCTCGGCATATGCGGCATATCGCGGAAACGAATGACGTATATAGTCGCTTTTACGAGAGTGTAACTCATCCGGCATTCGTACCACTCCGCCGATGCTCTTTCGGGATGATATTATGGCTGGCTGATCAAAAGCAAGATCGACGATTCAACGATACGGCGAGGCTCACCTTGCAAAAGTGATGCAGGTACAAATGAAAAAGTCCAGCGGTTTTCGAAATAACCGGCGATCGAGAGAGCGACACGTGTCCCACGTGTATAGCGAATATATGCGTGTAGAGCGGCCTGCTTCTAGTGCCCAAAGAGACGGAGAGCGAGCTGTAGACATCTCTGCCGAATTAATTGCTAAATCTGTCTAACCAATCTCTGGGACTGTTTCCCGAAGCTATATCGCGGTGGAATTTTTCATCAATGGAAACGTCGTTTCATCCACGAAGCGAACGATCGGCGATGTAGGTAGATATTTTTGTTACGCTGGCCGAACAAAGCCGTCCACTTTCATCGCGCCCACACGTTCCGCTCTCTTGTCTCCTTGCGCGTCCTCGAAATTTTATTTCATCGGCCGGCCCATCAAACGATAAACGTTTCATGCGTTTCACGAGAGACCGACCTGATCCGCATCATTCGTTTGCAACATCATTGTTTTCTGCCATGCGTGTGGCTCTGCCTTTCCATCCTCACTTCCTCTCTTTCTCTCTCTCTCTCTCTCTCTCTCTCTCTCTCTCTCTCTCTCTCCATTTCTCTCCCATTCCACTTCTCGCAGAGACACGGAATAATCCACCATTGCCGTCCTGAGAGGTCCAGGAAACGTTAGGGGTACTTTGCGAAAATTGAATTCCTTCATTTTCTCAATGTTTACCGTGGAGAAATTGCTCTTCAATCATGGTAACGACAGAACGTCAAATGGCAAGTTAAACGGAAGAAAGTCAAAAACACATTGACTTTCATATATCAATGTTACACAGATGATGTTCATGAGAGAGTAAATTTATTAATAAAATAAACATAAATAATTATTTTTAACGAGATATCAGTAATTTTAGATATTAAAAATAAAAATTGAAATGTGGATAATCAAACGCGATTTGATTTTTATTTCTTTTTCTAAATATACACAAGGGGCACAGATGCGCATCTAAAAAATGAGTATTAAAAATGAAAGGGCGTACATTAGCTCGCGTCACTATGCAGCCTCTTGAGTCCTGACCCCGCGGATCACGATATCCCTCTCGCCTCGTTCAATCAATCCTTTCTCTCTATCGTTCTTTGTTCCGCTCGCCGGCCATCATAATTGCCGGTAGGTCATTTTTCACTGGTCGTTTCGCGTAGCGCGGCGGCACAGCGCAGTAGCGGGCGGAAGAAGGAATCACGGCGGTGATTGATGACGTTGTTTTTTCGTTGTTTCATAAATCCGGATTCTCGTTATCGATGGATCCGTAACGATGCGCACTTATATAAATTGCCACGCGGCGCGGACCTCCCCGGTGGACGTTATCAACCCCCGCTGGAAGGTCTCGATTAAGAGGAGACTTCTCTTCTTCTAATTACGAACAATAAGACACGAAGACTATCTTCCTGCCTCCCTATCCCTCACCCGCCCCTCCGCTCTATCGATCCGCCGAGAAGAAGAACGGGAGGGGGGGGGGGGCGAAGATCGTTTCGTTCGCGGAGAAATGGTTCCTGAAGTGTAATTTACGAGCCCGGAGTTCTTTATCCCCGTCCCGCGTAACGAGCTCCCAAAGATATCAAAGTACTACATGGTCGTTTGGTCGCTAACTCGGCTCGACGAGCCCGCCGAATTTATCTACGGGACGCAATTCTTTCCTCCGTCCTGTCATCGGTTAGCGGAAAACAGTAGAGCTCGCCAGCCTCGCCAGTTCGTAAACGGTTTAGCGACGTGATCGTGGATAAAGGGACGCGAGCGCGTTCGATCATCGCGTTTATCACTCACCGAAATGCGTCCGGTGGATCGGCTAACGTACCTGAAACAGATAGTAAAATGCATCATTAGCGAAACGATGGCCCGGGCAAAAAGTTAATGGCTGATATAGATAGATATCAGCGCGCGTGATAATTATGCATATATAATTATGTATAACAATTCTATGTTGATAATTCATTATCAAATCAAACATATGTATGTCACTGTTCTAATCGGACAAATCATCGAAAGTGTTTAATTCAAATTCTGTATCATAGTCTGAAAATAATTGGCGGATCTCCAACTGAATATGTCTCATTTTCAAGATATTTTTTTCTTCAGCTCGAAATTACGACGAAGTGACACTTCACGTTGGTTGTCGGAAACCAATGTCCTTTTTGCGGATGCAAATATGACGACACTAGTAGGCGACCTTCCGCCTCCCTCTAGGCGTGCCAGGCAAGCTGCTTTTGTGGTTTTACGCTGCGCAATATACACCCGTTGGATTTAATATCGGACGGTCTCGTAGCGTCGGGACTCATTGTCAGATCGGCCCGACGTCGAGTTAAACGCGATCGTTTTACCACCCGTCATTCCCGTCGCGCGCTAAGTATTAACCCCCTATACGCTACCTGGGTCAGCCAATTTGCATACTGCCCGTCTATTACATTCTGACCTAGCGCTGACGGACTCCTAGACGGTGGTCGGTTCACACGGCTGCCGGAGTTCACTTGCATAATGGACCTAACTATTCGGTACTCTGGACTATCCTCCACGTTGCTAATTGATCGGTAATCAGATTGATCTACGACGTACCGCATAAATTAGGTCTCGTCTTACTTTATGAAAATGTATCAAACGACCGGATTATATATTCCATATGCATGCAGAAAGTTGCGCTGTGACTGCAAGTTGTACATTTTAATTAATCAACTAATCCGTGCGATTTTAATTTTATCTGTGCGTATCGTTAGCCATTTCACAAAAGCTGCTGATAAACAGGGCGTGTCAAATTCGTCTTAGTTCATAAGCGGGCCATCAGCGATTTCACACTATGTCTAAGCCGACACGTTTTTAGCATGCTAAAAGGCACATAAGCTGATATGCTTTTTTAGATGTGTTTTTTAAATGTATATACAATAGAGAAATGCAAAATACATCAGGACGGTCCGCGGCCACTTTGTTAGCAGATCGCGTGTTCGATAGTTCTTCGTTGATAAGCTTCGCATATAAAACGATAATAGAGAAAATTGTCAGTTGCGTTAATACGAAATATGAGTTAGATGCTTTTCTACAAGAATGATTAATTATTACAACTCAGCATAATTCGCATCTAATCTTATGTTTCTTTTTTACGTTAGATCCTCTTTACATTTCATGAAGGATGTTATTTTTCTTATCTCTGCTTGGTCCTTAATCAATTTTTAGTCATCTGCGTGATAAATTTTTAATGACAAAGAATAAAATATTATCTTTACATTTTCCAGTAAATTTATTTTTTACATAAATAATAAAATTTATATTTCATTGAAGAATTGATATTGCTACTTTTTTATTAATGTGCATATGTATATTTCTAGCTTGAATTTTTTTTATTTATAACTAGTACTTTTTTCATTAACAAAAATAATAGCTGAATTTTTCAATATTTCTAAATATTAAATATTTTGTCTAAAATAAAATGATAGTTATACATATAGTTATACACAAAAATTAATCTTAATTACATTTTATCTTAATTATCTTAATTAATTAAAATTTATCTTAAAAATATTATAAATTTTATATAACTTAAGCTAAGTCTCCAGCTTTCCATTATTTCTTATAATCCAATTTCTTATAACGCATTAATGTTTTAGCAGTTTCAATATCTCCATTTCTTTTATGTTGTTTTGTGCAAAAATATTTCAGAAAACTCAAGATTTTAATGAATTAAGCGGAAATATTGCTTTCTTCGACATTTCGAAAAGGCTTTACGGTTTTCTTCATTCGTGACTCGCGTCTGTTCTCGAGGAGCAAAACCGGAAAAGAAAAGAGAAGCGATTGGTGAGCGAAACGGAGCTAGCGACGCGTATAAAAGTTTTGCGAAGGCATACAATGGCATCGAGAGTTGCGGGGGTGAAAGTTACGGTGAATCATTGGTGCGGTGGAGAATTGCTCTCCGGGTACACCGCTTTGCGTCTCTCATAAAATAAATCTGATATTAGAGTTCTCTCTCTCTCTCTCTCTCTCTCTCTCTCTCTCTCTCTCTCTCTCGATTTTAGCATACATATATCTCAACCCTTCTGGCTCTCTCTCTTCCATCCCTTCCAACAGCGCGAGGTACGTGGGTACTCCGAAACACAATGGGGCGGGAGAAGCATACCCGAAGCTCGATTCAAGCGGCGCCGCGTTTTCGGTATCGGATCGCGCGCGAGAATCGAGTCGCCTGCGGGGCAGTATCGTAAAACGGATAGTTTTTGCAGTGCGGGTCATGAACGTCGCCCCGGGCTATGCGCTTCCCGCGTTGTCGACACGCCGGGTCAGAATGTGTATACTTTCCGTGTATACTTTCGAGCGAACCTCCTCTTTCTACTTTCGCCGCGTTTTACCCCACTGATCAATTGTTCGCCGCTATCAACACGTTTTGCGGCGTCCAGAGCCCAGTCTTTATCGTGCGAAATATACTACAGAATTATGAACTGAGCGCAAACAAGCAATTCTTTTTTCTTTAATACGCAATACTTACCCTCGTATGCGCAGAAAGAGTATAAAGAAACTCGTTCTTGTTTATTCTTTACAATTTTGATTAAAAATTAATTAATTTTTCCCACATATTACATTTTCTAAATATATCATAAAAATATTGAAAAGTAACATTTTGTCGCATTATGAATATCTCTGTCTTTATTTGGCTTTATTTGTTGCATTTGCGAATATATTTCTCAAGAGAAAATTAAAGTGTCACTTCTCTTAAGAATTCTTCAATTTTGTCGAGAAATATATGTTATCGCTTCACAGTTGCCACAATATCTCGCGTTGAAGATTCCATGATGTGTCGTGGCTAGGAGTTGTGTAAGATCACATCTGAAGTTGAAAATTGTTGTTGAATGCACGTGTTGTTTGAGTAATCAGCGAGTTTGACACGGATTCCATGTTGGCTCCGCATATAGCTTTCACTCATTCGTTTGCTCTCTCGGCAGAATTATTTTTCCCAGTGCACAAGAGGCGTCGATAACTTTTATGGATACTACGATACGATCACGTCGTGAAGGGTCACCCTGGCGTCTTTATTCGGTTCGTAAAGTCGATTCTTGAATTTGAATTGCGTGGTCGCTTCTCGCAGGCATGACTCGTACGACGAGGTTTGCACATTTACGATGTGTATCTCACACTATCGCGGATGAGCAACGCTGATCTGTGCGGAAAGGCCGAAAATAAAAGCGGTCGTAAAAATTGTTATTTTTTAAAATAATCGCGAAATGGTTCTGAGAAGTAATAAAGGATCCATGGTGATGAGTATACAAGAACGGTTTATATTGTTTCAATACATCATAATCATCATATTAAATGTATTTTTACAATACATCACAAGATATATTAGGATTGTTTGATAAAGTTTCAATTTTAATTCATGATTGTTGGCAAAATGATGAACAAAAACGAATTTTATTTTCAATTATGTATCTGAACAAGTATTTTCTTTTATATTTAATATAACAGTTTTGAATATGTTATTTATATTATTTAAGAATTTTAATGTAATTCCTTAAAAGGCATTTTCACTTTGAGTGAACAATTACTGTTAACAATTTTAAAGAATTATTTTCAGATAATTGAAATATGAATATGTATTGAATATCGAATATGTTGGTAAGACATTCATATATTTGAATATCGAATATGTTGGTAAGACATTCATATATTTGACACAGATATAATCTTTTATCTTTTTCTATCAACTCTGAATATAAAGATCCTACGCATAAAAGGTTAATGAAGCGGCAACATGCTAAAATACACTTTGCAAAGTCATGATAACTAAAACCGGAGGGCTACTCGTGTCGGGTTTACAGTTATGGAAATTTCATATGCCGTCCGGTAAGAAATAGGCAGGGGAAATAATGGCGCAGAAGAAATAATGTTGCACACGATAATCTGCATCCTGAAATATCGAGAATGTATTAACTTTTACGATTGCAAACGTTATTATCATCCAGGACAGGTCGATCATATAAAGGAAGTGTCGTATAAAGAACACTAATAAACTCTTCCAATGAGAAAGTTGTTATGTTGTTCACTGCTAGGTTTTATGATGCGAAAATGTCGCGCTTTCTCTGTCTCACGTAGAAAATTTCCATTCCTATAAACGACCCTTTCCGCTTTTATGATCTTGTTTCATATTTATAATGCATAATGCACAAGTCTGAAGGAGGATTAATCCTTGATGTAAGCTATCATTTATTTTACAAAGTTTCACAATCAATTCGAAGAGTCAATTTTAGCACGCCAGAATATTCTGAAATTAATTCAAAGCTTCTCCGTATTCCCGTTTTATGATATCAATTGAGGACGGAAATGAAAGTGGCTGACGGTAGCGCTATTGAAAAATTTTTTTTTACGTTATTGACCGCATTGTGTTCACGAATATTTCTGCTGATTACATTCCTTCAATATCCATATCGCGCATCTTTTCCATTTTTAATCTTTATTTCTCGTATTATTAAAATATACGGTCTACGTATATTACTATAATATAATTGAGAAATAACATTGCTTGAGAAAATGCCAATGTTAAAACAGAACACTCCAAAAGTGTAACAAACATGCGGCCGTGAACTTTTCACGTACTGTCGTTATGTAGTTATACTGCAATTCACGAGCAGAAATTTCGAAATTGGTATTTCAGTGTGCTGAAGTCGGAACGACGGAAAATTCTCCCCCGACGAATTATGACGCAGGGAAAGTATGACGTTGTTCTCAAGCGTTCCCAACGGATCACGGAATGAATGTTATATGGGTTCGGGCTCCCTTGCTCCTTCTCGCTACGCGACGCCACTCGTGTTCTCCTCTTCTACGTCGCTACTGTCACCGTATCGAAGTTCCCCGTTGCTTTTAGCTTCTAGCAGGAAAAAAAGGGCGGAGGACCAGCCGTCGTATAATCGAGCCTACCGATTTTTATCTGAATTCCGTGGCGTGTCAATTCCGGGGGTTAGGAAGCTCCGCGTAATAGAAACGATTTAAAAAATCTGCATACATCGCTCCCGAGATAGCTGTGCGTAACGTTTGCAAAAGGGGACAAAAAAATGAACAATCATTGAACCGCTCGATTGTCGGATATCGTTACACGGTTCCTGCTCCCGACTAAATAAGCTTTCTCGCTTACGTGTAACGATGTCAGGGGCCGGTTGACATAATGAACAATTAACATGCAAACAGCGAATACTTAACGCTAAGTTTGTACGGCAGATTCTGATAGGCTATTCGTAAGATTAATCGACATTACAAGGGAGTCTCCTGCTTCTCCATTTTGACTTCCGTTTTAATCGTTCATGTCTTTTTGCGATACAGGAACATTTAAAATTACGAAAAATGTTTAGAAATGAAAATGTAAGTTTGAATCAATTTCTCTTTAAGGAAATATTGAAGTATTAGATATATTAAATGTTATTTAGTTTTTTTTAACTAAATACGACTTACCTCTAATGAGTTCATGAAAGTTCATTTCAAGGCCGACGAAAGTGAGAGATACTGGCAGAATCAGATACAACTTTCTCGGGCACAATAAATTGAATTATTCTGCTTTTAGAAAAAAAAAAAAAAAAAGAGAAGAGGTGCGATTCAGTATTGAAGGACTGGAGATGATGGGCTGGACTAATTGGATTTTCCAGTCAACTTTCTTTTCTTTCAGCTAAAAAGAGTTCTTTGTTCAGCAGTTCATCAGCATCAAATGCCCCATCATCGTCAAAATCAAGTTATTCTCGAATCGAATCAAATGTAGGTATTATGTATAAGGATATTTTCCTACTTCCATTTCTATTTTTCAACACAGAACTGCATATAATAGTTATATTATATTTTTCAAATTGATGTTAAATATATATTATCTGATTATTTATTGAATATAATATCAATCGAAAGATAAAATTTTGAAAATCTGTCAAAAATTTCACAAGCGTATATGAATTATTTAATGTAAAATTATTGTCAGTATATTTATGCATTGATCAACACAAACGTTAGCAATAACTATACAGCTTAATAGCAATTGCATATTAAATAATAATGTTATTAATATATGTCACGAGATTATTTCATTTTAACAATTACATTACATAATTAGCATGCAAATATACACGATAATGTACAAGACAATAATTAATAATAAAATAATATACAAGACAATATATTCTAATTTATGAGATAAAGAAAGTAAATTAATGTTTAAATTAAATAAGTAAAAGAACAAAAAAATAAAATTTGTTAAAAATATTTAAATTACATTGACGAAACATTATGCATTTTTTATGCGTAAATAATTTTGACTTGTACAGTTTTGAAATTTGATGACTAAATTTCTAGCTAGAGATCCCCTCCTCTACAGTCAATGCTCTTCATTAAAAGCCATCAGCTCATTGCCTCAGGGATTAGCTTGTTACTATTATTGTATTCATGAGAACCCTCTTCACGCAAACCGTGCGCGTGCTGCAATCGACGATAGAATATCGAGTCTTTATTCCTTCTATCGTAGTAAAAATGTAATTAGTTTATCGATGAAGACAGCACTGATTAAATATGCAAGGGTATTGCGATGAATCGAGCGTGAAATTGGCTGGATTGTTTTGTAATAAGTTTAAGCGAAGGCGAGAGGAAAATCTGGAGTGTATAGAGTGTGCAAGATTAATAAGAATAAGACACAGATAAAGTGTCATATTTCACTTCAGCAATGGCATCTCTAATATGCAAAAAGGAAGAAAAACTGGTATTTAACTGTATGTGTATTTTAACGGATGCAAATTGCACATCACGTACTAAGATGCTTTTTTTTCTTTACACTGGATATGTGTATTAAATTAGAGTAAAATAGATGTGTTGATGTGTCTTTCTGTAATCTACGATAGCCTCAGGATGCGTCTAATCGAAAAGGGAGAGTCGACAACAAGTTTTCTCGTTCATAGGTATTGCGACTATATCCTGCTGCGCGTAATTTAGGAAAATTGGAAACAACCCTTCATGTCGGCAGTAAAATGTTAGAGGGTTTCGCGAAGACGAGTACGCGCTCACGACGGCGAGCTTGTATGGTAGATTTTAATAGCCAATCTGTGAAATGCTGAAGCGATCTCTCATAATACGACGCATTTAGGGGTGCGAACGTATGATACGTACATTTTAATTCAAGAATACAAGAAGGCTTACATCTGTTCATGGTGTCATAAGCAAGTTTTCACATTTTTATTTGCTTCCAAAGATAAGAAGTTCTATTTAAATAGATGTATAAAATTTTTTTTTAATTAATAAAAAATATATTGCATGTTTAGATATCTTGCATAATTTATTTTATAATTAATATATATTTCCAATATATAATTAAATTATTATGTAATTTCAAATCTTTTTGTTATTTTTACATGGTATGGGAAATACGTGAAAGAATTTTAAATCGGCGCTTCGAAATTATAAGGAACATATATAAAAATGAATGAAGAGAGGCGCCAGTCACAAAATAGATGAAGCAGCTGAAATATTTTTTATATCTGCTGTAAATTACGACATAAGGACATTGCTTATAGAAACGCGAAAGCGAAAGTAACAAATGAAATGACGTGACAAACGATTTCATCCCCTCGATTTCATTTGACATCACTCCCGCCGTCATACCGTGCCATTCTTCGCCTCGAGGCGAAATATTTCAGCGTGGCGTAGCGGATACAGCCTATGGCGTGCGCCCGGCTTTCGAAATCGCGTGCTTAGCCACGCGAGAAATGGTCCGTGGGGTGTCCTCCAGAGCCGGAGAATTTCAAGGGTGGTAATTATTAGCGGTGCCGATTCTCCGTCGTGGCACGAGCTTACGCGCTCGAATCTCGCCCGCGAGGCCTAAAGGCGATTCTCGAAGGGAACTTTCCATGGGCAAAATCGAGCTAACTATTTCGCCAGAGCGACTCCAGGGAAGGGTGCGAGTTGAGAGATTGACAATTCGACGTTGAACGGTCGGACGAGATCGGTTCTGCTCGAGAAGGTAATTCAACCCCTCTTACAATCCCTCTTACAATCGCTCTTCGCTCTTCGAAGAAAGGAACTTTCCCGAGGCTTTCGCTAATGTAAACTTTTGTTTTCACAATCTTCAAAGAACAGATCGATATCGACGAGGGAATATCGTGGGAATATTTTTTTTGCAAATAATTATATGCTTGAAACGTGGTAGAATGTGTACAAATATGATAGCTATAAATGTAAGTTAATTACACGGTTGAAGAATTCTAAAAAGTGTTAAATGTATTAATCGTTTAGTTTATTTTAATGGTATAAAGTACTTGCGAAACGTGAAAGTAATGAGCGAAGTGATTGTTTATCGCGTAATTAGATATAAAGCAATTAATGTATATCTAAAATGATACGTATCAGCTATCTTTTTATAATAAAATAAGGATAAAATAATTATATTATTAATTATAAAAATATGTTGGGAATATTTGTAATTAAACTTTTCTGTCCTTAATCTCGAAGTACTTTCAGAAGAAGGGCTTTAGACTACGTGATTTCGTACAATGGACGAATTCTTTTTCTTTTCTTTATATCTAATGAACGTTGGCAAACGCGGACCCTCGTCTTCATGTTCCTCGATCATGATCTAATCCAGACGACTTAACTGCCCGACTTTACCTACTTTACGTATCCAGTGGAATTAGGGAATAAAGATTATTAAGTGACAGACCGAAGAGGCCCTTTCGAAACGAAGGGACGACCGGAAAATCCGGGTTGACGCGAGTGAGATTTTCTCAGGCCATACCGACTTGTCGTGACGTGAAACAGACATATCCCTCTACAGAAAGTCATTAAATTTTATTTGCATATTCACAATTAAGCACAACGCGCGTATTACTAATACGTAATACATATTTGAAAATATTCACGAGGTATAATCTGCAGGAAAAATATTTCGCTTCACTTATCGCAGTTCGTAAATATTGGACTTTAAGTCCCGAGCATTTAAAAACTTCCAAGAAATTTCCTGTACAATTCTCGAGAAATTTTTTCGTAGTACGTTCCCCCCGGTCTACGGGAAGTTACAGTTCTAGTGTTGTACGCAAGTTTCTCGCATGGCAGGTTATCACAAAGCGAAATGGTAATCGGCCAACTCACAAAGTTATTCTTACCCTAGCAGGGTCTTTAATGTAATAAGTAGTTTTTTTCTTCCCTTCTTCAATAAAATATAAATTGCAAAATTTGTGCATTAACTGTACGTATATATCCTTTTTTTTTTCACTTTTGCACCAATTTCTATCGATCCAAATTAGACTTACATTTTCCTGCGGAATTTTTGACGTGGAATGAAGCAATGTGAGACTACAGGCGAACTAGTGCTTTCCCGCACAACTTGACTCTTAGCAAGAGGATGACGCGCTACGGAGAGGGTTGAGAGTAGCCCGTGAGGGAAAAAGTGAGAAAGGCGGGTGGAAGATAAGGCTGAGACGAGTAAAAGGATCCGTCGGGCGAGCAAGCGAGATAGATAGATAGTAGCAAACTGGTAAACTTTCCCAAAGCATAACCGTTACCGGTAAGGCAATGACGAAGTGGCACTCTGCACCTTGCGTACAGGTAGATTCATCTGCTCGCCTAAGGGTTGCTTCTTACTTCTCTCTTGCGCGGAAAACAGTTTCTCAGGTTACCGCGTGCGTCTCTGACGTTAGTCAAACCTCGCGCTTGTGATATTTTCCATATATTCACGTTCCCCGAATAACGTTCTCAGCTAAAGGTGAGTATATTATACGGAACATCACGTACGATGCGAAGATTAAAAAGGTCGAAGGGGAAGAATACTACGATTAGGATGGAAGCACGCGTGCGTTCATCAGCTCCCGCCAGCTCTTTTTAATAAAAGTAACTCAAAGAAGATAATTCAATTTTTTCAAGATAGATATATCGCGCGGTAGTAATATCCTCCATACGAGAAATGGAAAATCGAAGTCACGTAACTTTCTACGTTCTACGTTTCAGTTGCGCTTTGTGCAATCTCCTTCTTCTTCTAGACTTCTCGTTTGCGCTTCGCGGTCCGATGGAAATTCAAGGAGTTATGCCCCCGAGGACGGTCCGAAAGAGTAATATCAGAGTGCCGTTTCGATTCATGGACCATAACCTCTCTCTCTCTCTCTCTCTCTCTCTCTCTATCTCTCTCTCGTGCTCGACCACCTTTCTCGTCGATCTTCTCGTTAACGCGTCTAAGTAGCCAGGCTTCGTTCAACCGCGCTAATTCAATAATATCGCTGAATCTATTAAGCGGATAAGATGGGCCGGCGGTAGTAGAGGCGATAGTGGTAGGGAATGGACCGGCACTCTAATATCATCTCGTAATGCTCCTTACCTACCCTATACCGACTCTCTCCGTGGTAATGGGTTTTCGCTACCCCTGAAATTTTGCCGTATCCACCTATCGTGCCGTAACCGACGTACTACTTCACGGAAGCGCGACGGAGATCAAATTGATTTCGATTCGACGCGGGAAAGGTACCAGACTAATTGGCTATCATGAGTTCTGCATATCTTGAAATTTTGATTAATAGATATCTTTCCTCGATTCGAGAATGTCTACGGGGAACGTTGGTTACGTATCGTCGCGGTCGAATTTCACGGAATAACTTTATCAACGTTTGACAAAGACATCAGCGGGTTTTATATATATATATGTACATTCTAAATTTTTTATTTTACAAGCGCGCGCGACAATAGATGCTTCCTATTTCTAATAATTCTTCATATAAGAACGAATATATATCTTACACTGAAAATAACAAGGACGTGTCTTCCTCTAGTTTTCACCGTTTATTCCATTTTCTTGATCCATGTTCCTAAGAGTCTCGTACGTATAAATTTAATATTTCAGTGTCGCTCGATCGTTCATACCGAATCAAAAAGTTATTTTCCCTTTTGAGCTCGGAGGTCAAGCTCCGTCGGCAAAAGCAAAGTAATCTCGTTCGCCGTCTTTTCCGCAGCCTTTCCCAGCGCGAATGAAATTTCATCTGGATTGTTGTATGGACGAGCGAGGGATAAGTGATTCAGGAAGGGGGAGAGGAAAAACATTTACGAATCCTCGCGTGCGATGCAAGGGTTTCTGTGCCCAGACGAGGCTGCGGGATTTAACGCTGGTGCTCATAACCCGTGCGAGCAAACCTGTCTGGACGTTGACCGATCCTGTCTCCAGCCTCACTGATAAATCGTCCCCCGGCTTGCAGCATTCGCTCTCGGTCGAGCACGTCGCCGCACTGCTATTTTTAAAGAGATAACAAATGACGCTTATAATAAGCGCATTCAGGCCGAATAGCGTGCGCCCGCTTTGCGCAAACTTTCGTCGCGACCAGTCACGCTGTTTTATTTCCACGATGGCGCGTGACGCACCAACGAAACTCCGCCTCTCTTCGCGTTTTCCGATGAAAACTTCTCGGATAACAGATGAATAGTTCTCGCTGCTGAAAAGATTCCGGTATTCGGTGTGACAAGCGCTTGTTAAAAATATTAATGTGTCTGTAATTGATTAAGGCCGGGCCAGGCATCAATCTTTGCATTATTGCGGCTATTATTATTGTTATTATTGTAGACGGCACGAGATACCGATGGATTTTTACCGCGGATGTATGTATGTATGTATGTGTGTACAAGGAAACACGTGTGTTCGATACTCGGGGTGTCGTCGTCGTCGACAAGATGGATCGCGCGACATATCTCAGCCGACATCTTTTTCAGACAACGCAAAGAAATCAGCGACGACTTAGCGGAAGCCCGTCCTCCTCTCCTCTCCTCCGTTATATCGTAGCCTATACCTCTTTCTCCCCTGCTTCTTTACTTTCCTGCTTTCCGTCAGTTTCTTTTCTTTTTAACTTCCTCCGTCGAGAGAGGATGGCGTGTCGCAGTCGACTCTCGATTCAAATGGGTTTGGCGTATCGCGATCGCGCGGATCACCCTCTGTTTCCGCGACGTACGACTCCGTTTCCCATGAATAACGCATCTTCTCGGGGAAATCGATATGCAGATTGCCGAAGGTACCGACGTATACTCTCCTGTCTCTTCCTTCGCCTTAGTCATGCGGCAGCGACTCGGGATATACGGATTTGGGTCAGTGGCAACCTCATATCGCCCTCGATTTCCTTTTTTTCCCCTCTTTTTTTTTTTTTTTTTTTTTTTCATCGCCGTCTTTCTTTCGACGCGTGGATTTGCTTCCTAAAAAGCGGAAACTGGCGTCGAATTTAAGGAGACGATGTAATGCGCAGGTGTGAAATTGAATTGTCTTACCGTCGGTAAAAAACAACGGCGCGCGATCCGCTCGCGATTATCCGCGAAAGGAATCGCATCGGATTTTCCGCGAGTATCGATTTTCACGGTGATAATCGCATCCGCGGCTTACATAAGATACGCCGTGTTTTACGCGTGCGGACAAGTCCGCATTACCGGGCATGCATAATCAACGGCTGCCGATACATCTCGCAGCGTTGCTTTTGTGATCTTCGCGATTAAAAGCTGCATAAACTGGCGGCGGCTCGTTTGAAAAGCGATTCCGCCGATACGAAAGCGATGGCCGTATGTTATAACCGGTCCGCGTATTCATCTAAATATGATAAAAAACACATCGCGGAAGGGTCGCGTATCAATGAAACTGTTAATAACACGCCAATTCGGATGTGCGCCGGCGCCGATTCGTTCAATATTATTATCCGTTCCGCGTCCAATATTATGAATTGCCCGAATAAATTATACAATTTCGACAATGAGTAATGCAGCGAGCGGAAGTGCCGCGTATAATGATACATATCTACAAAATCGCGTTACAAGCGTAATCAGAAATTCGGTGTTTCAAAATGGATCGTTAGACTTTCGTGCGCATCATCAGGATTTAATATCATTGATAATTTCGCCCGCTCGCGATATTGTACATTCACGAAGAGTATAAAATCCTACCACGCCTCGCGATCCATCTGCTGCGAAAAGCGTGCATTTTCCCATCGTGAGATTTCCTATCGATGTCGATTCGGCAAATAGAACCTACGAGTCGAATCGAATTTTTATCGAGCTCTCTCTCTCTCTCTCTCCCACTCTCTCTCCCTCCTCGTCTTCCATCGACCGTATAATTAAATCGCGCAGTTGGACGCCAAACGTGAGCCAATTTACGACGAAATCCGCGTGCGTGCATCTGCGGCGATAATGACAGCTCGACTAGCACGAATCAATTAATCATAGTTGACGCAGCGAAACCAAAGTGTCATTATCGACATGCAGACTAAAACAAAATGCTTTTGCAGGATCGATTTGGATCGGTTCATTTGGAAAATCGCCGAGTAAATAACGGACGAGAGATTCGCGATCAGTCTGATTTGTCTTTCGTAATTTGAGCTTGGCAAACAGATGCAATCTGCGCCGATTCACTGTCTTTATTGTATCCAGTTCCGTTGGAAATTTAAATTGCCGAAACGAGAAACGGGAAACGCGTACGCTGTGCCAATGGGCTATCAAACGTTAATCGGCTTTATGGATTCTGTGTGTGCCGGAGAGTTATCGATCCGAATAAAGTTTACAACAAATTTTATACGTACCTCAGCATATTCTCTTTAAAATATGCACAAATAGACGCACGCTTTCAACGGATGAATTAAATTGTCATTTATATAATTTGCATTATATTGCAAATATACGGATATATATTGAAATATATATAATATAAAGTATCGAAAGAAACGTATATTTTCTTTTATTTCTTCATAAGAAATAAGAATAAAATGAAGAACGATAATAGGATAATTACCAGAAATTTAATTCCATCTTAATTGCTAAGATAAATTTAATACTGAAAGTAAGAAAACCGTGATGAATGATGTAGTCTTCCATGGAATCTTCATTTGGGAAAGATTAATCACAAATTTTGCAGTGCGGAGATCGTTTTTCTTATCTTTATAACATAATCGCGATCTATAATGTCTTTAGTGAAAGATGAGGTGAATTGGTAATCAATTTTCCCGCATGCATTTTTATTTTCCCACAGTTTTCATAATAAGATTTATTTTACGTATTCGCGATCGTGAGAGATCCTCGCAGTTTTAATTACACAGCCCATGATAATGTTCTTCCTTTTTTATTATCGCGTTAACGCCATGATGGAGTTTCTGCCTCGCGGAAATATGACTACTAAATTCAGCCAAAGCTGATAACGCTTAAAGGAGGGGTCTTTAGATACGCGAAAGGAACGAACGTCAGCAAATTCCTTTGGGTAATTAGCGTGTTCGTAAGTAGTAGAATACCATGGGGATAGTGCGCCAAGTACAGGACACACACTTTGGTTGCATTTCCGCGATACACGTACGTAGAGCAGACTTTGTCGTTTCTCTCTCTCTTTCTCTCTCTCTCTCTCTCTCTCTCTCTCTCTCTCTCTCGTTTATCGTACCATCACAGGTACATACACATATACATACCTATGTAACAAAGCATGCTCCTCTCGACCGGTAGCGAAACTGGGTCAGACTTCTTGCACAGAGTAGCGTGATTGTGCGAGATGTACATTTAACATTCCTCATTGACCTCCGCATTGGTTCGATCGAATAACCCGTTACGAACCCCTTCGTTTCAGAGATAGGAGGTGCTCGGCGCCGAAATGTATCCAGACGCACATCATGGCAAAGGCCGCGGCGCCGCCCCGCCACGTTCGATTTTATTGCGATGATTCAGACACGTGGGGAGCATCGCCAAATGCGCTTTGAATAGTTCCATTGGCAGGTTGTAAAAAATGCGAGTTACGAGTCCGTTTTACGTGCTGCTCTTATATGAATAGTTCCGAGCGCGTCTGCATGAAGATTTAATGGTCCAAAGGCACGCATATCAAACGGAATGATGCCTTATATCATATATGCATACGTATGACATCTTTATTTGATACTTCCTTTCGCTCTTATCATTACGTGTTTAATTTTATTACAGTTAATTATCAACAACGATATTTTAGTATTCAGTAAGCTTTAAATATATAGATAAATAATTTCCTATAGAGATGAGTCATTTTCTTTATTTTTTTCGCCACGGTCTTATCTCTTCAATTGCTCGTTTGTTACCCCGTAGGTTCCCAATTTTGCGGTTAGATCCAATTAAAAATCACGAGGTCATATATTTGCTCAAGGGATACAATTGAGCTTGAGGAAGGAAGGACGCAGGTTAGGTGTAAATAATGGTCAAGCGGCCAGAAAGGTCGGCTTCCGCGAGAAAGGGTATGTGGCAAAGAGAAATTAAGGCAGCGGTTGCCAGAGTGTAATGAGTGCTAAAGCCGCACTGGCGTAAGAACCAGAGAAAATGCATAGAACCACAAAATTTAAAACGTTACAAAATTGTAAAGAACAAAATAGAAGAAATAGGGGAAAAACGCACGGCAAAAAAAAAAATTAAATTTTATTTTACTCGACTGTAGCTTCGAGCATATTATTTTATTATAAATATAATATACCTATATAAGTACGCTTTTTATTACGTATAATTCATTATTTTTATCGCACGACACACGTGATATGTCATTAATAAATCAAGATTCGTGGATGCGTTGAAGTTAAGCGAGCCATTCCATTTTCTTTCAAATATTCTTGTTGCAGTTTTAGAGGTACAACCCTTATGACTTATTTCTGATCAAACGCCGTATTATGGTAAATTATCAGTCTAATTGCGCTCATCAATTATATCCGTCCTTGATTCCATTCGGTACGGAAGATTAATCTTTGAGTCCGCGGCGTGCGTTCCTGCACCAGTGAGCAGGCAGAAAGGATGGATTAGTCACCTGCACTCAGGGCATGCGCTCGATAAGAGCTCTCCTAACGTTAACCTGCCGAGTGGTCGCAGCTATCGTTGCAATTGCCGTTGCCCCTGGCGTAGTCGCCATTTAGATTTCATTACGAACCTTAACTGCGCGCTATTTACGAACTGGCAGATAAATATAAGACCCGTCGCCATAGATGTTTGCTATCTAGTAAAATACATACGTTTCAATGCTTCGTCTTTCCAACGCGACTTTGCATTAAGATTTATACGACCATCAATGTTATCAAAATTACATGACAACCACGTAACGAGGAATTATATTCCATATATCACACAGAGGCGCGAGTAAAGACGTTGTTACATCGTTATGATATCGTTTGAGTCGGTTTGACCCAAAAAGGAAGGGGGGAAAAAAAAGGGAAGATTTGCGACGCTCCAAACGTGACCGTAAGTTTTAGGACAAGAAGCTCTAAATTCGCAGAGAATTGCTGGACGAGGCTTTCGGGTAAATTAAGGATCGTACGTAAGAGACGTTTCTGGACACCCCCAATGACGGTAATAACACTAACTTCTCGTCAACCTTCGTCGAGGAAACCCTCGAAGGATTCTCTCGCCCAACATGATAGTATTTCGCGAGAACGCCTTCAACAGCCGTCGTCCCGAAGATGCTCGCCGTGAAGCGAAAGGAAGGACAACGAGATCATTTGCGAAAGAAGATTGCCTCAGGTTGGAAATGCGAGCGATGGTCTCGTTGCCATCTCCGCCATGGTTTTAAACAACCAATTAATATTTTGCTAACAATCGCGATTCTATTACATTGCGATTATCGAGTCTTTCCAAGTGCGGCCGGACCGTTCGCAGTCGACAAAAGAAACGAACGGCGCTTTGTCTGATCTCACCGGTTACTACCCCTATACTTCCCTTAACCAATCAGTCATTCTCCTTGCCGGAGAAATCCAATACTTCGATACAATTAAATTTTCCAATATTTCGATATTCTTGCTGATAACGAATGGGACGGCGGCTGAATCGAATCTTGAGAATGGCGTTTAAAAGACGCGCTGGCGAGGCCGGCGAAGTATCTCAACGAGGAAAACCGGCTGTGGCTTTGATGAGTCACAAAGAGAAGGGCACGCATATATATATATATATATATATATATATATATATTACTGCGGAACAGAACGCGAATCTCAGTCGTCAACGACGGCTCCGTCCTCGGCGATGCCGTTTGTGACAGAGAGAGATTGTGCGCTATAGAGGTGGCAGGAGGTTAGCTCAGGCGTGATCCAGCATAATGCGAGAGCAATTTGGTGAATGGAGTTAATTCAATAGAGGCCCTCGAGCACGCCTCCGGTACTCGGGGGGCCTCTTCAGCGTCTGGTGAACGTTAACCTCCACCAGATACAGCTCTCCTACGCTATCTGTCCGTTTCGCTTCGACCGACGCGACGTACGAATCGCGGCTCTTGCAGGTTCATTTAAGCCTCATGTGGCCTGAATCGGGACGGACTCGGAGAAGAAGAAATACCCGACTTTAAGTCGACTTTTATTTGAAATGTATTTTTTTTCCTCACCAAACTTTTCTCACAATCAACCAGCTTTTCTTATAAATTTTAAATTCGAGATATATGTCTCGGGATATTAAACGCAATAAATATTAGACGCAATTTTAAATCAGATATAATACAGTTGATTTTAATTTAGGAAATTTTTTATATTTTTTAAATTTAGTTTGTTTCACTTATATATACTTAAATAAATTATTCTTCTGGATATATTTTGCTTTCGACTTATATCTGTAATATCTTATAAATTATTCCGATTGTGTATGATGATAGAAAATAAAAAATTCAAGCAAGCGCAGATCTTCGAAATGTCTACGAATCAAAGAGAGAAAGAAAATAGGGTTCGGAGGGACACCGACCATCCAGTCTACAGCTCGCCTTGCGAGGTTGCGTATTTTATATCCGCGAACGAACGGACGATAAATCCACGACGGAAAATAAAACGAAAGCAAGAGAGAAGTACCGAGGGAGATGAGAAAGATCTCCTCAGTCGCACAATGCGACTCGTTACAGACTCGGTTCCGTTCATTTTCTCTCTCCCTCTCTTTTCCTCGTCACATTCGCAGACACACACGTGTTCTCGAGCTGTCTGCCAATCGAAAATCGTGTCGGCGATCAAATTGAATTTCCTACATCCACTTCTTTTTACCCGTTGAGAGCGGGACGGTCGAGTGGCTGAGGAAAAAATCTCACGGGATTTTCCGCGTTCGAGATGCGTACGCTCGATCGCTAAGTAATCGCCGATCGCCGACGTCACGAATTAGTCATTCGCTCGCATAATTGTTGAACATCGCGAATGTTCTCACGCAACGACGAGATATCGCGTTTATGAATGTGGCAACGATAAATAACGCATAACATCTAGAATTCGATGAAACCAACGAATAACGGACCGCCGTTGTAGCAATTTTTAATTATGTTAAACGTCAGTCTATCGGGGAGACACTTCGCGATGAACAAAAAGCCCCGTTATTTCCCAACGGAACAATAGCTTTCGTTTCCAGTTGAACGGCGAGCGAGTTGACGCACGGATTGACCCTCGATTGTTCAAAAAAAAAAAAAAAAAAAAAAAGAAAAAAGGGAGGGGAGGAGAAAAAAAGAACCGAGAAAAAATACACAAAAATTGGCAATGCTGCGAAATGATCGGTCGCGTGTGTACGCGTGGACGTCGCGTACCAGCCGCGACAACGTTGCCGAGCGAATCCGTTTTCGCGCCCGGCTGTCCGCGGCAGATTTTTGGTGCGGATACGTTATGGGTCACTCCGGGTGGCGGACAGTTACGTCGACGTGGACAATCGATGTTAGCTATCAGTTGCAGTTTGCGCGGGGCGGTTATGCCCGGGACAATTGTTATTGACAAATCGTAATGTCGGTCATCAGTCATGACTGTGACAGGGCACCTGCAGCGGCAGCGACGTGCAGTGAACGGCGTGTTTATGCTCGCATTGTGCGTACCTCCCGCAAAGATGGTTTACGCGACTCTGGAGGAATGGTCACCGACCATTGAAAATTGGCTCTCCATTGGTTCCCGTCATTAGCGTCAAAGAGAAGAAAAAAAGTACAATTTATACCATAAATTTCAATATCATATATTTGGTCTTTCGTTTGCTTGTGTGTACAGATATCATAGTAGCCTTTTAAATTATTGCATCTTAATTCTTAAACTGTCACAAAACTGTACAATTTAATCAGCCGTTTATGTGAATTATGTGTAATAGTGTATTACGGTTTATGTGTGCGTGATATGTTTTTTTTATCTCGATTAATAATGTCGAATTACTCCATCGCGTTTCTACAACAAAATAGAGAACATGACGAACGCATCACGGAATTAGTCGCGCAGGAAATCGTTTGTACGAGGGACACGTACACGTTTGTCGATATCGTAAAATGGGCGTATAAAGGCACCTCGACATCTAGATCATATCGCGGTACACTGGAGATGTAGCGGGGAAAAAGTGAATTTTTCACCCTAGGCGTCTGACGAGCGTTAATTACGGACAACGCATACGACGACGTCGACGCGTTATCGGCATTGTTATTCATGTTCACCGATGGAATCCTGGAAGGATGAACGCGACAGACTGTAACATCCAGGATGCCGTAGGTGATCCTGTCTCTGAATGCTGCGACGTCCTCCTGACGCTTACGATTAGCGAATGTCTGCGACGTGTTTCCCACGTTACACGCTTTATTATCATCTCGAACTGACAGTCAGCGGTCTTTGATAAATGACGATGAAGTCAACTATTCTAATTTATGATTGTCCATATTGTGGAGACTAAATATATGAAATGCGAATGTTTCAGTTTTTTAACAAATTAAATCGATTACTTCTATCGATTAGAAACATTTAGAAATTTGTACTTTCCTGCAAACAAAAATTATTTTTCACAAAAAATGCAAAATAATTTTTAGTGTATTTTTTTTTTTTTTTAATAAAAAGAATATCTTTTTTCCAATTTATTACTTTTACGTGCGTGAGATTTGTGCAGATTTATGGAAAATCGTGTTTTGAGTTTAACGCAATAATTTTGATACATTAAAAGTTATATACATAATTTCAATATATTAAAGTCAATATTTGTTGCGCGTTGTAATGCATATTTAACGTATGAATTACGTGATAGCTGATTCTACATGAGAAGTACTCAAGTAAAATTATTGTCGCCAGATTTTGAGACAGGATGGTAGAAATACTCAATGTGCTGTAAAGTAAATCGGGCAATTCACTGATGAAATGATCGTTCTGACACTTGAAAGATCATTAAGAATTTAATGATCACTAGCTGTCATTCATGAAAATGTATAATATAATATGACAAACGTTAGCCGAAATATTAATGCGCGCATTTTCTCAGTAAAAAATTTTTATACCGAAAATACCAAATCAATTAACGGATGATTTATCTTCATTCAATCTAGTTTAAAAAAAATTGATAAAAACTGTTTTTAATCTTTACAGTTTGGAAATCAAATTCCGAAATTCTTTTTTTTTTCAAATTGAAAATATACCATAAATATAAATATACCATATAAATTGGAAATTTATGTGTAAAAAAAAAATATCGTGAATTCAAAGTATTCCGTACATGTTTAATGCAAATTACATTATTTACGCAAGCACCCTATGTAAGCACCCGAACCTTACGTACATTGCGAGCTGGTTTCGTAAATTTATATGGTTCAAAGAGCAATTCTGATAATCTACGGTCGAAGCCGAAATTATGCGGAATACAACGCAGTCGAGCTCGGCGTTCAGTTTCGAATTATCGACTATTCTCGAGTGCATCGATAGAATCCATTGTTGGTCCATACGCTCAAAGTGGAAGCGACATTCGCGGAGACGAGCGGAAGACTTGAACGGATGGACATTCGGAATCGTGTACAAGCTTAGACTAACCCGTTCCTCCGCCGAAATGACCCCCGCTCTCTCGAGTCGAGGTTCGACGTGGCTTTCGGGGGGGGGGGACGAGATATCGCATTATTCCCGACTGAATGGGGTAAATCAGGGTCTCGTAGAGTTCCAACGTGGAATCGGCGGTTCTCTCGGATCGCTGATGTCGAGAGGATGAGGGTTAGCTGGCGGCAGTGGCTGCCTTGGGAATTCAATTATACCTACGGAACAATGGCACCCGCGCTGGTAATGAAGGGACTCCCGTCGCCGGGAGGTCATCAGATTACGTGGTATTTACAATATATAAGCCGGATGGTTGGCGGATGAAGAGGGCTCCTGACGGCATTTCTTTCTCGCAGCCACCTCCCACGAGACGTCGCATAGAAAGTTAATTCATAAGACGGAGGTGAATTAGCGTCAATTTTTTTTTAGACAGCCAAGTGAAGGAAGCATATTGTAGCGTAGAGACTTTTTCAACACGATGTGTCTTTGATCGCGCGAAATTTTTCTCGCGCATGCCACTGGCTAAAAATATTTATTTAATTTTGTTCCGTTGCGCGATGTTAAACGGATAGTTCCTGTACGAGTTATTTATCGCAATGAACAAGTAGATAATCTCGCTTTGGCTGGCGCTCGGGAACAATTCCTCCGTGAATTTACATCGATAAACGCGACGCGCGTTACGATGCAACCCATTCGATGCACTCTACCCCGTAGCGCTGCAAATTGGATGAAATGGTAGCCACGCGAACGCGCTACTCGTCGAGACCGTGTTACGCGATAACTCTTGACACTAACGTTGGTTTACGGCGGATATTCGTTCGGCGAACGGTTCGGGTAAACGCCTGAATAAATATCGGCTCGGCGCGAACGAGATAGGGAAAATGTTGCGGAGCGGAAATATTTAGTCGTCTTTGACTGGGACTGGGGGAGAATGGGAGAAAGAGAAAGATACGCAATTACGTTAAGGGTGAGAGAAAGCGCGGGGGATGGTCTAACGGTCCTGGCTCTCTCGCTCGATCGACCATGCGTTTAGGACCGGGAATGGATTCCATCAATAACCTCTTTAAAACGGGCTAAATTCATTATCTGCCTTGTATTCGGCGGCCGTGTGCATCGGCTTTTCTACATTTCCTTTTCGTCCCTCGAAAGGAAGTTGCGATCGCGCTATTCCCGCACGAGGGGGGTTGTGACGATCCCCAAGTAAACCGATCCAAGGCACATTATCGATCGCGTTTCGCTTTTTGATGTTTGAAAAAGTTGTAAAAATATAGAGCTACGGAGACAATACTGGTTTTTATTCTACACTATTCAATTGTCTCACCTTAATTTATTCTTTTGTACATTTCAATGATGGAGGTTAATCAGTTCTCTTGTTTGTGTCTAACATCGTCAAGCGGTCGAAACGGGCGAATGATTTATTCTCATTTCTCATTCGCAACAATCGTGTGTGCTTTTCTCTTTTCGTCGTACACGACGACGAGAAATATTCTTTCGGACGGTATTTATGTGCGTTCTGTGAAATATGTTTAAAATATTCAGGACTTGTTTAGTGGAGAGTATTACCGCAACAAAAGAAATACAGGGCGCTGTCGCTGCGACTCTCCTCTTTGTGAGTTGTTGAAGACTGGGGATTGGAATTAACAGGGGATCCGGAGTGCGTTTTCCACTGAGGGAGAACCGGTGTGTCTCGTTAATATGGATTTCACTAACAATCCGACTAATTTGTACGCTCTTTTTCATTCGGGAAGGTATCCCTCCGTAAAATAGTAAACGAGACGAAAATGCTGAAAAGATATCGCAAGGACAAAGGATGCAACGAGGGATCAGTATCCGCTGTACATCGGCATGGATCCGCTCATCCGTGGAGAGCCTAATGGCCGACTCAGCATACATTTGCATGTGAATGACCAGAAAGGTGCTTAGATATTATGAGTATGTCCCTCCAACTCTTCTATCGAGCAGGTACACGATACAACGTCCGATGTCAAATATGAGAACAATTAGGACAATATCCATGAGAGGGAGAGAGAACGTCTTGCCAGGGCAGTACGTGTCATTACACCTCAAGATGTACTGATTGGCTATCTGATCCGGCGTATACATGGAGTGCATTTTTGTAATCCCAGCGATTTTATCAATTTATAAAGAGAATTAGGATATCATTTATATATATATATTCTCAAAAAATTCATCAAATCATTGATTTATTTAATTGTAGAAGATAAACTAGTTTGAAAGAAAAATATAAGCATCGAAAACCATAATAAAATATTATTGCAAAATGCATTATAAAATCTTCCAAAGGAGATACCATCGTTATCTTATATTTTTTAAATTATTTTCTTTTAAATTAATCTATTTAAATTATTATTTTATTTTTTTAATTATTTCTTGCAACATTTTAATATTTTCTACGACGATAAAACATTAATAATAATTTATTTGTGTTTTGTGTTAAGAATCTCGTGATTGTAATTCTTTTTGATCACAAATTCGAAGAGTTTATAACGTTTATCGATCGATTTTTGTACCGACGATGATGAGACGATGGACACGACAAAGTCAAAACTTACAATCGCGGAACTTGGACCGTCGATTAGACGATCCGTACACGTCTGCATCGAGTCGTTTCCCCTCGTTAAGGAATGTAAGTGGATGAGAGGGCGAAGATGGCGTGCGGATTGCGGAAGCAGTCGCGAGCGTTTTCGCGCTTCGCAGCCGCAGCAGTTCGGAGTTGCCATTCGGAGCACGTAGATTGCTAACCTAACTTGTTTAGCGGTTTTAGCGGTATTTGATTAGTTGAGTGAATTTCCGAACTGTTTCAGACCGCCGCCCGCTCACTTGGCCGGGCTGGAAATCGGATGAGGACAAACCTTCGGTGAATTCGATAGATACACGGAGATATCGGTGACGCGTCTCTTTTGTAAAGTAAAATCGTCTAGTATCTGAAGGAGACCGGAAATATATTTCCACATTATATTTTAGAACATAATATATTATCTCGAAATTGGCTTACCTTGCGAGTAGTTCATGTCCTTCTTTCATGTACCTCGATAGTTACTCCTTGTCGGAGTCACGGTTACACAGGGATAAATCGTCACCTGAAATTAAGAGATGATTAAATTAGGATGTAAAGGATGAAAATGTCTTGTTAAATTTGAAGAATAGAATCAACATACTCTAAACAGAAAATTATGTGATTAATGTGATGTTAAATGCGTAAGACAGGAAATTGTTCAAAAAGAAAATATATCTAAATAATTTAATTTGCAAGCAAAATAAAAGAGTTTATTTTCATATGTGAAGAAAAAGTGCTTCACACCGGCGATCATAAAATTAGGATAAACATGGCAACATCAGTACGTTGATTCGATCGCGAGTAATCATACGTCTGTCTGACATGGCATAGGAATTCTCGGTATTCGAACTATATCCAGGCGTTACTATGGTTGACGACGTCGGATCAAAGATAATATTGGTTCGCAGTCAGGGAATGAATCGGGTGTTATATCCGTGTTCAAAGTTCGCTCTTCGCGACCGCAGCGATTTCGAGGACGATAGCCGGGACGTGAAATATAAAGAGGATGTTCGGCAGCGGCGGCGGCGGCGGCGTCGACGACGACGTTGACCCCCCGCGAGTAAATTAGTTCCGGAAACTATTTCCAAGCCGGTTTAACGTCCGACGTATAACCAGCAATCCCTCGTACGTAAGCTCAGAAACTACCCTCGCCATCGTGTTGCCGAGCACGATTCTGAAAACGTGTAACCGAAGTAATCCTTGACACAATCATGAAAGGTAGCGTGATTTAAACAAAGTATCGATTTTAACGAAATACTTCTCCACGGTTTGACGACGGTTTGATCTAATCAACATTATCTTAGATGATATATATAACTTTTTTTTTTAAATTAAATCAGGGATGTTCGAAAACGTGACGTTTCTGTTTTCAACTCAGCGAAAACACAATTGCATGTAATTATCGAGTAAGTAATGCGCAAATATCACTTTGTTCCTTCTTTTCAACGATTAGAAATCGAAATACGAACAAACGGTGGTTACGTAGAACCGCCAAAGTCCGTTAGAAGCTTGCAATATACGAGGACTTATTACATAACTGAGCCAATTTTACCGCAAACGGTTTGTCCATTTGGCGAACTAATTAGCAATTTGCGATGCAGGACGGTGCCGATCCTCTAATAACGGTACGTATCGGCCGCATTTTATTCGATATATATATATATATATATATATAAGCCATAACACACTTGTAATTTCCTCCTAACACCCAGCGTTAATTGCGTTACCGATTTATACGACCGATAATAACCCTCTTGCGTTACTCTTTACTGCCGATTTGTAGCGCTCGACGGTGGAAAATATACAAGTAGATCGCACGATTCATACGGCCGCTCTTTCCAAATTATCCATAATTATATTGCGCATCGAACCGTGAATGCACCCTATTAGCAAACATTCTGGAAATGTGCGCGAGCAAAGTGCCTGGAATACCTCTTGAACATCGTAGAATTAATTACAACGTCTCGTCAAACTTTAGAGACGTTAATAAATCATATTCGTTGCCCTAGGATAATAGTTTAGTTTCGAGACTCCCTGAAAGAAGATTTTGACAACTAATATACAAATATAAAAGATAAAATTCGCGCTAACCCGACATTCAATAATGGATTTTTGAAAGCTTTATGAGCAATTCATGGTATTAAAGGTTCTATTATTTCTTTCGAGAACTCGGGATTACCAGTAGAAAATGAGAGTTTAAAAATGTATGTTAACGTAGAAGAAAATATCGCGATTCTTTGAAAATGGAACGGATTCATCCACCAGTACGTCTATTTGGGGATATTTATTCACCGTGACAGATTCCGCTGTACGCGCGACGGCGCGGGAAGGGAGAAACAATTAGAGTGAAGTGGCCAAAGTTTTCTCAGCAAATATCACTTACGAAAATACAATCGAGACTCGTCGCAATCGAAGGATGCATTGTGGGTCCGTGGAAAATGGCGGTCGGAAATAATCGGATAATGTCGCTCGCGCTAGGACGTCGGGATGAGATGGGGAAGCCGGGGAAAACGGGAAAATAAGAGAAGGGAAAGGCACTCACGGATACGATTCGATACGCTTAAGATAAATTGATACGAGATGGATTATGAACGAGATATATATATATATATATATATATATATATATATATATGGCTGTGTATGAAGCACGACGAATGGGTCAACCGTTTGGAAGTAACAGTCGATGAAGAAAGCAAGGACTGCTGTTAGGGGATTATTTTTGTCTTACTGAACGACACATATATGTGTGCTTCATAAAATATTGTTTCCAAAAAGAATCTTCAAACTTATTTACGGGAGTATTTCAGAGCTGCAAAAATAATGAGTAATTTAATAAAGAAGCAACAATCTTCTTTTACAAAAGTGCTACTTGATAAAAATTTATCATTTAGTGTTATCGTAAAAAAAAGTGTCGTGAAATTTTGTCAAAAGCACGGATACTTTCTATGAATCTTCAAGAAGCAGCGCGCTCCGGAGGCACTCGCGAAATGGATGCACGACAGATTCTTTATCGGGCCGGTTATTCCCAGTAGTGGCCGGATGAATAAGGTTCGGCCATTTACAGAGTAAAAGGTTTCGGAAATCGTCAGGGACGTAGGGGTATGTCAAGTATGTATCAGCATGGTCCGTTACCGATAGAGCCAATGCACTTCGCGCGGACGCTGACGTGCGGTCGAGGGATAAATTGAATTATCATAAAGAAATTGCGTCCGAATATTTCGTCTGGTTCCTACGTTGAACACCGACGAGTAGACGAGAAGACGTCGATAGCTTTTCCAATATCGCCGCGAGCCGCGCCGGGGACCTGGGCACCGGGAATTTTAAGAATGGAGACTTTCACTGGTCTTCTGGCACACGGACGTGTACAAACACACGCTCGAAATCCTATACGTACGATATTTACACTTCTGCGAGAAGTCGACGGAAAGAATCGAGGAGGAGAAAAAGAGAAATCGGTTTGCACTTCGAATCTTTATCACAACGTCGATTGTCTGCATCGTTTCTTGGAACAAGAATGTACAGGCTGAAAAACTGCGCCGAACAAGTAGGGTCAATTTAGTCGTGAGTGTTCTTGATTCTATTCTGACTTCACTTTGACCACGCACGCATGCGTGACAAGCGTAATTTGAAATTTTGAAAGAGCGTTACTTGACGTTAATAAATCTGTTGGATCGGTTTCTTCATTCAATTAAAATTTTAGATAGTTCTTCGCTCAAAGGAAAATAAGTGTAAATATTCATTAATTGATCATTTAATATTTATACGTATCTAATACACACATTTATTTCAGACACGGTATAAGTTTAATAAATTTTTTACATCTCTTGTTATATGAAAATTCAAAGAATTTTGATGCTTTAAATGCAATGATTGGCATCAGATGATTGGAATTCGCATGAATTGAATCGATATTATCCTTGTGTATATTCATATGCAACCGCATATAATATGTACTCGGATACCTACGGCGATATCTAGCATATCGATATATCGCTTAATTTTAACTATATGGACAGCATATATAATGTAAGCCCAATATCCTAGAACCTGCATACAAGCGGACGCCACACGTTGCGTCCTGAGCACAGGCATCAAATACCCGACACCGCCATTATACGCTCATTTCAGGTTAATACTCGACTGATGCTGCTACATCAATCTAACGACTGACGGTGTCGAACATTAAAGTTGACCGCCGTTGAGGGCTACATTGTGGTATGCATTGTCGGCCTCCATAAGATCTATCGCGTGCAAGTAAACGAGAAAATTTCCCCGTTCGAAAATATCGAAATTACATTATGAGGCAAAATGATGTTTATCAAATTTGTAAAATTTCTTATGTAATTTTAAATGCGGCATATTATATAAATTAAATGCAATAAAATAATAAATTATTGAAATATCTATTACATTCTTCCGCAATTATATCGAAACGATATAATGTACAATTCATGCTTCTTCTTAGAACTGGTGAACGCATTATATTGTGATGCTGCAACGGAAAGACCGGATGTACGAGCTCGTCCATGGAAAAAGAAAAAAATTAGGGTGAGTTTAAAGGTCGTCTCGTAAGCGAGTCATTTCGAAGCCTCTTTCCCCTAATGTGTTGGCGTTGTCGCGAGCTTGCCACCGAGGAAATAACGGCGAGTCGTAAAATCTCACAAACCGCCCCTTCGAAAGTCGCCGCCGAGCGTCACCACGACGAACTCTTCCTCTACACTCGCGCTCGTAATTCGTAATTTCATTTCAGAATCTGCCAACTTGATCGCCGACGTTAGTGCGTGGTCGCGGACATGTGTGCGAGACCGTGAGTCACTGCCGGGTGCAAAAACCGGGCGAATCGTTAAGTAGCCGCGCGCACCCACGAAATCGCGTACGAGCAAATGTCACGTATATATGTAGGTGTCGTACGAGGCCGGGCGTGTACATCGGGACGCGTCACGAACCCTCCGGGGGAGCGCCGAGGGGATGCGAGTTGCATCCAATTCATCATCGCTCACCCTTTGTGCCGCTCGCGCCGGCGACGCGGCTGTCCCATCGGATTGCGCGAACGGGAGAAAGTAAATTCAGTCACGGTATATACGATTTGTATCGCCGTCGTACGCAATTCGCGCAACGACGGGTGATTTCTTAAGGAATCTCTACGATTTGATGCACAGAGATTTCATATTGCAATAACGACGATGTTCTGAGTGGTCGAGTGGTTCTCGAGACTTGCCTGTCTAAGTCTCACGTTTGCACAAAGCACAAAGAGTAACATTGGAGATAGAAAATATAACGGTTGTTTGAAAGAAAAGGATTTGCAAACTGTAAGCGATTAAAATTAAAAATACAGTTATACAATGGTATCTTGTCAATTTTCTCATACTTTACTATAAAAATTCGATTTAGAATTTAATTGATAGAACTTTTCATTTTAAAGCAATATTGCGAATAAAAAATGACTTGTCATTAAATACATTAAAGTAATATTGATAATTCAAGAAATCGATGTTTTAAATATTAGTTTTGTGTTGAGTAATTTGTACGAAATATATTTAACTAAATATATTAAATCCAATTTTTAGTAATCTAAATATTAATATATAGGAGAATTTTTTAATCAATAATCAATTACGTGATTATGCAGAAATATTCAAATTAGAATTGTACATATTTCAATTACACTTTCAAATTTTGACTGGCGTCTTGTTGTTTTATTAAACGAGCCTCATATTACTCCTTTATTATTAATATTGGGTCTGCCACGTTAACTAGTTGATCCAGATTTCGTAAAGTTATTAGAGGTTTCCTGCGGATGCAGCTTTATTATCTCATTCGGTTTAGGGCGCGCGAGTGTACCGAAAGGCATACCTGATTAAGAATGCACCCTTCTAACGGTGTCCATGACCCGTGGTTAGGGCTGGTGACATTAATAGCAAGCGCCGCCGACGATCCAACCCCAAGGCTTACCGACGTCTTATATTTAATTCAACGCCGCCGCTAATTCACTCCAACGCATATTCAATTATTTTAGTATACGTACGTGGAATGTAACGTCTTTATTGTTAGAATTTTCGCTTTATCACGATCAGAACACTGTTGTTGAGTGAAAGCTCATTTATCACAATGTAACGATGTGTCAACAAGCTGATTAAATTAAACGTTAGCGTACCTAACATATATTAAATATCGCAGCTTCAATCCTTCAAGAAAAGAATTTTATTAATTTTCATTTTTGGCGATTAAAATTTTGAAAATCTTTTTCCTAAATATTTTTCATATTTGTAAAAAATAAAAATTATTTATCTAAAAGATAGAGAGTAAGATGTAAGCATGAGTTGTAATGATTCTATATTTTATCTTGCGCAACGTGTATCACTCTCTGGAAGCTTATCGCTTGCGATATCTTATCACGTGTCGCCGCGTCATTAACGTTATTTCGTTCATTACCAGTTTGGACCTCGAAATAAGCGCCAACATATATCGTAGTAAGTATATCGCAACGGTTGAGCAATGGAGTACCGTGCCGTGTCACCGAGCACGGGAATGATCGTCGATATTTTTCTCGCCGAGATTATCCCTCCAGGGGTGGCTCGTTTTTTACGCGTCGCAACTCGTCGATCTTACTTCCCAAAAATAAGCACGTATCGCATGTGGAAGAAGAAAGCGGAAAGAGAAGATGATGAGGGGTGGTGGGGAAGGGCCCAAAAAGAAGATTACGTTCACCATTTCGGTCGCACTGTAAGGCAGCCCCCCTCCCCCGCCTCTTCGTTGCCTTTCCGACACAAATGCTTTCCCTTTGTATTCGCCCCAACTCGATATCGTTTCGCTGGCACCTTCCACTTCGCAGCGATTTCCAGACGGCGCGGGAAGGCGTCTGGCGGAATACTAATTCGGGATCGCAAATTTACAGCTTCTTAATTTCGTAGGCAGCTTTATAAAACGGACGGAGCACGCGGCGATCCGGCATGCCGAACCGGAACGTAACGGCTTCGGCGCTCGCTTTTTCCTGTTCCTTGCTTCCTTCCTCCGCGCTATTACGCTCAATCTCTCGCGCTTTCGTTTCTTTTGCCGTCTCTCTCTTCTTCTCGATTCCTTTTTTCTTCACTCCTTTCTACAGAATCTACCTTCCACTTTTTTTCCTCCCTTCTACAGAATACTAATCGGACAGCTCTAGAATAATCAAAGTCGAGATAGGGAAGCGTGACCAGGGAGAGGTCGAAGCGTCTTGGTTGCGATTTGGTTGCGACATTTCTTCCTTCACTTACAATTTTGCATCTACATGATTCTGGTCGTAGCAATTGAACTTTTTCAAAAACGTTAAAGAATTGAAAATAATACTTTATGATAAAATGTATGATAAAATTATTATTCTTAACTGAATTGTGATAATCATCCGTGGAAAAACGGAGGGATCATATTCTGCCAAAAAATACATTACGTATGCACTCAGGTTATATAAATTCATACGCGAGAATAGTACGTTCATATATCACCGTAAGAGAATTATGTACTTTAAAATGCCGCAATAGTTGAAGCGAATAAACGCATTAACATTTTCAAAGTGGAGATACGGTGGGAGCTTCCATTTTTCTATTCGTCCGCTCTCCCGTGGACGGTACGACTCGCACGAGAAACGAACGAACGAACGAAATTTCAGTCGCTGGCATTACCGAGAGAGGAGAAACGATTCCGCCGCTCTCGCTCAATTATTTCAGGGCACTCGCGGGTACATGCGTACGTTACGGAGTGATGGATGACGCGCTCAGAAACCCTCCCGCTGTCGTCTCGCGCCCCTCTCAGACCGGCTCACTCACACCCTCCGCCGCCGTACCCTTGCGTGACTCTCCCGCCACGAGGGATGCCGCTTGAATAATTACCCCCACGGCGCACTAAACCCGCGTCTGACTACGTGAAATCCGAGCACTGAATTCGCCAGACCGCGACTGCCGTACTTTAAGGCCGTGCCTTGCTGGTACTTTAAGGGCGAGTCTCTAATTAATACGCGCTGACCGTGCCGGCTGCTGACCAGTTTCGCAAATTTCGCCGTGCGCGTTTCGCCAGAATGTAAATCGTTTCTTTGCCCGTCTAGGGCTTCGTTAATCAAAGGCGAATACCCGATCCCGTCCGCCTGGGGCGAACGATTTCTGAAACGTCACGGCGATTAGATGGAGGACGAAAGAAAAGTGCTGTTTACGAAGAGCTTACGAAAAAAATCGTAATTTATGCTGGCAACAAAAAAAATTAATGTAAAAATTGTTGTAAAAATTGATGTATTATTAAAAATAATAATACAATCGTTACATCTTATTAATAGAGTTATTAATAGCATTACTTCTCTGTGATATTAAACATCAAGCGCAATTACAATTAATTACGTGATTGAAACGACATGAATCGAAATTTAATTCATTTAATAACCATAATTTTTGGCAAGTTTTAGGGTGATCGCAAAAGGGATTTCATAACGGGGGGGATGTATATACATCGCGATCAAAGCAATCGGTATCACGGTGTTCCCGCTATACCAGGGGTGCTCGTAACTGGAAATTCGATTTTGTGTGGGAGCCTTTTTTTCAATCAGTGTTATCGGCCAGTTCGGCAATTCCATCATCAAAGGGTGAACGACGAGGAGAGGAGCGTGGAAGGGGGTAAGGGGAGCGTGAGAGACAGGTGTAGAGAAGGAGGCAGAGCCGCGCGGGATAAAACACACACGCGGGTTGACGTCGAGCGATTCAACTCTTGCCTCCTCTTTCTCGTCGGGGTTGAAAAAGGACGGGCGACGGTTTAGCGGAGGGCTGCAACCTTCTAGACTCGAAGTCTCGGCACGTCGCCGATGAATGGTCTGACGAGACTCTGCGAGACTTTGCGAGACAATCACTGGGGAAATCTGGGGCCCTGCTGATCTACCCTTCGTCCTCGACTGCCTCTCCTCTTCTCCTTCCCGTTCCTCCCATCTCTCTCCCGCCTTCTCGTTTCGTTTCTCTTCGTGCGATGCGTCCCGCCGCTCCGTCTTGCACCCTTTCATTTCCCGGGACACCGTTGTCTCTGTCTCCCACGTCCCGGTCTTGCGTATATGGTACCGGTGACATTTAATCGTACGAACGAGTCGCGATTAAATTTCTCGCTTGCGCTGGAAGATCTCCCGAGTTACTGGCCCCAAGGTGCCACGCGACCTTTCCGAAGAAAATTGCTGCGAGTGTATACTTTGACGAACGACTTTAGGAACTATTAAGCTAAAAATATCGCTGGGATCTGGCACTGCGGGCCATTACAGACCGAACGTGTCTGTCTCTTGGAAAAACGAATGAAATCTCACTCGCACAGGTCACCGCGCTCGGTCTATCTATTTTATATCGACCTGTTTTATCGTGTCGGCTATCGATAAAATAAATGTGATTCACATATATTTACATATTTACATAAGCGAAACATTTCGCAAAGACGGCACTCTTTGCATTTCCATGCGCCGCTCTCCCGCAATTCGTCGTCCTAACAACGTATTCCTTTTCGTTCGAGGGTAAGCCAAGGTGCTACACCCTATTCTCTAATTCTCATTGATTCTCCGGCCAGCGAATCGCTGAGGCGGAAAATTAAAACTCTGGTTTCCTTGATCACGCCAACGTCTGGAAATGAACAAAACACACGACGCGACTTGTAAAGTAGGTGCTTTTTCTTTCTTTGTCGATAGAGTATCTTGCGTATTTATTTCCTTCTACATTCGTAAAATACTCTAGTTGGAATTCAATATATTTCAAAATATTTTGAATTTGCTTTTAAATAAGACGCGTCTTTAAATAAGATATAATACAAATGCTAAGAAAACTAAGTTCAAAAAATTGCATGATATCGATTTTTCGAATGTGCATTACAAATAACATTTTAATAAAACAATGTCATTATTTATACGCACCTATCATATTTCAGGAAAAAATGTCATCCGTACAGAGTTAATTTCACCGAGATTATTTATTGAGAATTTAAAGTTCCTCTCAACGTAAATTATTTAATCAATTGATTTATCGTGCGCATTTTACCTATTATATCGAACAAATATTTCCACCTCGTGCGAAAATGCATAAAACATCCACTTTTATGTACGGCATCCAATCTATTCGTCGATACAATTGATTTCACTGTTCATTTCCTCTGCTTGCAAAAAGAAGAAACGTTCGAAATTGTTCCGCCACGGAACGGAGCGGTCTTCCGTATTCCGGTAACGTCGATAATGAGCGCAATTAGCACGCCTAGGCGATGAGGCAACCGCGTGAACAACCGACTCGATTATCGAGTACGCTCGTTCAACTTGTTTCACGCTTTGCGAGTCGAGGCTACCGGGAAACGAGCCATTCATGCCGTGCGGTCGTAAGAAGAGAAAGGTGGAGAACGATCCCGCTTTAACATCTTCATCGTCATAAAGGTGGGCTCACGACGGAGAAAGAAGGATCATGTGGTATTTATCCGTCGAGCGGCGAAAGTGCACCGTGAAAATTTCGAGAAAAAGACAATGCGTTCATCTTTATTCCGCTACCCTTTTATTCGTCCTTCTTTTCCGTCCCCTCGCTTTTATCCGTCTTTACAAGAGTACGGTAATCCGACACTGCGGTTTGACCGCCTGCAAACCTGACCGGGAGGATCTACGGGCCTCCCGCGAAGGTATCCTCTTCCATGGACCACGTCGTTACGCAAGCATCAAGTATCCCTTCGAGCGAATTTTCGAGGAAAATACCTCGACCGTCAGTTTCGCACACAACGACGACGCTGCCCGGGATGTCGAAGGAAGAAGATTGGATCGGAACAAGCACAAGAGGAGTATATAATTGTGTGTGTCCAAGGATTTAGACTTTAGAAACGCGGATGAATTTGCGAATCAACATCAATTTAGGAGATCGACATGTGTTTTACTATCATATTTCTCTTACATATTTTCTTGAATAAGAAGTTAGATAAAGCTTCAATTTTTTTTAATATATTGTGATTTCTCCCTTTGCAAATCGCATGAAAATCGATGTTGTATCACTTGTTCGGTAATCATAGATATTATACACGACGTTTTCAGTAATCACTTGCCGGACGATCGATGCCGCTTGTTTCGACGAAATGATGCAAGCCATTACCGTTAAGCTTCTCCCAGGTGAAATGCACTTTAACGTTGCGACGTAGCGACCCTTTTTACAGCACTGCAGATAGGACAAAAGGGAAAGAAGCGAACGGTGAAGAAAATAAAAGAACTGGCAGGAGAGAGTGCAGGGAAAGTGAGGCACGGTATATGTATTTCGCATACTCCGTACATGCATCGTGACGACAAAGAAAATTAAGAACTTGCGAGCAATAAATCAGTTTATAGAATATTATCGGAAAAGCGTAGAGGTTTATTCGCGACGCGGCAAAATTTATTACGGCAATTTTATTCATATACGAAAGGTAAAAAAAAAAAAAAAAGAATCATAATAATTTCACGCGAAAAAGATGGTGAACGAATGACTGCGACCGCTAACATCGCTAGACTTTAGTCCATTTTTTATATTTTGAGGTTTGTCGAATGGTTGCACTACCGTGTCTGTAGATTCTTCCTCAGTCCTTCTCCTTTGAACTCTATAACACACTTCCGCGCCTCTCCATCCCTCGGGGCATTTTGCAGCAAAGAAACGTGAGAGCGTTCGTAACATGGCG